>NW_020954569.1:60700541-60715746 GCF_900497805.2 Vombatus ursinus | reverse complement strand
AGATAGATAGATAGATAGATAGATAGATAGATAGATAGATAGATAGAGGGCCCAGGGTGAGTTGAAGATGAAGGGGTGATATCTGGAAAATAAAATTAAGGGGTGAGAGAGGATTATACTGGGAGAAGGAGAAAGGGAGAGGTAGAATGGGGTAAATGATCTCACATGAAACAGATAAGAAAAGGCTTTTACAGTGGAGGGGAAATAGGGGAAGGTGAGAGGGAATGAGTAAATCTTACTCTCATAGGATTTGGCTTAAGGAGGGAATAACATACACAATGGGGTATGGAAATCTATCTTACCCTACAGGAAAATAAGGGAGGAAGGGGACAAGAGAGCAGGGGGATGATAGAGGGGAGGGCAGATTGAGGGAAGGGATAATCAGAAGCAAACACTTCTGAGGAGGGACAGGGTTAAAAGAGAGACTAGAATAAATGGGATGTGGGATAGGATGAAGGGAAATATATTTAATTTTTCACTACATGACTACTATAGAAGTGTTTTGCATGACTACACATCTATAACCTGTATCAAATTGCTTGCCTTTTCAATGAGGGTGGGTGGGGAGGGAGGAAGGGAGAAAATTTGTAACCCAAAGTTTTAAAAACACATGTTAAAAATAAAAAAAAGAAATTAAAAAAAAAGAAATAGGCTGCAAAATGAGCACACAACAAAAAGTAAGTGAACATAAAAAAAATTATTATGGCAATCATATTCCCAGACTAACCAAAACAAAAATAAATCTAATTAAAAGAGATAAGCAGGGAAAATATATTTCTCTCAAGTTACCTTAGACAATGAAGTAATATCAATACTAAATATATATGCACCAAATAGTATAGCATCCAAATTCTTAAAGGAAATTTTAAAAAATTACAGGAGGAAATAAAGAATAAAACTATATTAGTAGTGGACCTCACTTTGTCCCTCTCTGAACTAGATAAATTAAACCATAAAATAAAAAAGAAGTCAAAGAGATGAATAAAATCTTAGAAAAATTAGACATGATAGACCTCTGGAGAAAACTGAATAGAGATACTATAGCTTTGTCTCAGTTGTATATGGTACCTCCACAAAAATTGATCAGTATTAGGACACAAGAAAAACCTCAGAAAAATGCAAAAAGAAGCAGAAATAATAAATGAACCCTTTTTAGATCCTAATGCAATAAAAATTATGTTTAATAAATTGTTTTGAAAACACTGACTAAAATAAATTGGAAACTGAAAAATCTAATCTTAAGAATGAGTGGGTTAAAGAACAAATGATAGAAATAATCAATAATTTCATCAAAGATAACAAAAATGAGACAACATATAAAAATTTGTGGAATGCACTACTTAGGAGAAAATTTATATCTCTAGAGGAAAATTTCTCTCTTTAAATATTTTTGTGAATTAAAAGAAATAGAAAGAGCAGATCAATGAATTGGGCATGTAATTAAAAAAAGTACAAAATGAACAAATTAAAAATACCCAATTACATACCAAAATGTACATCTGGAAAATCAAACAAAAATGGATAAAATCAAAAGTTAGAAAAACTGAACTTATTGAATTAATAAATTGAAGGAAAAATGGAGCTAAGTGATCTAGTAAATAAAATTTATAGATGATTTTATAGATATAAAACAAGAAAGAGAAAAACCACTGATTAATTTGATTTAAAAAATAAAGAAATCCAAATTAACAGTATCAAAAATGAAAAAGGTGAATGCCAAGGAAGATGAAATAAAACCAATTATTAGATGCTATTTTACCCAATTATGTGCCAATAAAACTGACAATTCAAGGACAATGTATGACTATTTACCAAAATATAAGTTGTTCAGATAAACAAGAGGAAATAGAATACTTAAATATCTCTTTCTTAGAAAAAAGGAATTGAACAAGCCATCACTGAGCTCCCTAAGGAAAATCCCAAGGATCTGATAGATTTACAAGTAAATTCTACCAAACATTTAAGAAATAATTAATTCCAATACAATATAAACTATTTGAAAAAAAAAGTAAAGTAGTTATACCAAATTCCTTCTATGAGATGAATATGGTTTAGATACCTAAACCATGGAGAGCAATAACAGAGAAAGAAACTATAGACCAATTTCTCTAATGAATACTAATGCAAACATTTAATTAAATTCTAGGAAGGAGATTACAACAATATATCACCAAAATCATATACCAGATGAAATTTATACCATGAATGCAAGGCTGGTTCAATATTAGGAAAACTACAAGCATATTTGACCATATAAATAACAAAACCAATAGAAATCATGATTTCTGAATTGATTGATGCAGAAAAATGCTTTTGAGCAAATATAACACCCATTCTTATTAAAAAAAAACACTAAAAATATAGGAATAAACGGAGTTTTCCTTAAAATGTTAAGTAGAATCTTTCTAAAGCCATCAGCAAGAGTTATTTTACCAAACAAATTCCAGCGGTAAGAGGTATAAAGAGAAATTTCATTTAAAATAAATGCATACAATATGAAATACTTGTACATTTACCCCAGGAGTATATAAATACAATTACAAAACATTTTTCACACAAATTAGCACAGATCTAAAAAGTTGGAGAAACATTAATTGCTCCAGTTTATACTGAGCCAATATAATGAAAATGACACTATTTAAATTAAGTTACTTGTTCAATGCCATACTAATCAAACTATCAAAGCATTATTTTGTACAACTAGGAGAAATTATAATAGAATTCATCTGGATGAGAGGATTCTGGGAAGATGGCAGAGTAGGTCAGAAAATTCCAAGCTCTCCAGATTTACTCCATAAATAAGATAAAACAGCACCTCAGGGTGAATGTAGAGCAGCAAAAATAAACAAAATTTGAGACAGCTTCTGGGGCAACTAGAGAAAATCCAAAAAAGATCCCAGGACAGAGGTTCAGCCCCAGTGAAGTGTAAATACCTCCAGGTTAGCTCCACTGAAACAGCAAGTGGGGATCCCTGGGGGCAGCTGGGTTAAGAGGTAGCCTTGACCTTAGCCATAGGAATTTTCAACTCTCAGACAGTGTGGGAAGTCAGGTGTCTGAGCAGGGGAAGATTGAAGGAGCCTTTGCTGACAAGGGACACCAGACCCAGCTGTGCTGCTGAGATGTGGTCCTGAAAGAGAAGGAACCAGCACACACCTGGTGAGTGCAAAAGCAGTGGGGTAGAGACACTGCTGGCTGGGGGCACTTACAGGAAATCTGAGTTCTTGGTCTTGGTTCCAAGCCAGAGGGGAAAACTGAAGGTCATAGTCACTGAAGTCTTCTCAGGAAGCAAGAGCATTTCCAGCATAATATGTCAGGGATCCCTAGCTGTGGGTTGGAGGGGAAAAGGGGTTCAGAGGTTGGGCTCAGTACAAAGCTCAAAAAATAACATCAAGAAAGACCTGAGACCAGAGGCACCATCTCCCACACCCCAGGATTATAGGTGATTATAATAACAACCTGCTAAAAAGTTTTTTTTTTTAATGAACAGGCAAAGGAGAAAGAACCCAACTATATACAATTTTGACTGTGGTTTGTCTTTAGAGGAGGATGCTCAAACGAAAAAAACACATTTCCTACCCCAAAGAGTGAGGACAAATGGTCACCCACCTAAAAAGAATTTATAGAAGAATTCCAAACAGATTTAAAAAATCAAATAAGAGAAATTGAGGAAAAAATTGTTTAAGTAGAAGCAATCCAAGAAAAACAAGATTATGAAAAGAAAGTCAATCAACTGGAAAAGAAGATCCAGAATATTAAGAAAGAAAATGACTCCTTGAAAATTAGAATTGGGAAAACAGAAGCCAGTGAAATGGTGAGACTAATAAATAATAAAATAAAATGTAAAGAACGAAAAAAAAAATAGAAGAGAATGTTAAACTTCCTATAAGAAAAAAACAACTTGTCTGTAGAAAAGATCAAGAAGAGAAAATATAAAAATAATAAGATTACCTGAAAACTATCATCAATGAATTATCTTGATACAAAATAAAAAATAATTAAAGAAAATTGTCCTGAAGTGTTAGAACAAGAGGGTAAAGTAGAAATAGAGAAAAAACTCCACTGATTGCTACCTGAAAAAGATCCTCAGAGGAAAACCTAGAGGAATATCATAGCCAAATACTGAAACCCTCAGGTCAAGAAGAAAATAGTACAAGCAACAAGAAAAAACAAAAACAAAAACAATTCAAATATGACAGAGCCACAATTAGGATTACAGAAGACCTAGAAGAAGCTATACTAAAAGACTGCAGGTCTTGGCTCACTATATATCGAAGAGCAAAGAACTGGGGTTGTGGCCAAAAATATCACACCCAGAAAAGTATAACCCTTAACCAAAAAAAAGATGAACATTCAATGAACTGGCAAACTTTTAAGACTTCATTGCAAAAAGACCAGAATTTAGTAAAAAATTTGACATACAAGATACATGAGAAATATAAGGTAAACATCAAAAACTAATTACAAGGGACTCAAAAAGGATATTTTCTTTTTACTTTTTGTATGTGGAAATGTAAACTGTATTCTAAAATTGTCATTAGTAATTGGGGAGTTTGAAAGGAAGAGCTGAGTATGGTGTGATTTTAAAAAGCAAAATGATTTAAGCAAAGGTAAAAGGAGTAATTATCTTATACAAATGAGGTGCAAGAGGAAGAACTGATACAGAGGAATTAGATGGGGGAGGAGAGTGGCTAGTTCTGGAACCCTACTCCCATAGGCAATGGGTTAAAGAGGGAACAATATATATACATCTAGAAGGGAATAAGTCTTCTAAATTCATAAAGATGTAAAAGGGTAAGGTGATAGAGAGGGGGGAAAGGTTAAGGGAGGAATTCTTGGAGGTGGGAGGTTAAGGAATAGGAGGGCAAGGTAACATGTAGAAGTAGGGTAGAAGAGTGAGGAGGGATAGGAATAGGTTGAGAAGGATAGTGAAGAAAATAGGAAGGAGCAAATATACAAATAATTATAGTTAAAACGTGAATGAGATGAATTTACCTATAAAATGGAAACTGATAGATTAAACATTTGAATTCAACAATATGTTGCTTTGAGGATATGCTATAAAAATGAGAGATAAACACACATATAAAATAAAGGTCAGGAATAGAATTTATTATGCAAGCAGGGATAGTAATCATGATCTCTGACAAAGTTAAAGCTAAAATCAGATTCAATCAAAAGAGAATAACACAGAAACTACACTATGTGTCAGCCATATTAATTAATTGTTTTAAACCATATAAAATAACTAGACAGTACAAAAATATGAGAATATACCTGCCAAAACAGACATAAGAACTACATGAATACAAACACAAAAAACCTTATATATAATCAAAACTAGATCTCAATAATTGAAGAGATATTTATTGGACATAGGTAGGTAAAGCCAATATAATCAAAAATGACAATTTCACCTAACTAATCTATTTATATAATACCATCCCAATTAAATTACTAAAAAAAATTACTGTCAGAAAATAAAATAATAGGGTCCATTTAGAAGAGCAGAGAATCAGGAACATCAAGAAAACTGGGGGGAAAATGTGAGGGAACTAGATTCAGTAGTATCAGACCTTAATACATATTACCAGGCAAGAGTGACAAGTGGAAATAAGCATAATACAGCCTTACATATGTACATTTAAAGGCATATATGTATGTATTTGGATATCTATGTATGTGTATGTATATATGAATATGTTGCGTATATTTCTGTGCTTAATTATAGCATTCTTGCGGGGAGGGGAAAATAAAATAAAAAGTGCACAGCAGAGGACAAAAGAAAACATACAAGAAAGCAAAGATGGACAGCTTTGAAAATAATATGTAATATTCATTGTATAAGTTTTCTTGAAATGGAAATTTATTGCTTCATATTGAATCCTCTCTTATATCCTGCTGTGTCCATGGCAATGTTTTTTTTTTCTTATTTTGTATTTAAGTTTAAAACAAATTTAAAAAATCTAAAAAAAACCAAAATTCATCTGGAAGAATAAAAAATCAAGAATATGAAGAAAGTCAATGAAAAAAATATGAAAGAAGGTGACCTAGCATTACCAGATTTCAAATTATATTACAAAGTAGTAATTATTGAAACAATCTGGTACTGGCTAAGAAATAGAGTTGTTCATCAGTAGAATATATTGGGTACAATATTCAGAGGTTAGTGACTAAAATAATTTAGGGTTCAATAAACCAAAAGATCCAATATTTAGGGGCAAGAACTCATTATTTGACAATAAACCTGGGAAAATTAGAAAACAGTGTTGCAGAAACTAGGAACAGTGCAATGTATCATATTATACCAAACAAATTCAAAATGGATACATGATTTAGACATAAAGTGTGAAATCATAAGCAAATTAGGGAATCAAATCACCTATCAAGTCTATGGATAAGGGAAGATTTTAATGAGTAAACAAGGTATAGAGAGACTATGAAAGTAAAAAAGATAGTTTTAATTATCTGAAAATTAAAGTTTTAGTACAAATTTAATGCAGTCAAAACCATAAGGAAAGCAGGAAAGCAGGGAAAATAATTTTAAAGCAAGTTTCTCTGCGAAAAAACTTTTTTTCTCTTACATACACACACACCCACACACATACACACACACACACACACACAGAGAGAGAGAGAGAGAGAGAGAGAGAGAGAGAGAGAGAGAGAGAAAGTGAGCAATGTTTATATATAAAAAGTGACATTCCCCAATTGATAAATGGTAAAAAAAAAAAAACAACTATATAAACAGGCAATTTTCAGAAGAAGAAATCAATGTTATCAATAGTCACATGAAAAATGCTATGTCACTAACAATTAGAGAAATTAAAACAATGCTAAAGAACCACTTCTTACCTACTAGATTGGCTAATATGACAGAAAAGAAAAATGACACATCCTGGAAAGGCTGTTGAAAAATAGGAATACTAATGCACTGTTGGTTTAACTGGTCCAGCCATTCTGGAAAATAATTTGGAATTATGCCCAAAGGGCTTTAAAACCATATGCTCTTTAGTCAAGAGATGTTATTAATATGTCTGTATCGGAAAGAGATCAAAGAAAAGTGGAAAAGTCTTACAATGTACAAAAATATTTACATGAGCTCATTTTGTAGTGGCAGAGGATTGGAAATTGGAGGGATACTTATCAGTTGAGGTATGGGTGAACAAGTTGTGGTATATGATTGTGATGGAGTACTATTATGCTATAAGTAATGATAAACAGAGTGGTTTCAGGAAAACCTGGGAAGTCATATACAAACTGATGCAAAGTGAATGAGCAGAACCAGGCGAATCTCACATACAGTAACAGCAATATTGTAATGATCAACTGTGAAAGACAGCTACTTTGATCAATACAATAGTCCATGACAATTCCAAAAGATTCATGATGGAAAGTGCTATCCACCTCCAAAGAGAGAACTGATGAACTAAGTAAGGATTGAAGCATTTTTTTCACTTTCTTCTTCTTTTTCTTCTTCTTCTTCTTCTTCTTCTTCACGTGGCTAATGTTGAAATATTTTTTGAATAACTATATTTACAACGGGTATCATATTGTTTGCCTTCTCAATGGGTGGGGGAGGGGCTGGAGGGAGAAAGAAATCAAAATAAAAAAATGCTTTAAAAAAACAGGAAGTAGGCCATATTTGGTCCTCAGACTGTTTGCCAACCTCTTATTTAAATGACTGATTTCTTCATAACATTCATATCATACCTTTGTATCAGGTTTGTGTTCTGTTTTCCAAATGCCTCAGTTATCCCCTCTTTCTATTCAGGTGGTCTGTAGCATATCCATTGCTTCTCTTTCAGTCTCCATTCATCTTTACCATAATTCTGTCCAACATTATTTCACCTATTTCCTTCACCATTCCTCAACCTGTTTCTCAAATTTCTTCACAAGGGAGAGAAGTATAATATGACAGGATAAAAAAAAAGTTAACATAATCTTAGGCTGTATTAGAAGATACAGAGCTTCTGGGAATTAAGAGGTGACTGTGTCACAAGACTCATATTCCTGAGTTTAAATCCAACCTCAGACACTTACTAGTTGTGTGATCCTGGGCAAGTCACTTAATCCTGTTTGTCTAAGTTTCCTCATCTGTAAAATGAGCTGGAGAAGGAAAGGGTCAACTACTCCAGTATCTTTACTAAGAAAACCTTAAATGGGGTCACAAAGTGTTGAACACAACTGAAAAATGAATGAACAAAGTCCCACACCACATAGTCCCACTAAACTGCACCTTTATTAAACCTTATCTGGAGTTTTGTGTCTACCTCTGAGCACCACAGTTTATGAAGGACATTGGTAAGCTTGAGAGTGTACAGAAAAGGCCGCCAATATTTTGGACATCCCTAAATCTATATCATATGGGGACAGACTAAAGGAGCTGTGGATGATTGTTGTTGTTCAGTCATTTCAATCATTCCTTACTTTTCATGACTCCATTTTGAGTTTTCTTGGTAAAGATACTGGAGTGGTTTGCCATTTTGGTCTCCAGTTCATTTCATAGATGAGGCAAAGTGTTAAATGACTTATCCAGGGTCACATAGTTAGGTTTAGTAAGTGCCTTTGGTATATGGGATGATTATATATATTACTCCTGGATCATTTCTTGGATTGCATTTCATGTGAAGTTCTCAATTACTGTTCTCATTTTTTCATTGTAGTTCATCTTTATAGTATTGAGCTTGGACTAATGTTAGCAATTTTCTTCCTTCCCCATCTTTTTCATTTTAGAGTACTTTTTATTAGCTTTGCAAGAAACCAGGAAATACATACTTGTCAGAACTTGTGGAGTGCTCTCTACACCTGGCCAAGGCCTGCAATTCCTATATTTTAAACTATGGACAAAAAAAAAATCCTAATTCTATTCACAGAGACCAATCTTTTAGTTAATTGTTTAATTCTCTAACCAGACTTCCTTTTTGTGGCCTTTGCCTACAATGGGCAATCTTTGTTTAATTTTTTTCTTTCTTTGCCTTACTAACTATTTTCCTTTAGTCCTCTTTAGTTCTTCACTTCTTATTAATTTTCTTCTTCAGATTGGGGTCCTTAAGGTCATTTGTTGTAGATGAACTTATTTTCAACCTATCCTGAATTTCTCCTCTCCACATTCTTAAAGAGAATTAATTCTTGACTTGCTTTACAAATTCAAACCCATTGAAATGTTTACAGTTTTCCTGGTATTCAATTTAAATTTACTTTCTTTTCTCCTGATCTGCCTCCCATATAATTGAGAAATGTCTAGGTTTGTGGTGGGGTTAAGAGATTAGTATTAATTAGATGGTTGTTCTGGTTCTTTGACCTTGAAGTATTAGCCAATGACTTGATGGTTTACTAGGATGGGATCAGAGTGACTTGAGATGGTTCCATTTGTGACATACATAAGTTAAATGCTGGAATTTTGGGGCAGCTAGATGGCCCAGTGGATAGAGCACCAGCCCTGGATTCAGGAAGATCCTGAGTTCAAATTTGGCCTCAGACACTTGACAATTACTAGCTGTGCGACCCTGGGCAGGTCACTTCACCCCATTGCCTCACCCAAAATAAATGCTGGAATTTTATTACCCCTTTGTCTACTCAAACCAAACCACTTACTAAAGTAATGATCATTTATGTAGAGATATAATTGACATAGCACACCAGGAAGGAAAAGAAAGGATATTTTCAAAGGTAGCTGGAAAAGATATTTTGATTGTCATATATACTTAGGTTCTGAGTATTGGTAGGATCTAAACTATTCTCCCAGCCACTAACTGGTAGACATGTTTACATGTGGGACATTCTAGTTTTATACTCCTTACTTCTACATGCTTCATTTGTAAATGACAGTGGACAACAGGGAGATCATTCATGATGATAGCTACTGCTGATGTTCCATGGAATTAATCTCTATGGATTTCTATACTCACTGTAAGATATATCACTTTAGCTATCCCTAGGAACCTAATCCTTTCTATTTGAGAGATATCCTTTCCTGTAGGCAGGAGGATTCCTAGATGATTTCTCTGTGGTTTTTTTCTGGCTTTATAAGAGTCTGGATATTTACCTTGAAGAGCTACAGTCAGTAATAGCTTTTCCCCTTGTATTTTTGTCTATCTATAGCAGAATTTCTTTATCTGTTTGATGGGAACAACAGTGAGCTAGAGAAGAAAGAAAAAAAAATGAAAGAGAAACAAGACCAGCAAAAGACAGAGATAAAAAGAAGACTGTAAGAAATGGTTTTTATATCTGTTTGTTATAGGTTTCTATAGCTCCTTTCTTGGTTCTGACCTACTTACTTAATAGCTGGACTTATTTTATTCAATCATCTGTTTTACCTCCAGGTTATTTTTGAGTGTTCCTAGTACCTAATGTTTAAAATCAGGAAGGAAAACACATGTTCAAGTATTTTCACCAACCAAACAATATTGTATTTATGGGCCTCAAATGTAGGTGTCAGGGCTGGTCTGGTGTGTATAGAATAAATATGTCAAGAATAAATGTGTCAATTTCTGTCTTTTTCATCTGGAGCGATTTGGAACCTCTACACTTGCACTATTAGTATATAGGAAATTGAGAAGATGTTTCCTAGCTAGAACTGAATGTTATTTCAGGATCAAGGTCTTTTTGTTGCTGGTGGCCCTTGTCCATTCTCCATTAGAGTATGTTTCTGAGCATCTACCTTTCTCTTACCTATAGTACCTGTTCATGTCATACTCCACAATTCAGGACTGCAAAATATGCTGCTTATTTCTGCATTGTCTTTAGCCTATCCTCACTAGTGACCTGCTTCCATATCTGGCACACACTCTGATGTCCTAGCCTTGCTTTAGCTCTCTCATCTCTGCATCTTGGAACTCCACTATCTCCCACAGGTTGTGGGCTGACAGCATGAATTTCTCCTTTGTGTGCTTCATGATGCCTTGCATGGTACTAGGCTTATGGTAGGCACTTTAATAAGTAATATCAAATAAACAGAATTCTAAGATTGCCAAGGACTTTAGAGGTCACCCATTAAGAACATGTTCTTTCTATAGAATCCCTGACGGGTTGTCATCCTACCTTTCCTCTAAAACTTCAAGAGATGATGCACTACTTCTGGGAGCAATTCATTCCACTTTAGCACAACTTTAATTGTGATAGTGTATTTTTTTATCATATGACCAAAGGCAGATTCCACCCATTCGAATTAAACACACACACACACACACACACACAAGCACACACACATGCTTATACTCATGCTCAAGTACACACATATATACATACTTCCACATACCTCAAAAATGTAGTGTGCTATTTCTTTCAATACTTTCCTGTTTTTTGATTCTCATCTTTAGTTGCTGTGAACACTCATGCTGTTAGTATTGACACACAGAGAATTATTCTTTTCTTGCTGGCTTTCTAGTTGGAAAACAGCTAGAGGGTTTCTCTGTAAATGAGATTTTTTCCTTCCATTCCTCTATCATATTTTCTTCTGTCTTCCAAATGAACAAACTCTGGATGTTTTTCCTACTCATAAAAATATTTCTGATTTTTAATATATTATTTTATTGTTTCTTAGGATTTAAACAGCATATAAAACCCCCTAAAATCCTACCCTATATAAGAAAAGATTGGTGGAAATAGTATTCTTATTAATTGAATTAAATTCAATCAATATTTATTGAGAGCTCACTATATATGAGATGGTGTTGGATCTTGTGGAGTATAAAAAAGGATTTTGTCTCATGGAGTTTAAAGTCTTGTAGTTCAGTTGAGGTAGTGCCTGCATGTATCAGAGATTGGCAATCTTAGACTTGTGAGTTAAATGAGATGTACCAGATAAAGTTCAATAACATGTGGGCTTGTGGTCACAATCATCCAACCTACTTTCCTACAATCTACCACTACCCACCTGCACATATTTTGGGCCTTCATCTCTGCAGTACCTTTCATACATACAATGTTCCTTGGGAGAAGGTTTATAACTATCTCTATTTCCCCATTTGTAGCATGTATCTCTTTCCATCAGTGTCCTACAGTGTGATCATATTATCATGATCCCACTTCTTCTGGAGCTTTCAGCCTACAGATGTCAAGGGGGGCAAACAACTGGTCAGAAGGAAATTGCAAGGATCTCTTTGCTAACACTGAGGCAGAACTCTGTTACTTTGCCCATACTCAGATCTAGATGTTGGGTGGCAGACCCAGGGTGAAGAGGAGCACTAGCACACCAAAGCTTGTGGTACAGTGGAACAGGGATACACCTTATAGTTCAAAGGCATAAAAGAGTGCTTATGGTTACTCACAGACCAGAGTATAGGACAGAAGAGTAGTGAACACCTCTCCTTGGATCATACTACCTTGGAATAACTAAAAACTTACAGGTCCCTAGAAGTATCTCTGAAAACAGCTGAACAAAGCCCTTGAAGTTTGGGACAGTGTGCCCTCCACCCTAGAAACAGGGCACTACTTTAACAAAGAGTTAACAACATGATCAAACAACAGAAAAAACATTCTGGCCATAGAAAGTTATTATAGTGACAAGGAAGATCAAAACACACACTCAAAAGAAGATGACAAAGTCAAAGCTCCTACATCCAAAGCCTCCAAGAAAAATATGAATTGGTCTCAGGCCATGGAAGGGCTGAAAAAAGGATTTTGAAAATGAAGTAAAAGAGATAGAGGAAAAATATGGAAGAGAAATGTGAGTGATACAAGAAAATCATGAAAAAATGAATCAACAGCTTGGTAAAGGAGCTGATAAAAATAACACCTTAAAAAGCAGAATCGGCCAAATGGAAAAAGAGACACAAAATTCACTGAAGAAAACAACTCCTTATAAAGTAGAATTGGCCAAATGGAAAAATAAGGTACAAAAGCTCACTGAAGAAAATAATTCCTTAAAAATTAGAATTGAGCAAATGGAAGCTAATGACTTTGTGAGACAATAAGAAACAATAACACAAAACCTAAAGAGTGAAAAAATAGAAGACAATGTAAAATAGCTCAGTAGAAAAACAACTGACCTGGAAAACAGACCCAGGAGAAATCATTTAAAAATTATTGAACTATTTGCAAGCCATGATCAAAAAAAGAGCCTAGACATCATCTTTCAAGGAATTATCTAGCTGTGTGACACTGGGAAAGTCATTTAACCCCAATTGCCTCGCAAAAAAAAAACCCAAAACAAAACAAAACAAAAAAAAAACAACAACAAAACAAACAAAAAATCAAGGAAAACTGCCCTGATATTCTAGAACCATAGGGTAAAATAGAAACTGAAAGAATCCACCAATCACCTTGAAAGAGATCCCAAAATGAAAACTCCCAGGAATATTATAGCCAAATTGCAGACCTCCTAGATCAAGGAGAAAATACTGCAAGCCACCAGAAAGAAACAATTCAAGTATAGTGGAGCCGCAGTCAGGATAACACAAGATTTAGCAGCTTCCACATTAAAGGATTGGAAGGCTTTGAATATGATATTCAGGAAGACGAAGGAATCAGGATTACAACCAAGAATCACCTACCCAGCAAAACTGATCATAATCCTTTGGGGGGGAAAAATGGATATTCAATGAAATAGAGGACTTATAAGCATTCTTGATGAAAAGACCAGAGTAGAATAGAAAGTTTGACTTTAAAATACAAGACTCAGAAGAAGCATAAAAAGGTAAACAAGAAAGAGAAATCATAAGGGACTTGATAAGGTTAACCTGTTTACATTCCTACATGGGAAGATGATACTTGCAACTCATAAGAACATCATCATTATTAGAGCAGTTAGAAGTAGTATATAGACACAGGGCACAGGTGTGAGTGGAATGTAAAGGGATGATATCTAAAAAAATTTTAAAAATAGAGGATGAAAGAAAAATGTAATGGGAGAAGGGAAAGGGAGAGGTACAATAGGACAAATTATTTCACATAAAAGAGGTAAGAAAAAAAGACTTTACAGTGGAGGGGAAGAGGGGGGAATTAATGGGGAGCAAATGTACCTTACTCTCAGAAGAATTGGCTCGAAGAGGGAATAACATACACTCCAACTGAATAACTGAATTGGATGTAGAAATCTATCTTACCCTACAGGAAAGTAGATAGAGAAGGGGATAAGAGAAGGGAGGGATGATAGAAGGGAGGACAGATTTAGGTAAGAGATAGTCAGAAGCAAAACATTTTGAGGAGGGACAGGGTGAAAGGTGAGAGAGAATAGAATAAATTGGAGGGATAGGATGGAGGGAAAGACATTTACTAATCATAATGGAAAAAAATTTGAAGCAAGTTTCTCTGATAAAGGCCACATTTCTAAAACATATAGAGAACCTGATCAAATTTAAAAAAAGAGCTATTCCCCAATTGATAAGTGATTAAAAAATATGACCAGTTTTCAGATGAAGTAATCAAAGCTATCTATTCCCATATGAAAAAAAATGCTCAAACTCACTATTTGTTGGAGAAATGAAAATTAAAACAATTCTGAGGTACTACCTCATACCTACTAGATTGGCTAATAGAATAGAAAAAGAAAATGAGAAATGTTGGAGGGGATGTTGGAAAAATGAAACATTAGTGCACAGTTGGTAGAGTTGTGAACTGATTCAACCACTCTTTTGTGCAATTTTTATTTAACATGCATTTTTAAAACTTTAGGTTACAAATTTTCTCCCTTCCTCCCTCCCCACCCACCCTCACTGAAAAGGCAAGCAACTTGATATAGGTTATAGATGTGTAGTCATGCAAAACACTTCCATAGTAGTCATGCAGTGAAAAACTAAGTATATTTCCCTTCATCCTATCCCATCCCCTATTTATTCTAGTCTCTCTTTTGACCCTGTCCCTCCTCAGAAGTGTTTGCTTCTGATTATCCCTTCCCTCAATCTGCCCTCCTCTCTATCATCCCCCTGCTCTCTTGTCCCCTTCCTCCCTTATTTTCCTGTAGGGTAAGATAGATTTCCATACCCCATTGTGTATGTTATTCCCTCCTTAAGCCAAATCCTATGAGAGTAAGATTTACTCATTCCCTCTCACCTTCCCCTATTTCCCCTCCACTGTAAAAGCCTTTTCTTATCTGTTTCATGTGAGATCATTTACCCCATTCTACCTCTCCCTTTCTCCTTCTCCCAGTATAATCCTCTCTCACCCCTTAATTTTATTTTCCAGATATCACCCCTTCATCTTCAACTCACCCTGGGCCCTCTATCTATCTATCTATCTATCTATCTATCTATCTATCTATCTATCT
>NW_020954569.1:60652663-60700531 GCF_900497805.2 Vombatus ursinus | reverse complement strand
CTATCTATCTATCTATCTATCTATCTATCTATCTATCTATCTATCTACCTACATATATATACATACATATAATTTTTTCCCTCCCACTACCCTAATACTGACAAAGGACTCATGAGTTACAAATATCATCTTTCCATGCAGGAATGTAAACAGTTCAACCTTAATAAGTCTCTTATGATTTCTCTTTCCTGTTTACCTCTTCATATTTCACTTGAGTCTTGTACTTGAAAGTCAAATTTTCTATTCAGCTCTGGTCTTTTCATCAAGAATGCTTGTTCCCTATTTCACTGAATGACCATTTTTTCCCCTGAAAGATTATACTCAGTTTTGCTGGGTAGGTGATTCTTGGTTGTAATCCTATCTCCTTTGCCCTCTGGAATATTATATTCCATGCCCTGTGGTCCCTTAATGTAGACACTGCTAAATCTTGTGTTATCCTGATTGTGTTTCCACAATACTTGAATTGTTCCTTTCTGGCTGCTTGCAATATTTTCTCTTTGACCTGGCAACTCTGGAATTTGGCTACAATATTCCTAGGAGTTTTCCTTTGGGGATCTCTTTCAGGAGGAGATCGGTGGATTCTTTCAATTTCTGTTTTGCCCTCTGGTTCTAAAATATCAGGGCAGTTTTCCTGTATCATTTCTTGAAAGATGATGTCTAGACTGTTTTTTTGATCATGGCTTTCAGATAGTCCAATAATTTTTAAATTCTCTCTCCTGGATCTATTTTCCAGGTCACTTGTTTTTTCCAGTGAGATATTTCATGTTCTCTTCTATTTTTTCATTCTTTTGGATTTGTTTTACAGTGTCTTGATTTCTCATAAAGTCACTAGCTGCCAATTGCTCCATTCTAATTTTTAAGGAAGTATTTTCTTCAGCAAACTTTTGGACTTTCTTTTCCATTTGGCCAATTTTGCTTTTTAGGGCATTCTTCTCCTCATTGGCTTTTTGGACCTCTTTTGCCATTTGGGTTAGGCTATTTTTTAAAGTGTTATTTTCTTCAGTATTTTTTGGGGTCTGCTTTAGCAAGCTGTTGACTTGTTTTTCAAGATTTTCTTGCATCACTCTCATTTCTCTTCCCAGTTTTTCCTCTACTTCTCTTATTTGCTTCTCAAAATCCCTTTTGAGCTCTTCTAAGGCCTGGGATTGATTCGTATTTTTCTTGGAGGCTTTGGATTTAGGAGCTTTGGCTTTGTTTTCTTCTTCTGGTTGTATGTTTTGATCTTCTTTGTCATCAAAGTAAGATAATATAGTCTCACTCTTTTTGCACTGCTTGCTCATGATCCCAGCCAATTACTTGAGTTATAAATTCTTCGTTAAGATATAAGTCTGTTTCCAGTGTGGAGAATGTACTGTCCCAAGCTTCAGGGGTTGTGTTCAGCTGTTTTCAGAGGTACTTCTAGAGAACTGTAAATTTTCAGTTCTTCCAAGGTGATATGATCAAGGGCGAGGTGTTTACTCCTTTCCTGGCCTGTGCTCTCATCTATGAATGACCACAAGCACTCTTTTCTGTCTTGGAACTGTGAGGAGGATTTCCTCTTCACAGCCACTAAGAGCTCTATCACACCAGTACTTCTCCTCACCCCAGGACTGCCACCCAGAACTGTGACCGAGATCCAAGCCCAGGCAAAGCAAGAGAATCCTGCACTAGCAAAGAGATCTCTGCAATCCCCCTCAGTCTGTGGGCCAGAAGCTCTGGAGGTAGCCGCTGCCCTGGGGCCAAGCTTGTGCGCTAGAGCGGAGACCACCATGCTTCTTTCTCTCATCTCAGACACAGACTTTTCCCACTGACCTTCTAAGTTGTCTTTGGCGTTCATGGATTGAAATGTCTGGAAACCACCACAGCTGCCTGTGATTCAGTCCTCTGAGGCCTGCGCACCCATGCCAAACTGCGTTCCTCTCCCAGCCTGGCAGGATATACCTTTCTGATCAACCATCTAGGTTGTCTTGGACCGGAAATTTGTTTCACTCTGTCTTTTTGTGGGTTCTGCTGCTTTAGAATTTGTTTAGAGCCATTTTTATAGGTATTTGGAGGGGTTTAGGGGAGAACTCAAGCAAGTCACTGCTTTTACTCCACCATCATGGCTCCCCTGATTCAACCATTCTTTAGAGCAGTTTGGAAGTATGCCCAAAGGAGTATAAAACCATGCATACCCTTTGACCTAGCAATACCACTACTAGGTCTGCATACTGAAAAAGATAAAAACCAACAATAACAACAATAAAAAAGGAAAAGAGCCTATATGTACAAAAGTCTCTATAGCAGCTCTTTTCTTGGCAAATAATTGGAAATTGAGGGGATGCCCACCAATTGGGGAATGGCTGAACAAATTGTAGTATGTGGTTATGATGGAATGCTATTGTGCTAGAAGAAATGATGAGCAGGATGCCTGCAGAAAAACCTGGAAAGACTGAGCTGGTGCATTGTGAAATATATTGTGTACAAAATAACAACAATATTGTAAGACGATCTGCTGTGAATAACAATATTGTAAGATGATCAGCAATGCAGTGATCCAAGACAGCTTTGAAGCACTTATGATGAAAAATGCTATCCATTCCTAGAGAAAGAACTGAGGGTGTCTGAATATAAATTGAAGCATACTTTTTTTTTGCTTTCTTTATTTTTCTTGAGTTTTTTTTTTTTTTTGGTCTATGTTTTCTTTTTCAACATGACTTATAGAAATGTTTTACATGACTACACATGTATGACCTATGTTGAATTGCTTGCCTCTTCAATGAAGGGGACTTAGGGCAGGGAGGAAGGGAGAGAATCTGGAACTCAAAATTTAAAAAAAATGTTAATAATTATTTTACATGTAACTGTGGAAAAGTAAAATACTAAAAAAAGTAAAAATAGAATAAATTAAACTGAAAATAAAAAGTGAGAGTGGAACATCTTGTGAGAATGGAACATCTTGTGAGAACTGTATTGTATTTTCTGCAAGTCCTTGCCCAGCCTCAGAAGGACTAGCTCTAGAAAATTCATCAAATTCAAACTATGTCTTCTTTAGACCTCCTGTGTTGAAAGATGCTTAGGAGTTCTTTAGAGACTACTGGAAATAAGTAGAGGCTACATTATATTATTGTTATTTATTAACTATCTATTGATTCTCTGCTAAGAGTAAAGTACTGTATGCAGTTTCCAAGAATCCCTATTTTTATGGCTGGGAGTCAATAACATCATGCCAAGGTAAAGCTACATGAACTATAACAAAATTATGGAAGACGTAGATTCTAACAAAGGTATGCTTGAGAGCTAATTCTGATTGGGTAAAATCAAATTAATGCACACCCTCAAGATAATGAGTTATATTATCCTGCAATGAGGAAAATTGAGGGATGGAATGTGGATCACTCTCTGAGAACTACTAAAAGCTGAGAAAATCCTTTACACTTTTACCTAAGAACATGTATGATTGATAAATTTGATTACAATGGTAGCTATCAACATCTCCTGGTAATAAGACTTATCCCTAGAATTCTTCAAGCAAGAGCTAAATGGTTGCTTTGTTGGTGATGCTGCAAAGGAGGTCAGTTTTTCTCCTGATGGAAATTAAACTAGATCTCTGAGCTCTTGATCAGTTCTGATTCTGTAGGTCCTGCTCAACTCTCATTCTTGGATGATTCAGAAGACGTGTCATGACCTCAAAGGCTGATTCAGGACATCACTTCTCATTGCTAAAATCTGGAGATGCAGATGTAAAATTGATGAGATTTTGGGCTGAATGTGTCCTTTAAAAATGACCCTGAGTTTAGATGACTTTTTCTCATAGGATACCTGGCAATGCAGGCTAGTTCTTGAAAGAAAATATGAATTGAAAGGGGGAAAGATAGAGTGAATAATAAGAGTTTGTGTTATGGGGTGGGTGGAGAGTCACTTAATCAGTCAATAAATAATTATTAAGTGTCCCCTATTTTCCAGGCACTATGCTAAGAATGTTACAGATATGTGATGTAATCCTGATAAGAATCCCATGAGATAGGTGCTATTATTATCCCCATTTTATAGTTGAGGAAACTGAGGCAGACAAAGATTAAGTGACTTGTTCTGGGTCACACAGTTAGTAAAAGTCTGAAATCAGATTTGATCACAGGTCTTCTTGATTCCAGACATAGTGCTCTATCCACTCTACCACCTCATTTTTCTTATACTATATCTGTGCTCTAATTGATGAGCTAAGCCTATGGCCTTACATGAAGTTCAGATTTGGAAGGTAGAGGTATCCAGCTCTGGGGAACTATAAAGAACTTAGCATCTTCCCTGAGCTCCATCTGGTGCTGAATGGAACTTATAACTGTCAGATCAAGTGTGAGATAGATAACCCTTTGCCCAAGGTCACAAGGAAATCATGGTGATAGAACATAGATTCTCCTGCTCTTTCAGTTATGATGTTTTAGCCAATACTTTTTTCAATGTTGGCCGACAAAGTACAAACCTAATAAGTGATCAAGTCAGAATTTGAGCAATGTTCTTTCTTAATCCAGGGACACAAATCTATCTACTATGCTACCTTTGTGTCTCACAATGCATGAAGAATAGATTTGTAAACACTGACCTGCAGACCTACAAGCTGTCTTAGAGCCCATCAGGTCCAGTCTTCCTCATTTTACAAAGGAAAAAGTATAATCCAGAGGGGAGAATAACTTGCCCAAGGTCACATAAGGAGCACAGTTGGAATTTGAATGCAGATCTTCTGTCTCTAAAAGTGCTATTCTTTCCATTACAACGTGCTGCTTTCCCAAAATGAAATATTAGTGTATTCGTTGATTTAGTTCTTAAGCCTCATTAATAATTTGTGTAACTGCTTAATGCATTGTAGGACTTACAATTTCCCTTCTTATTTGACTGATGGCCTTCATGCCATTTATGCATGTTTTAAGTTATGAGCTCCAGGGCTATGACTCAATGGTCCTTTTCACCTCAAATTATGTTATTGGTATTAAATAGTACTGTGACTAATGACGGGACAGTCACAGGCAAGAGAATAGGAAAGAAATGAGGGGAAATGAATGAAAGATTTTGAGAGCAGAGTTGTTGAGAGAACACGAGAGAAAAACAAGTATATGGGAGAGAAACAAAAAGTTGCTAAAGAGTAGCTTATTACTGCCATTTAACAGGCAGTTGAATTGTTATTTGGAGGCTTAGAAACAGGAAGAATCTTCCAGGTCATGTCTTTCAATTCTCTCACTTTACAGATAAAGTAACAGACACCCAAATGAGAGGAATTAGTTAATGGCAGAATTGAGAAGAGGACCTAAGTCTCAGCCCTCAGACCAGGGTTCTTCTCAAGACATCAAGCTACTCAGTAATTGCCTGTCATTGTTTTCTTATTGTTTTTAGCTGTCATTTTGCAAATTTTTAAGCTCTTCAAGGGTAAGGGCTTGTCTTTTTTTCCTTTTTTAATCTTCCCATATTTTATTTAGCTCATTGCTGAGCACATAATCTGCTCTAAGTAAATGCTTATTGAGTGACTATTATCTGGAATTTACTTGCTTTTGCCTGGATATTTCCTAGTCTTCTTAGTGTTACAACAGATCTGGTAAGAATTTTTGGTTGAGTTCACTCATTGCCAAAGGATTTGCATTTTCTTTTTGTCTGGAAGCCAGCAAACACAGGGCCTCTTTGGCCCAGTTTTAAGAAACTGGGCCACTGATGAGGAAGCAATTCCTGACAGTAGCAGGCAGCTGCCCATCATTCTCTCTTATGGTTTTGCCCACATGAGAGGGTACTTTAGCAAAATGACTGGAATAAGTGGTGCATTTTTCAGGCACCTTCCTCTAAACTAATACATCAGGAGAAAGTCACAGCAGTTGGTTCGGTGGACAAAGGCAAAAACAAGAGAGAAACTGCTATTATGAAATACAAAAAGTCAATTTGAATGTCAGTGGCTGAGGCAGGGGAGACAAGCTAAAAAGAGCTGCTGCTTGAGAAAATGAAGGAACTGTATTGTATACTCCAGCCTAACTATTCACACTTAAAGCCTGACAATCAACCCAAATTTAAGCACATTTTCGTGAGTGATTTTGATTAGCTTGGCCTTCAGGGTTTCTTGTTTTCCTCATACGTCATGCATTTGAGGTCAGGCATGATCATTACCCTTAAAATAACAACTTCATCCTATTCTCAGTTAATTATGGAAGGCAACATGAGAGGCACCATTTGCCCATATAAGGTTATCCCAAGTTTATAGTTCTATTTTGTGGAAGTTGATCAGTAGGGTTTGGGGGGTGGGGGGGCTCAACAGATTTCATGAACATTGAATCACCTTGATGATATGGCAGCCTGAAAGGCTTAAAAATTTTGAGGTTTCATTCAGCGACACATGGAAGCTTGCTGAGGATGGTCTGGGGACTCAGCTCCCACTCCAGGTCAGCACTTGAAATTAACCTGGGCAAGGATGCTAGATCAAGCCCACAGAGTTCTGAACAAGGCTGGACAGTCAGCTAGCAGGATTTCCCAGAACAGATTGAAGACACAGCTCCAAAAGAGGAGACTTCTTTTATTAAGGGGATTTGTTCTGTGAAGTTTGGATTCAGTCAAAGGGCCACACTTGAGGACCTAGAGGGTCACATGTGACCTGGAGGCCACAGGTATCTCATCCCTTGAGTAGAGCTTAGTTAGTAATAATGATTGGCTCAGACTAGATCTTGGACTTAACTCCAGGCCTAGAGCATACTTGGCCAGTAATATAATTGTTTTGAACCTGTTGAGCCTCAGCTGAAAATAGTTGGGGATAGCTACTGTCTAAAGGAGCACCAGCCAGGGGCAAGTATGAGGCTGTGTTGCCATGATACTAATTTGGATCTGGAGCGTAGAAAACCCAAATGAAAATTTTGCAGCTCCTTGGCTTAAGCTGCCTCTTTGATCCCTGAAGAACACCATAATGAAAACCTGAAAAATGTAGTAGTAGGACACCAGAAAAATCAGACAAAGATCATATGAGGCCATACTACTTCATCAGAAGTGTGTAGTACCTAGTCCTAACATAAAATCTCAATCTACAAAGAAAGGCTAGAAGAATGAGTGAATGAGCAAAGATAAAGACCTATTATGATGCCAGACTCAATCTCAAAGGAAGAAATAACTCCACGGTATCTTCAGACAAGGCCTCAAATAAAATCACAGTTAGGTCACAAGAACAATGAGAATTCCTATAATGTTTGAAATAAAACTTTTTTTTTAAAAGACTTTAAGTGATACAAAAATAAATATAGAAAGCATTAGAAGAAAGAAATGGAAAATAAGTGAGATTTTTTGGATGAAAGTCTGAGAAAGAAAATTAACAGTCTAGCCCAACAGTTACTACCCAAGTAGTAGTCTCCTTGAAAATTAGAGTGGAGCAACTTTGAGGTTCCACCTCTCAGTTATTATATGGACAAAGATGACAATAAAGGAAAATGACAAATATTGGAGGGGCTGTTGGAAAACAGAGACACTAAGGCAATGCTGGTGGAGCTATGAATTGGTCCATTCATTCTGTAAAGAATTTAAAACTTTGCCTAGAAAGTTACTGAACTGTTCATACCCTAAAGAAATCACAGAAAGAGAATCTATATATACACAAATATTTGCGGTAACCAAACATTAGAAACTTAGTGGCTGTCCTCTTTTTGGAGAATGGCTAAACAAATTACAGTAAATGAATTTAATAAGATATTATTTTGACATAAGAAATGCACAATTTTAGAGGAAACTGGCAATAATTTCATGAAGTGCTGCAGAATGGTCCACAGAACTAGGAGAACATTTTTAGGACAGTGACATTATAGAGAAAAACAATTGCAAAAGAACTCTGATAAATATAATGATAAACCACAAGTCCAAAATATTTGGATCCTCATAAAGAAGTGATGAACTTAATGCAAAAAAGACATGAATTTTTGGTCTTGGCTAATATAGGGCTTCATTTTCCTAAATTGTGTAGCTATTCATTGATTTTTTTTTTTTTAATTTGCTCATTGGAGGGGAGGTAGAGAGAGGTACAGATTAAAAAAAATTGTAACTTAAAAAGTGAAAATACAAACTATTTTTAAAAATTAGAATGGGCCAAATAGAATTTAATGACTATAAAGTAACAAGAAATATAAAAAAAAAACCCAAAGTCAACATATTGGAAAAAATAGTAGAAAATGTAAAATATGTCATATGTAAAAACAACTGACCTAGAAAACAGAATAAGGAGATTTAAATTATAAATCACGGACTACCTGAAATCCATGACCCTGAAAGATAGCAAATATGATTGTTCAAGACATCACGAGAGAAAATTTCCCGGACATATAACAAGAGAACAAATTGAAAATAGAATCTACCTATCACCTGAAGGAAACTCTAAAATGATGAAGGGGGTAAAAAATGTCATATTAGTATTAAAATGTATACCCTGGAAAAGAAAGTGTGGACATAACTGTCTTCTAGCATTTCTAAGTCTGTCACGGGAAGAAAGAATTGTACTAGTATTACTTACATGTAGCGGCAGAATTAGGCGTAATGTAAAAGTTACAAATATACAGATTTTTGTTCAATACAAGGAAAAGAATTTCTAAAAATAGCACATGCTCCAAGTAGAATGGGTTACTTTGGGAATTAGTGAGTATTTTTCACTAGAAGTCTCCCAGGGTAGTGTAGATAAGCAGATGATCACTTGTTAGAGATAATTCCAGGAGAGAGGAATCTTACCTAGGAGTGCAATGGACTCAGGGGTTCTTTATAACTCTGAGATTCTATTTCAGCACTCCTTCCACTTCCATAGAGTCAACTGGTTATGAATCAAAGGTGATCTCTTAGATATTAATAACTGTATCTGAGGGTTAAAGATGCTTTTGTGAGTAGAACTTTTCAGTCATGTTGGGGCAACTGTCCTGGGACCTTCTCTTTCATAGTGATGGGCAAAGCTCCAAGACCTGAGCAGTGACACAATGTTTTTATTCAGTGTTCTTAGGGAGGCCACCTGAAACAACAACAACAACAACAAACAACATTAAAAAAAACCAAAAACCTAAGACCAATATACATTCAGTTATCATGAAAATATTTTTCTTTATTCCCCTTAAACTCCAGGATGCACTCTGTCTTTTAAGCATAGGGAAAAAAAATAGTGGGAAAAATGAAATGGTATGTCTAAATGTTTCAATTAAATAAAGAGAATAGTTTATTCTTGGAAAGGTATATTCCTGAAATGTGATGGACACATTGGTTACTCTAGGCTTAACCTGTACCACTAACTTAAGGAAAGAGGAGTGAAAAAGCATTCATGCAAGGATAAAAGGAGGGAAGAAATAAGAGACATCATTGTAGAATTGTACTATGGCCACCATGCCAAATGGAAGATACAGATAAAACATTTATATAGATTACAGAGCTGCCATAGAGGCAAGATACAGTACTGATAGTAACTTCATTTCAGTAAATAAAAATATATTAAGTACTGAGTACAAGGCAGTGTTCTAGATTGTGGGATTGATACAAAGCCTAGATGAGACATAGCTCCTCCCTGCTCACTAAGATATCAAATAAGATAATATATGTAAAGCTTTGTAAATCTTAAAAATTATATAAATGTGAATGGTGATGATGAGGAGGAGGAGGAGGAGAAGAAATAAGAGGAGGAAGAGGAGGATTATGAGGATAGTAATGATGATGATACAAAATAATATCTCTTTCACTGGTGGCCCAGTAAGGAAACCCTCTCAGAAATTGTTCTTGCTCTGGACTCATATAGATCTTAAATTCAACCTGGAGGGAAATCTGGTTCCAAAGAATTAGTCATTCTTGCTCTATCATTGTGACTTCTTATGCTTTCATTGCAAAGTAAAATTCAAGAAAAAATATCTAAAACAAAACTTAGGCATCACTCTCCCCAGAAGAGACTACACAGTCCCTTTGAAAAGTTACTCAAAGTAAGTAGATAGGAGGTATAGGACAGGTAGTTATTCTTCCACCACCAAAGAAATGTTTAAAACACAAATGACTCATAAATCTTTATTAACAAATAAATATTTAGAGGGGGCAGCTAGGTGGTGCAGTGCATAGAGCACCGGCCCTGAAGTCAGGAGGACCTGAGTTCAAATCTGGCTGCAGACCAAACACTTGACACTTACTAGCTGTGTGACCCTGGGCAAGTCACTTAACCCCAATCGCATAAAAAAGCAAAAAAAAAAAAAAACACAAAAAAAACAAAACCAAAAAAAAAATATATTTAGAAAATGAAACCCTAGCATTATAACCTTGAAAGTTAAAGGCACTTTATGGAACTACTGCAAATACATATCCCTTTCACCTCAGGCCTGCACAATTCAAATGAAATCTGGCTGGTCAGCCAAATATGCCTCCTTTGTCCTTTCAAGTTTAGGATCATCTTGTTAGTGTGTGTCTTCTCAAAAACATGTAGTTGTAGGAAATTTCATTCCCTGAGTAGCTGGCATTGAATTAGGAACCCAAGGACTCAAATTCATAATGCAGCCTTAACTATCCATTTCTCAGGATTCCTGTTGCTGGCTGCAGACTGGGACAAAGGAAGGCAGTGTGGGATTTCGGGTCCATTCTGGTTGTTACCATCTGTTTATACCTACAATTGGTACTGGGGGCAGGAGAGTAGAAAAATAGCCCCTTTGCTGAAAGTCCAAGAAAGAACTGACAGAGTACCCAAATGAAGAGAGAGGGAGAGAGAGAGACAGAGAGAGAGACAGAGAGAGAGACAGAGAGAGAGAGAGAGGAAACAGCTCTACAGCTTTTACAAGGCAGTTAAATTGCATAGTAGATAGAGTACTGCACCTGGAATCAGAAAGACTCCTCTTTCTAATTTCAAATCTGGCCTCAGACACATACTTGTTGTGTGACTCTGGGCAAGTCACTTAGCCCTGTTTGCCTTAGTTTCCTCATATGTAAAATGAGCTGGAGAAGGAAATGGCAAACAACTCCAGTATCTTTGCCAAGAAAACCTCAAATGGGGTCCCAGTTGGACACAACTGAAAAAAAACTGAACACAGCTCTTTATGCTAAGCTAAAGCTCAGCAACAGCTAAATTTGATTCCATTGCTTATCATTTTCAAAACAATTCTGTAGGGACAGGGATGAGGAGACAATCAGGACTGAATGTGTTACATATTTCCTTCAAGAAGGTTCTAAAGTACATACCCCAACAGAATAGGTTGGAGAACATGCCCAGTGCTGTGTAAAGTGCCCATTTTACCTTTGCTCCATTAGCTTCTAAGAGAGGTAAAAATGGTTCTCTATGAAATCTAAGGGGAAATAGATCATTGTAAACTAAGATGATAATAGAATGTATCCTATAGAAGGCAGAATTTGGAGAAGAATTTGAAAGAAAGTAGAGGACATTAGAGATCCAAAAAATACTATTAATAAATATGTGACAGAGGAGAGATACCAAAAATGTATGGTATGAGATGAAGGATGATGAATAGTATAATTGTCAGTCTAGTTTGCCACTTATTGTGAAGTTAAAAATGAAATAGGGGGAGGGTTAATATGAGATAATTCTGAAAAGGTTAGGAATGCTAGATTGCATAACCTTGAATACCAGTTTAAAGATTGTGAGGAGTATTCAGTAGGCAATAGGGATCCATTGAAGAGTTTGAAGCACAAAAATGACAAGGATAAGGAAAATTAATTTGGCAATTGCCTGAAGATTACCTAATGATTGGATGGAGGAAAGAATAGAAGCAGGAATCTCTGTACCTTATTGCAACAGAGCAGGTGGATAGTAATTAGGATCTGTACTACAGATGTAACAATTGTGATAGAGAGAAAGGGAATGTATGCAAAAGATATTTAAGTGGTAGAATGAACAGGACTGGATAAATTATGAGATTTGTCTAAGAAGAGGACTCATTCAGCAGAAATATCTAATTTGGGTGGGATCTTAGTGGGACCAGTGCTATATAGAAATTGCTTTAATTCTAAGCCAAAAGACCAAAGTGGTGTACGGGAGAAAGTGCCCCATAGATGTTAGGAGAAAATTTTTGTACTTTTTTTTTTATTCCCATATATTTTATTTTGTGCATTTAAACACATTATTCTGAGAAGGTCTTGGCCACGTTGCCAAAGGCATCTACGACACACAAAAAAAAAGTTAATTAAGAACTTATGATACAGAAGTATAGAAAGTACTTTTACAGTTAATTACTTCAGTCTTGCTGTAATGCTTTTCCCCTTTCAGATTTCATTTGTGGTGCCTTATGTCATGGCCTAAGGCCTTTAAATCATCTTTTTGGTGATTATTGGGCATGCTCTTTGAACCAAAGGTATTTTGAGAAAACAGTGATTGGCTTCCCTTTTCTCCAGTCCTTCCTGATGCTTTTTTGTTGCTTGCACCCCAATTTCAAAAGCTGAGCAGGATGTGCTGAACCTGGGTGATGCTTCCAGGCAAAGGTTGCCCTAGGGCCCAAGGCCATTGCCAGTGTGGCCCATGCTGTAGCTGCTGCCCCTCCCTCCTCCTTCCTTTCACCAGGTGGGGGAGGGTGAATTCAAAGGTGAGGGGGAGGGTGAACTCTCTTCTCTCATGAGAGGGATTAACAGATACCCTCTTGACACAAGGGAAGGGAGTGGGAGAAGGGAGTGACCAGGGTTGTAAGGAAGTGTTTCAAAACTCCTTAGTGATCCATCACTAAATCTCCAGAATCTGCTAAGATGTTTTTAGCTGTTCTAACTTTTCCCATGCTCCATGAAGATGGATTCAGGGTTGTAGAGGGAAGGGAGTAAGTAAGCCTCAGGGAACCAAAAAGCACCTGTAGTTTTCCCAATTTCCTAGCATCGAAAGAATTGACAGAATTGGGCATATGCTTTGGAGGTTCTGCCCTTGTTCTCTATGCTGCAAAAGGTGTACGCAGGTCCTTGGCCTTGAACCAAACCAGTGGACTGAGAGCCTGAGAGCATTAGGCCAAGTGCGAGATAGCCTCACAACTGCCTGCCAAAAAAGCACCTCCATGCCTTCCTAGGTGCTTAGAGTGACTCCAACTGCAGGACGAGAAAGAAGTTGGGGAAACTTACATACCTTCCAGTCTTGGCTGGAGAAGAACTTGAGGTTAGTCAGCTTCCCCATATGAACCACCAAAATGTTGAAGTTTAGAGTTGCTGGGACTCCAAAATCACAACACGTGATTCTGCCTGAACGAATTCAACCCAAGCCTTCTTTCAGACAAAGACAAGGTTTATCAGAACATCTGCCATATTGGCCAGACTCTTAAGGAATCTAAGCATTTGTATCACTAATGCAAGTGGTCCAGATCTTAAGACTCTGAGCCTGTACTTTCGATTTTTAAAGCAAATATCCCTTTTTAAAAAGTTAATTGATGTTAATGGATTAAATAGAAATGAGATGCTAGTCACTGGCACTCAACAATTGGAGAAATATCTGGGAGCTCAAACTTTAGGCAATGGAAACACCCCCAAATTATCAGTGGCACCCTGCGTGGAAGGTGTAGTTGTACTTATTTTAGAAGAGGGAGGCTAGAAATAATACTCTCTATATAGACAATAGATGTAATCTCAGTGCCAGGTCATTTTTTTTTCCCAGCAGTCTTTCTTGGAGGGTGAAGGTGGGAAGACTACTGTGGGTGAAATATTCAAGCATGAAACACACACACACACACACACACACACACACACACGTATGTCTATGTATGTATATATATATACACATACATATATAGACATACATACATATGTATATATACACAGATACATATTGATGATGCAGATATTGATATAGACAGATATAGTCATAAAACCAGTTTTCTATAAATACTGGTGGTTCAATTTATCTTAGTTTCTAAAATAATACACAAATCATGACCATAAAAGAGGTCACCTAGCCTTAAAAAATCTTGTCTATGTTGATAACAAAACCAAGTTGCCCCATAAGAATAATGTCCTATTGCCAATTACTTACAAAAAATGGTTCAGCAGGATTGGAAGCCAAAGCTAAAGAGAAAATCTTAACAATCTATTTTTTTTTACTTAGTATTGTTTAGTTGATATTTAATTGGTAAAAGTAAATTGAAATAATATTAATGTTCCTGGACCTCTGCACAAGAAAAAACAAATGTTTACAGCCTGGAATAACATGGGTATCCTTTCCAAACCTATCTGTGTCCTTCATAATTTTATCATTCATGTTGATGTCACTTCAATCACCCCAGTTGCTCAGTTAATCAAACCCTTCCACTCCTTAGACCTCAATCTCCACTCTATATTAGCCACCTATGGGGGAGACACAGGTTATTTGATCAATAAATCAATCATCAAACGCTGATTAAGTGCTTATTATATGCCAGAAAATAAATTAAGCTCTAGGGATACAAAAATAAAAAATAAAAAGCAAAAGAAAAATCTATGCCCTTGAAATTATATTCTAATGGAGGAGACAACTTGTGTAAATCAGTACATACAAGATAAATGGCAAGTACATGGAAAGTAGTCTTAGAGTAGAAGGTAATAGCAGCTGAGGGCACGAAGAAAGCCCTCCTGGAGGAGGTGGCACTGCAGTTGAATCTTGAAGAAATCTACAGCTTCTAAGATTTGTAGGGAAGGAGGGAGAGAATTCCAGGAATTTGGGGTAGCCAGTGCAAAAGCACAGGAATGGGAGATGAAGTTTTGTATGTGAGTAATTGCAAGTAGTCCAGTATGGCTGAACCATAGAGTGTATTGAAGAGAATAATGTATTGAATTATTATAAAAGTAGAAAAAGACTGGGTTGTGAAAAGCTTAAATGCCAAATGATACTTTATATTTAATCCTAGAGATAATAAAGAGGCACTGGAGTTTATTTGGTAGGGGTGCCACATAGTCAGACTTGTATTTTAGGAAAATCATTTTAGCAGCAGTGTGGAGTGACTTGAGATGGGGAGACCAATTGGAATGCTATTGTGACAGTTTCAGAAAAAGCGATGAGGAATTGAATGAGGGTGGTATTTATCTGAAGGAAAGAGAAGGGAACATATGGAATAGATCTTGCAGAGAAAGAGAAATTTTTGGCAAACAATTGGATATGTGGAGAGAGAGAGAGAAGGAGAGAGAAAGAGAGAGTACAATGGATCTATATCAAAGGGTCCCAAACTTCTTCTTCCTCTTCCTCTTCTTCTTCTTTTTTTCCTCTTCTTCTTCCTCCTCTTCTTCCTCTTCTTCCTCTTTTTCCTCTTCTTCTTTCTCTTCTTCTTCCTCTTCTTTTTCCTCTTCTTCCTCCTCTTCTTCCTCCTCTTCTTTTTCTTCTTCTTCTTCTTCTTCATCTTCTTCTTCATCTTCTTCTTCTTCTCCTTCTCCTCCTCCTCCTTGTCCTTCTCCTTCGTGTTTTCCTGCTCTTACCCCAGAGCTATTGTGAACACTTCTGAAGTAAGTCCTGAAACCATGTTGAATGAATTCAATACAGATTCCTGGTATTTAAACTCAATTAGGCTCTCATCCAATACAATACAATAAACTTTAAATGCCTGCTATGTGTCAGGCACTGTGCTAAGAGCTGGGGATACAATTATTAAAAAGAAAGACAGTTGTGCCCTAAAAAAACTTACAATCTAGTGGAGGAAGGTGAACACACAAAAGGAGGCAGGGACGGGGAGGGCACCAGGGAGTATATGACACAGGAGGACCTTGTTCTGTAAAGTTGAAACCAGGCAGAAGAGCAAATACAAAGTGAGGTCTATGCATAGCAATTATTTTTATAAAAACATTAAGCCATATAAATTTTTAGCCTACTAAAATCCCCTCTTAGTTTTCATAAGAACTACTATTCAGCCCTATATCCCCCATAATGCATTTGTGAAACCAGCTAGTCAAATTGTGAAGGAATTGCAATATTTTATACTTAATATTAATCTGATTAACTATTATAGTAGATCAGGTAAGAGATCATATAGGCTGTCTTAGTAAACCTATGCTAGAATGCATAGAGTAGCAGACTCAACTGGCAGGAACAGAAAGTATTTTATTTGATAAAATCTATAAACCAGGGTTTGATAGTGGTTACTAGTTCTTGGTAACAGGGGTTTTGAAATAGGGGGCCAAATTTAGACTTTGTCAGGAACATTTGTCCTTCAGATCATAGAAACGACAAACGTTAACATCAAGTTAGTAAGAATAGGTAGCTAAAACATGACTCCATCAGATACCCAGATGTAGTCAATACATTTCCTGACCCACATTTTTCCCCCAAGAGTTTCTTCAAGCTTCCTTCATTGTCTAGTTGGTCTTCGTACTTCCTACCCTTACTGAAGGCAAGTTTTGCATCATGTACTCCAATTGTCAACATTCCTGGTTAGGTCTCCATAGTAGCCTATATGATACATACTGAATGTAGGACCACATAATTATCATCAACATTTCAACTCACTATTCTCTTGCCTTCTTTGACCAAAACAAAACCAATCCAAAAATCTTTTCTGTCTTCCATTTCCCTATGTTGTTTTCTCTTATATTAAAGTTTCTTGAGGGCAGAAACTGTCTTACTTAAAGCATTTGTATCCCTAGCACTTAACAGGATGCTTGGTATGTAGTAAGAACATACCAGATACTAAGAACCTAGGTTCTCCAACCCCAAAGCCAGTGTTCTTTCCATTGCATTATATCAAATAGGACTCTGTGATCTGATCTCTTTTTCTTTTCTCAGTCACTGCCCTTTTGCTCTCACACTACTTTGAATCACTGCTTACTTGTTACCACAGTTTCTTTGTTAGAGTAGGGGTGAACTTTCCCCCTTATGACTTCTTGCCCCTCATATCCATATAAATTTCTGCACCACAGAAGAATGGGGGGGGGGCAAAGCACTCTCATTCCCTTTAGGAGAGGCTGTCAGTACTTGATATAGGCTTTAGCATTTTAGGTCTGTAGGTCTGTAATTTTACCTACATACCTACACAGGTATTCCATCTATTCATGCATGTGGGGCCTTTTGATGTCTTAGTAGATTGTTTTCATGAATAATTGTAGCTGAAGAAATCCCACCCCCCAACATTATGGTGATGAGCTTCTTTGATCTGACCTAACCTGGCCCTCAGTCAACAGGCAAACATTCCATTAATGGGCTCATGCTCAAAGTCTTTCTAGCTTTGTAGGACATGCCCAAGCTTATACCTTGCTGACATGGCCTTCAAGCACCAAGAATTACCTTCATGCCCTGGTGAGAAGTCAGAATAGAACATCAATTTTTACTGAGTTAATGAAAACTACTATGTGTAATTGTTTGGAGCTGTCTTCCAATGTTCAGTATACTGTCCATTTAGTATAGAGAATTTTCTAATGTGGGTCTACATTTCTTTTCCTCCATAATCACCTATTTATTGGATTTACAGTACTCTCATTTATGGCTTAGGAAGACTTCCTCAGGCCATTCATGCTGAAAAAAAAAGGCATGTTTGATTAGCACATCAATTTCTGGAGCTCTGTTATTTTTCACATGCTGGGCAATGCCATGGTATTTGCATAATTCCTCTTTAGGACAGTGTGTCAATCAATCAACAAATATTTACCGAATATCTACTAGTCAATTCCATTTCATTCCACAAATATTCATTAAGCCCCTACAGTGTCCAGAGCTCTGTTCTAGTCCCTGCCGCCATGGAGTTTACAGTCTCCTTGGGGGATAAAACACATGCATAGATAACTATGATAAACAATACGAGCATTAGAATAATGCATGAAACAAAATGCTATGTGAGGGATGATGTACTAACAGGAGAATTGAGGAAGGGTTTATAGAAACCAAAGAATAGTAGAAATGGAAGGACTTTAGGTGCCATCTAGTCAATTCTGTGTCTGGAAAAGAACCTCAACCTGCAACAGCTCTAACAAGTGGTTGTCCAGCATCTTCTTGAAGGTCTGCAGTGATGAGGAGTTCACTATGTTCATTTCACATTTGGATCACTCTAAATGTTGTAAAAAAAATTTCCACCTTATCCTTTTATCATGGAGGAGGTACCATATGAGTTGGGTTCTAAAGGATGAAGAGTGAATTCAATAAATGAAGAGAAGAAGGATGATATTTCTTGCTTTTCCAGAGAATAGAAAGTCATGGAAGCAGGCATGCACAGAACATGCCTGGGGATAGAGATTAATGTATCTTGATAAGAACATAGAATGTGTACGAGAAGAGAGAGTGAGAATGTGGCAGGGATGAAAGGCAAGTTTAGTGAATAACAGTAGATATAACTGGAAGAAAGGTATAATGTGAAAGGTCTTGAAGTCCAAGTAAGGTATTCTGAACTCATTCAGTAGGCAATAATAGGTCACTGATGTCTTTTCAGCAGAGGAATGATACTACCAGATATATGCTCTTGGTGATGGTATGAATGATGGTTTGGAGAGGGAAGACATTTGAGGTATGAATACCAGTTAGGAAAATATTGTATTTTCCACATAGTCGGTAATAAATATCTTGACTAAGTTGAGGATATTTGGAATATGAAGGAAAAAGTAGATGTTGCTGAGGTAGAATAATAGAGCTTCTCATATGATTAAGAATGAAAGGTAAAGGAGATGATTATAAACAGGTATAAGACATAGCCTCTGTCCTTAGAAAATATATTCTTGATGTGGAAAGAACAGTACATGAAGAATAATTGCAAACGGTAGGACAAATTATGTTAAAATGAATTATATTCATAGGTAGATATGATCCTTGGTCTGGGCTGTAAGGTTCTTAACCTGGAGTCCATGAACTTATTTTTTTAAAATTTTTAGTAGTATTCATATTTTGTTTCCTTTATAATCCTCTATTTTATGTACTTTTAAAAACATTATACTGAGAAAGTGTACAAAGGTTTCACAAGATCACAAAAAAGGTTGATGATACCAAAAAGGTGAAGAATCCTTGGGTCTAGAAAAATTTTAAATTTATTTGGAAAGACTGGGTACATACTTTTAAAAAGACAACTAAATATTCAAGTCATCAAATCAGTATTAAAGGCAAGAAGTGTTGTAGGAGTTCACAAGAAGGAGAGGAAGTCACCATGATCTAGAGCGATTAAGGAAGGCTTCTTTGCATTGGTGGGCTTACTTCCTTGAAAAATGGGTGAATTTGGGGCAGGCAGTTGGGGGAGGGTGGAGAACTCTGTATTCCAGCTAGTATTTATGGCATAAGCAGAGGTTCAAAGGTAAAAATTTACAAGGCTTATTTGAAGCTGAGTGAGAAGACCAGCCTGGCAGAAGTGGATACATCATTGTAATAAAGGATTCCTGGGAAGCAAAATGGGAAAGCGAGTTTGGAGCCAATTCCTCTGTTACATGAAGAAACCCTAGTGATCCCTTTGTACATCTTCAGGGACAACCATAAACAACAGGATCATGGCAAATGCTTTTCATCATAGTAGAAGCACAGGGCAGATTATTTCCAAATGGTGACTCCTCATCACATCCTTTATTGGCCAGATCATTGGGCTGTGTTCTATATGTGTGCTGTGCAATACTGACCCCTAGTGATTGAGTGGGGGAGACACAGAATTACTTTTAATGCATGTAATTCATAAAGTAACAATTCCACGGAGACACCAAGACGATTCTTAAAAGTCTGTATGTTTTACACCCAAAGCTCAATTAAATTTCTCTTCTTTGAATTTTTGGAGGATTATGACTGTTCCTTTAACTACCCTGTCACAGAGAACAATGAAAACTAGAATGATATTTATTTCAGGTGACCCGTGTTGGCCAATAGAAAAACTTTTCAAAAGGTTAATAAAATAATATGGAAGGTTGATTATAATTCTGGGCTGCCAAGTCATGAACTAGTTATTCAGTCAGTCAAAAAGCTTTTCTTAAGCACTTTCTATGTTCTCGACACTGCCTCCATACTGAAGATACAAACAAAGGAAAGACTTTGCCTGCTCTGGAGGCATTCACACTCTATCTAATAGGGAGATAACATGAAAATATTTTATACAAATAATAACTACATATATGTGTGCACACATATGTGTATAATTAAATACATAATTATATTCGTGGTAAATTGAAACTAAACAATAGGAGAATAGAGGGAAGGCATTAGAATTAGAGAGAATTAAAGGCTTCTTGTAATAGATAAGTTTTTAAATCACACTTGAAGGAAGTCAGGCAAGCGAGAATGCAGAAATGTTACAGAAAAAAATTACAAGCATGGGGGACAGCCAGACAGCGGAAATGCCTGCAACTGGCAGATGAAGTGCCTAGTATGAGAAAGAGAAAAGGAGGCCAGTGTTATAGGACTGAAAAGTACTGACAATGTGAATAGGTGTAATACTTAGCTAAATAAAGAAAATTTGAGGAAAACTAAAAGGGCGGTAAACTCCCCAAATATCGTCTCCCCCTCAGCTAGTAATGGTGGCCTAACATTTCCTTTATTAAAATCTTCAGGCATCTCCTTTCAAAATCAAAATATGATCCTCAGGGAGGGCAACACTTGAAATAATTGGTATTCCCTTCATATGCTCATTTATTAACTAGCTGATGTGATAGCCACAGATCTGTTTTCCGTGGGAAAATGAGACATAGTTTTTGCACCTTTGAAGTAAGAATGAACACAAATAATGCTTTGGAGTCAGATCTAGGTTCAAATCCATACTACCTGTGTGATTTTAGGAAAATCACTAGATTTCTCTGGGTCAATTTTTTTTCCCATTTGTAAAATGAAGGTCATTGCCAGTTATAGATCTGACACTAAAGGTTCAGAATATGAGGTGGAAACAAAAATGTAAGTACACGCATGAGAAGCATGCTGTATAGTGGATTGAGAATTGGCTTAGAACCTGAAAAACCAGATATCAAGCCCTGCCTCTGGTATAGACTAGCTATATGATTGATCCTGGGAAAGTCACTTTATTTCTCAATGTTCTATGAATCTCTAGGACTTTGAGTTGAAGAGGGTGTCAATCTACATTGGTAAGAGGGAATTTTCTTATCTGGGAGTTTTTATACCAATGAATTGCTGGATCCAGGATTCCTTATTATATGTATACAAACACAGATCTTGTTGTAGGGAAGAGAAAACTGGGAGTTGAGACATTACATCAAACCTTTTATTCTTTTTTTAAATTTATGTTGACACTTCCTGTTCTGGATTTTTTTCTGCCATATGTGGAGGATGGAAAGGTGGAGAGTTATAGGGGAGGACCTTGAAAACTAGAGGGCACACTGATAGATTCAATTTAATTCAATTCAATTCCACAAGCATTTGTTAAGTTCCTGCTCTATACAGAAGGTAGTGTTCTGGGAACCGGAATTACAAAGCAAAATGAAATATAGTCCATGCCCTCAAGGAGTTTCCAGTCTAGTGGAAATGGGCAAAATGTGTAGAGATAAAGAACCCTGAAAGAGAGTAACAAAATTAAATAGCCTTCTTAAGAGTTTTGTATTAGATAGACTCTATCAACAGGGTTTAAGATAGAAAGCCATTCAATCTTTTCATGAAACAATCTTTTGTTGTTGTTAAGTCAATTTTCAGTCATGTCCAACTCTTCATGACCTCATTTGGGATTTTCTTTGCAAAGATAATGGAGTGGTTTGCCATTTTCTTCTCCAGCTCATTTTACAGATGAAGAAAGTGAGGTAAACAGGGTGAAGTGACTTGCCCAGGGTTTCACAACTACTAAGTGTTTGAGGTCAGATTTGAACTCAGAAATATGAGTCTAAACTTCAGGCCTGGCTCTCTATCCATTGTTGCCCCACTGTGAAATAGGAAAGATAATATTCCTTATCTCAAAAGTCCCTTGAAAACTTTCACTTCTCTGAAGAGAAAAATAGTATTTGCTCACCTGGTCACTCTTCTGGAGCTTAAAAGTATATTGCATTATGTTGTTTACTCATGTAAGAGAAGTGTGTATGTATGTGTGTGTCTATGTCATTTTGCCAATGTAGGCTATCCTGTGTTTGTCTAGATGTGGCTCACAGGGACAGAAGAATATCTCTAGAATCTCCTTCCCTCACCAATCTCCAAGAAAAGCTAAAGAGCTAGATCCTTGGCCTTTGTGCTGGATAGGGAATGAGGACAAAGGCAAAGTTGAGGCTAGTGGTGGTAATTATAGCCAAGCCTGTGTTGGGATGGTAGCTCAAGCAAGGATAGTTTTTGCCTGGCATAGCTGATACCAGTTTTTTTCAACATATGAAAGTGCAACTAAAATCAAAGAAGGTGACTTTAAAGAATACATTTTAAAGAAGTCTATTCTAGCCTTCAAGGTGTTCACAATACATCCTACCCAAGAACTGATCCAGTAGTAACCATGCAAGTTCTTCATCATGATGGGAATGAGTGCCTTTTAGGGGAGCAGAAAAGATTCCCTCCTAGAATGTTTACATGCGTTGCTGGATTTATTGAACCTGAGATATGCCTGATTTTTGCCTAATCTTCAGTTTTTGGAGGGAAGAAGAATTGTGAAGTGGGACCTCCATTCTGACCACGTCCCTCCAATCTCATACTTCATTTGCCTCCGGCCCAATTTCCAACCTCTATTGGGAAAAGGAATGGTCCCCTCCACTCAATTAAGAATGTTCTTACACCTGGTCATACTCTTCATATCCCAGTGACTGAACTTCTGTAGATCCTTTAAACTCTGCTGCCTAATCCACATCATCCAATTCCTCACTCCTATTCCCCTCAACTATCCTACCCCAAAGCTTTAACCAAATACCACTCTGCCACCCTCTAGAATTCCTGTTCCATAGGAAAAAAGACAAAAAAAATTTTTTTCACCTACAAGCTATTACTGAACCCTGTCTCTCTCTAGGTGACATAGCCTCCCTAGCTACGTTTTCTTTATATATATATATATATATATGTATATATATGTATATATATACATATATATGTATATATACACACATGTACATATATGTATATATATATGGACACACACACACATACACACACACACACATATATATATATACTCAGATCCAAGCACAGGTAAAGCAGATTCCTGCCTCAGCACTGACAAAGAGATCCTTGCAATCCCCCTCTGATCACCCACCAGATTCCCCCTCAGTCTGTGGGCAGGAAGCTCAGGAGGCCACCACTGCCCTGGGCTGTGCTCTAGAGTAGTGGTTGAGACCTAGCTTCTGTCTCTCACCACACTCACAGACTTTTCCCATCGACCTTCCCAGTTGTCTTTGGCATTCCTGGGTTGAGAAGTCTGGAAACCACCACAGCTGCCAGCAATTCAGTCCTCTGAGGCTTGCTCCAGGTTCTCTGAGGCCTGCGCGCTCATGCTGAACTGTGCTCCTTTCCTGGGCCGGAGTGATATACCTTTCTGATCAACCATCCAGGTTGTCTTGGGCTGGAAATTTGTTTTAATCTGTCTATTTGTGGGTTCTGCTGCTTTAGAATTTGTTTAGAGTCATTTTTCATAGGTATTTGGAAGGGTTTGAGGGAGAGCTCAAGCAAGTCACTGCTTTCCCTCCACCATCTTGGCTCCGCCTCCCTTAGCTGCATTTTCCTATACTGCCTATACCTTCGCTCATTTTTCTTGGTTCATTGATAAAGGCAGAGGAGTTACAGTAGTCCTTGTTCCCAACTTCTACTTCCAGATTTCCTCCCTACCTCCATCACTGTCTTCTCTCCATCTACATCTTTGAGGTTTTTGCTATTCATGTCTACTACCCAATCAAAATCATAGTTTTTGTCTCTAGATCCTCAGGTCACTCTCCTTCCTTCCTCAATGAGTTTGGTACATAGCTCACAATTTTCTTTTTTCTTCCTCAACTCCTACCCTCCTACTTCAGCACATGTACTTCAAACAGTCTAACCACTCAATTCTTCAACATATCCACTTCCCATGAATTATTCCTCCATCCCACTTCAGCTACACATAAAGATATTGACATCCTTAATCTTCTCATCACCCTTAAATGTACCACTTCCATGTTCAAGAATTCCAGAATTCTATTATCTGACCATAACCTATTGGCTTTTGATCTCTCCCTCTGCCTGACCTTCCAAAACCCTACTTTTTGTCCATGTTGTAACTTCCAATACCTTGACTCCTTTATTTGTGCTTAAGCCATCTCCTCTGCACTTATCACTGTCTCCTCTTTTTCCAATATTTATCCTTTGTTGAATCATTTCAACCCTGCATTGCTTTCCTCTCTTAAATTCTTAGCCCCTTTATAATATTGAAATTATACCTATCCAAGTCTGAACTTTTGATCACTCCCACTATTTACCACCTTTTCTCCTACACATATACTGCTGAATAAAGATGGAGCAAATCACATAACTTCTCTGACTAAGTCTACTACAAATTTATGTTGTGTAATCTCAACTAGGCCCTCAGTACTACTAGGAAATACTAATATACCTCCTTTATCAAATCATCATCTTACTCTCAAATGACTCTCCCAACCCATTTCATCCATCTTCAAACATCATGACTTCCACTTTCCCCACTCTCTCATCTGAGAATGTTGCCTTATATTTTACAGAAAAAAAATGAGGTCATACACTGCGAGCTACCTCTTCTTCCCTCTTCTTCCTCTTCTATCACCCAGATACTTTCTGCCACTATCTCATCTTTTTCACATGATGAAGTGGCTCCTCTCCTTACCAAGGCTAACCCATTTACTTGTTAAAATGATCCTATTCCATCCCATCACCTCCAACAGATTGCCCCTTCTGCCATCCCCACTCTTTTACCCATTTTCAGTATCTCCTTTCTGCTGACATATTCCCTACTGCCTATAAATATGTCCATTCCTGCTATCAGCCTATAACTCTTCTGTCCTTTCTAGTTAAACATCTTGAAAAGTCATATACAATAGTTACCTACTCACTCTAAAGTTACCAATGGTCTCTTATTTGCTAAGTGGACTTTCCTCAATCTTCATTCTTGACCTCTATGCAAATTTTGACACTCAATCGAACTTCTATTTATCCTGTATATATTTGTTTGCATATTCTCTCCCCTATTAGACTATAAACTCCTTGAGGAAAGGGACTCTCTTTTTCCTCTCTTTGTATGGCTAGCATTTAGCACAGTGCCTGACACATAGTAGTGACTTAATAAATGTTTATTTATTGATTGATGGATTTGACTTTGATTCCTGCTAGGATGGGAAGTAAGAGTTTAGGGACAGAGGATGTCCACTCTGTTCTCCACAAAGATCAGAGTTATGGGATAGACTTATGTCTATATATTTCCTTAAATATTATTAGTCTAGAGGAAATAACTTTTAGGTTTAAAGTTCAATAGTGCTTGCTATCCCTTAATGGGGAAGGATTGCCCAAGCCTGTATGTTGAAGTCTTGACTCCTTTACCACCAGTTATACGATGAACAAACATTATGAATAGTGAATAATCACTTTTATCCAACCATTACCAAATAGAAGTAATAGAAAACATATATAGGAAAATATATAGCAGACAGTACAAAAAGTAAATGAAGTTTCTCTTTGGGAGAGAGAAAACATATCTCAGCCAAAAAAGAGTCACAAATCTCACCCAAGGGGAAATTGTCTTGAGTCACTAGTGTGATAAGCTGTGAATAAGGAGGCATTGGAGTGGCCAGCTTCTCCATGTGCTGAACTTCATTCTAGAGTCTTTCTCTTCCTTTAGAAACTTGAAGAAAGTCTAGAACTTTATGTTTTCTCTCTTCAAACTAGAAGCCAGAAGACCGGGATCTCTCTTCTCTCCAAATTTCACTACCTCCATCTCTCATACAGGCACAGAGCATTGAGTAAACACTCTCCTCCAATAAGAGTCTTATATAAATAGCCTTTAAGCCAAAGGTGCGTATTTTCCTCAACTAATCTGCAAAGTCTTTCCCAGTATATACCATGCCAATACTTCTTTTTTAATTTTCACAGTACTGAACATAAGGAGTTATATATTCAGTCAGGCAGTTAGTCAGAAAATAAACATTTATTAAGTACCTACTATGTTCCAGACACTGTGCTAAATGTTGTGGATACAAAGAAAGCTAAAAGATTTTCTTGACTCTCCTTTACAAGGATTTCACAGTCTAATAGTGAGGAAGACAACTAACTAAACAACTACACACAAACAAGTTCCATATAGGAAAATTGGAAATAACAGAAGGAAGGGCTTAGTATTAAGAGGTCATTTTTTTTAAGATGAAATTTTAACTTATACTTGAAGGAACCCAAAAAAGCCAGGAGGAAGAGATGAGGAAGATGAGTATTTCATGTAAGTGGGACAGTCAATGAAAATGCCCAGATTCAAGAGACAGAGTGTCTTGTTTGAAAAACAAAACAAAACAAGTAGGCCAATGTCATAGAGCAAGTTGCAAGTTATAAGGTGTAAGAAGACTGGAAAGGTGGAGAGGTAGGGCAGGTTATTGAGGTTTTGAAAGCCAAATAGAGGATTTTATATTTGATCTTGAAGGTTATAGTGAGTCAATGGAGCTTATGGAATAGAGGGATGACATAGTCATACCTGAGACTTAGGAAGATCATTCTCACAGCTGAATGGACTAGAATGGGGAGAGACTAATGTTAGGGAGAAGGCTATTGCTATAGTCCAGGGATGGGGTAATGAGGGTCTGTAATAAGGGTATACCAGTGTGAGGACAGAAAAGGGGCCATAAATGAGAAGTGTTGCAAAAGTAAAATTGACAAGCCTTGGCAACAGGATGGATCTGGTATGAGAGAGAAAGTTCATTGGCTAATTGTTCATGATCTTGAAAGAACTCTGGAGCTTAGGTGCAGATATTAAAATGAAGATTGTATACTCTTTTACAAAGTCAAATCTGAGGTCAGGTCTATCTGTACTTAATATTTATGAAAATCAGGAGTCTATTATTCTAGTCCTAGTCCTAGCTTTTACTTGCTGTTTACCAGGTCACAGTTTTCTCATTTACCCTTGATCAGTCTCTCAACTCTTGCTTTTCATTGGTTTCTTCCATGTCTGGAATACTCTCCTTCTTAATCTCTGCTTCCCAAATTTTCTGGATTCCTTAAACTCTCAGCTAAAATTCAACCTTCTTTAAAAAAGCCTTTTTTCCATCTCTTAGTGCTAGGGTCTTCCATTTAGGTTATCTATAATTCATCCTGTGTATATCTTTTTTTTTGTATGAAGTTATTTGCATATTAACTTCCTCATTAGATTTTAGCTCCTTGAAAGCAGGGATTGCTTTTGCCTTTTTCTTTTGTAACCTGATTACATAGCACAGTTTCTAGAATAAATTAGCTTTTTAATAAATACTTGTTAACTTGATATGAACTTAAAAGTTTGTACTAGGATAAAGTATTCTTGCTTTGGACCAAAGACCATTAATTGCCATAGTCACATAGTAAAAAAAAATACTATGTGATTTTTAAAAATAAATCCTGAAGATAAAAATAACACAAAGTTAAAGTATATTCTTACTAATGGGCAATATTGTTCAGAAGAGGAGTCAACAGACCATCCATCATGTCATTTTAACTGCTGTGTCTAAAATAACTCTTATTTTGGAAGCAGTTAGTCCAAAATGAGAGAATCTTAAAAGTTGGGAAGCAGGTCAATTGCCTTTTCAGGTATTGTCTTATATAAAGTCTTTTACAACCTCTCTCCAACATGATTTTTCTACTTTTTCTAAATGATTAGGTCCCTCCACATACTCTATGGTCCATGCAAGTTGACTTTCTTACTGTATTTCATGCAATGACCCTCTATCTCTCATATCCTTTCCATTGCCCAGGCTATCACCTAGGCTTGGAAAGCACCAACTCCTCACCTCTGCTTCTTAGAATCCCTGGTTTCCTTCAAAAAGACACACATAATATCTCTTACTTGAAACCTTTCCTGTTAGCCCCTAAAATTACCTTGTACATGTATGGGTATACACATGTATCATACACTAGTATATGTGCACATTGTCTCCAATAAAATGAAAACCTCTTCAAAATAGAGGTTATTTACTTCATGTCATTTTATTTCTTGCCACAGTGTCTGGCACAAAGAGCAAGTCACATAATAAATGCTTATTGATTAATTGATCTAAAGTATACATGGATTTAAATTAGCCCTGAGAAACTTTTGATCCTGTTCCAAATCCACAGAAAAAAATAAAATATAATATAAAATGTTTGTCTATTTAAGTATTCCACACGATGAGATTCTTTCTGAAAGAAGAAATCTGGTGGAAATTGAAATTGAGGGAAAAATTATAAAGGAGACCATGTGAGAGGCTTGTCTGAACATAATGAAGGTAAGATTGACCAGGTAGAGTGAGCTGTTGTGATTACTCATAATTTTTCGTATTTTGTTGAAAAAAAGTGTCTAAACACTCCAATCTGTCAAATTACACGTTTTGATTTTTAAAAATTAGTTATAATAGATGAAATTAAGTAACTAAATTGGTGATTATTTGAAAAAGCAATTGAAGAGTTATATGGTATTGGTAAATCTAAGTCCTAAACCTATTCTATGGCTAGACAGAACAAAATAGGTACTTAGAGGGAGAAAATAGGTTATTTACTTAGTTGATTATATGCACAGCAATATGGGTTCTAATTTAGAGAAGTCCAACCTCTACTAGGAGTGGAGCTGTCTTGTGATTGGTGGCAGGAAGTAAAATGCAAGTGTTTCTTCAAGTAAGGTTTCCAGCTTTGTACTTTTCCTATTATCTTAAGAATTATTCAAGATATTATCTCCAAGATCCTCTTTTTCTAAAATTCTATGATTCTATGACATCAAACATGAAGTTCTAAATACTTTCTCAGGAAAATAAAGAGTTAATGTAGGGTTATATTAAGGTACAAATTGACCTAATGGTTTGATTTATGCTGCTGATGGAAAGAGTATACAAGTTTTTCTCAAGCCTTGATGTACCTTAAAATTCAGGTCCTTTGTCTCCACCAGCACAGTGCTACCAGTTTTCAGAAATAAGTAGCTTGGTGAAAAGCAGTAGCTTAAAACCAGAAGGTGAGCATTGTCTGGAGGTTAGCTCATCTCATCCTAGTTCTTCCTTTTCCTTTTCTTGGTAATGGTCAATAGTGAATTAAAAGAATACTTGAAGGCTGATAATGGAGGAATCACTTTTCTTAGCCTTCCATGAGGGGCAAATATAACATACTGAAAACATGCCAGCTTTACAACAGGGCTAACATCTCATTTATTTTGTGACAAAACAGGAAAAAGTCCCCAATATCAAGAAGTTTGTATTCTAATGGGGTGAACACAACATATACATAATTAACCAAATACAAAGTCTATACAAAATCAGTTAAAGTGGCTTCAAGAGGGAAAAAAGGACTAATAATTGAGAGGATGAGGAAAGACCATGAGTAGAAGTTAATACTTGAATTGTAAATTGAAGAAGGTTAGGGTACCTAGGAGGCGGCATGAAGGAAAAAAAATTCCATACACAGGGAAACACGGATTCACAACTAGGACTTATAAAGGCACAAAGGGGGAATAGCTAGAAGGTCAGTTTGACTTGAATGGAGAGCACAGGAATTGCACTGTCAATGATAGATACCCTCATGGTTAATTGTGTAAAAATGCTGGTTTCTGTTCTAATTAAACCTCAGACTTTTATGTTTTTCATGTATTTATGTCTATTATTTTTTGCTTTCCTATTTTTTTTGCTTTTCCTTTTCTGTCAGCATGTCAGGGGTCACTTGTTACTGGAAGCATGCCTAACCATATTGGAGATCCTACTCCCTGTAATTATTTTTTCTCCTACACCCCCCCCCAAATGATAATCAGTTCCTAAGGTAGTATTTAAAACTGAGTAAATACTCTCAGTGCTTTTCCTCAGAATTTAATGCATGGACTTTGTGACAGCTATTTTGCCTTCTTGGTAGCCTTTTGGTGGGGCTTACTTTAAAATCATAATTTTGTCTTGGATGGTTAGATAGTTAGGGTTGTTAGACATCTGTTGATAAATCAGGTATTTCTGTAGGCTTATGGACACTTTTCTTGGGCCCTATTACTGATCATCCCAATTATGGGATAGCTTTAATTAGCTTTAATACAATGCCTTGGAACACAATGCTCTTTTTATAGCAACTCAGCACAAAAAAAAAATGTTGTGTGCCAGCCATTTACAAAGAGTATTGATCTCTCTTTTTTAGTTGCTTCTTACAGATCTTCTTACATTACCCACTGGGCTTTTTGTACCATCAGCATAATGGTGGAAGTATACTAACTCATTAAGATGAATCACCTTGTGAAAATCATGACCAGCAGGAGAATTGAAACTAGGTATAGTCTATGGAAACAACTGTACACTAAAGTTCCCTGCCTGTGTACCTCTATGTGCAGCATTCTGAAAAAGGCATAATTGGTGGAGAATGCATGATCCGGCTGGATTTTGTGTGGAGAAAATCTCTGGGGAACATGAATGCAGAAAGAGATCTTCTGCACCTCACTCAACAGGGAGCTTGGAAAGGACACAGGCCATGGTTTCTCAAATTTCAGAACTAGAAGGGACCGGAGGGATCACTTAATCCAACATCCTCATTTTTCATGTGAGGAAACAAAGTCCCAAATAGAAGTGACTGCCCAAGATCACACTGCTATTCAGTAGCAGAGAAAGGAGAGGAAAACAGGTCATCTTATTCTTGCTCCTGTCTTCTTACCATTACTTCCCCAGTTACACAGGAGAAAATTTACTGCTCCCTCAATCCTTTAAGTTCTGAGGTCTTAAAGCTTCTTTGCTTCAGTCACTATGAATCTCTTTTTCCCTTAGATGAATGAGGTAGAGGCCAGAGTATTTGGAATCTATAAATTTCTCCTAAACGATGGTGTAATCTGGTGAGTAGATGATAATCAGGTTGGAAACTTGAAAACTGATTGTAGCAAAATTTCCCATCATTTGCTTCATTCCAAAGAGTATGGTGTGCCTCCAAATCTTATTAAGCTTTCCTTGCTCAGTCTTCTCTATTTTTCAGACTCTTGGCTGTCACAGATGTAGGCAATTATTTATTTTCTTGTGGCTATTGATTAGTTAATTTATGATAATACAACACTTTCTCTCCCCCCACTCTATATTATCTCCTTAATTTGGTCAACTGGTTTCACTCACACGTGCAACTCTTTTTCTTGCCCCTAATGGTAACTAGATTCGAGAATTCTTTCCTGTTCTTTGGTTCCCTGTTGAAGGAGTTGTACTGAGGTCTGGCACTGGACTCATTCCTTTGTTTAAAATATTTTTAAAGGTGTAGTAATTCAATAAATATTTAAAGTGTCTACAATGTAATAATAATAATAGCTAATATTTACACAACTCTTAAAGTACCTTATGAATATGATCTCATTTGATCCTCACATCAGTTCTTTAGAGTAGGTGCAACTATTATCAACCTCATTTTACAGATTAGGAAACTGAGGTGAAGAAAGGCTAAATTGGGTTTTCATGGTCATTATAGCTAGTAAATGTCTGAGGCAAGATTTTATTTCAGATCTTCTAAACTTCAAGTTCAGTACTCTATCCACAATACTACCCAGCAGCTTTGTGCTGCCAATGTTTGCAGAACTTAGGCATTCAGGTAAGAAAGACAAAAAAAAATAATAATCCCTGCTCCCCCACCTGTCCAAAAAGCTTCCCTTCTCCTGGGGTGAATATAACATATACGTAGATAAACAGATGCAAAGTAATATGAGAAGAGTAATAGTACTGACAGCTGTCAGGACTGATAACCACTGGGGTGGGTGAGATGACGGAAGGCTTCAGGGAGGAGGCAGCCCTTGATCTGAGCCTTAAAGAAGATTAGGTTTGAGAGAAGTGGAGTTGAGGAAGGAGTTAGGTGATACATAATGGTAAGGGCATTGTCCAAAATATAGTTTTGATTCATTTCTCTGTGAAAAAGGCATACTCATCAGCATGAATATCATATAGCATGACTTTGTTTAGTCAGTTAGAGGGCTAACTCCTTGGTCTCTGACCAGTCTACAGGACAAATTAATAGTGTTATTTTCTAGTTGTTCTTTGCCTTAGCTGTCCATTTAGGCTGGACTCTGTTAATCAATGAATGTTTACTGAATTCCTGCTGGGTCTGAACCTTGCATTTGGTATAGTATAAAACACAACATAAGAGAGGCATAACACTTCTGCTCTCAAGGAGTGTGCAATCAAGATGTGGCATGAAGAGAAACTCATCATTAAAAAAACAAAAACAAAAACAAAAACAAACAAACAAAAAAAAACCAAACACCTACAACCAGTTTACAAATGCAAACCTGCCCAGTAATGTCTCTAAGTATTGTCCTTTCTTCCAGGGAAGGGGAACTATGTGGTTTTGAGTATTGGAGAGGTAAGAGGGAGGAATTGTACTTGAAAACATTAAACAGGTAAGGTTTCTTTTTACCCTGATATTCTTTCTTACCATTACCCATTGATAAACTTTCAATATAATCTGATGAACTAGTTAAGCAAGCTTGTTAGTAGAAGACAAATGAAATTTATCCCACTTGGCATAATGAATGGATTTGCTGAATCTACTTTATTTTCTAGATCAGTTCCCCTGAGGAAATAATCACAATGATAGTGCTGAAAATGAATTGAGAAATGGATCTTTGCTAATAAAAAAAAGACATTTTGGGCAATTTAGACTTCGGCTGAAGTAACCAGGGAATATAACCTATTTATGGTTGTATTTTTTGGTGCAGTCAGAAACCATTTGCAGAACACTCTATAGCCTGATAGAGTGGAAAGAGTGTTGAATTTGGAATTAGTGAAGCTGTATCTTAACTCAATTAGTACCTTAATAACTTAGGGTAAGTCATTTTACCTCTCTGGGCCTCAATTCCCTCATCTATAAATTGAGGAAGTTGGACTAGATGATATTTAAGGTCCTTTCCAGCTCAACATCAGTGATCCTATGTCAGACAAAACAGAGAGTAGATATTTCATAGTCAGATTATCTTCTAATATCTCAGGAAACTGGGCAATTGACTGAGTGGTGGTAGAGTTTTATGATTTTGTAATGGGAAAGTGTGGGGGATGTATTGAGTAAAATAATATTAATGGCATTAGTGTAAATTGACATTGGCAAGGGTAACATTACATGATGTAGATCATTTCCAAAAATTCATCCATTAATTCATTAGTTCATTTAATAAATATTTATGGAGTATCTGCAATGCATGGGACACTGTGCTAGGCACTATGGGGAATACAAAGATGAGTAACATATGGCCCCTGTCTTTGAGGAGTTTATACTTTAATAGGGAAAATAAGACATACAAAGAGATACAATTTGAATTCCTAATCCTGATATTCAAGAACCTATGCAGCACTCTACAATCTGTTTCCAATTTATCCTTCTACACTTTTTTTTTCCTTATTACTATATCATGTTAAGTTCAGGGGAAAAGAAAACAACAACAACAAAAGAAAAATACAACAAAACCTGAATTCCTCTCTGAGTCCAGTCTTATCTTTTTCTGTTTTGGTGCTTTTGATCATAACCCTCTCCTTTTCTTGAATGGACTTCTCCATCAGTCTCTTGAAATCCTTCTCTTCAATCAAAGGACCTTAGTCTATGTGTCACCCTCCTGATAAAGCACTTTTTGACACCTACCCCCTCCACCCCTCCTGAAAGTGATATCTTCTTTAAATTCCATAGCACTTTACTTTGACCTCTTCTTTATACCTGTTATACGTTGACTTGTATCATGTTTTTTGTCTGTATGTCCTGACCAAGTTCTTCACTGCACCCCCCCAATTGATTGAAACACCTTGAACTAAGATTCATGCCATATTTCCATCATTTAGCACGTTTTAGATTCTTGTTTTTTCTAAGTTTGTTGAATTTGAAGGTAGTACTACTTGATAAGTGCATGAGGAAGGTATCTTAGAAATTCTGGGAGATACAAAATTAAAAATCAGGTTTCTTACTTTATTTCAACTCTCCATAAATGTATTTATACATGAGCTTATACACTGAAAGATGAAACATTCTCTAAATTGCTGCCCTCTGTTAGGCCAATCTAACATTAAAGAAAGTTATTTTGCCCTTTTTAGCAGGCAGGAGATGTGAGAAGTAAAGTTTTCTTCCCCCTAGCATTTTGAAGTGACATGGCCTGCTCATTTAAAACACATTTCACCAGGGCAGAAAGGAGAGGCAACTACTTAACAAAGGTTTACAGCCCTCAAACAAAAAAAAATTGCATTCATTATGTGGGACTCTGAAACCAATAAGGCATGTAAAAATGAAGGATATAAGGCAAAGGAAGGTCCCTTCAGTGCCCCAGGCAGTAGGAATAGAAGAGGAATGATAAACAAGTTTGTTATTTCTTAGCTGAAAAGGGCTGGAGAATGTGTTTTCCTGCACTTAATTTTATTTATAAGGATGTAAACTGAGAATAAATTAAGCACAATCTGTTGCTGCAAAGTTCAGTGAAGAGATTCATTTGTTCTCCTTCTAAGGGGACTTAGCTCTTTCTAGAGGTAAGAAGACCCTTTGATATTTCCTATTTCCTCTATATTCCTCGTTCTGGACTCCAAAGCTGAAAATTCTGGAAAACCTTTGAGACCTAAGCCTACTATAATGAGAATTATTTGGAAAATTGAGGAAAAAGTGGAATTTTTGCCAGAATCAAGATGAGCCTTATTCATAGTCTGAGTAGGCAGCTCCTTTTAGAATGTCATTGGAAGTGAAATGAAAGGTCACATTTGACAGCATCTCCCCAATCAAGTTGTCAGGATGATGGAAATTAAGATTGGATTCAGTAGAATTCAGTATGCATTTATTATGCACTTAGTATATGCAAATGATTGTGATATGCCCAAAAGGACAAAACATTAAAAAGAAAGCAGCAGTCCCTGCCCTCAAGGAGCTTACATGTATCAGGGGAGAGAGAGGATTGCAATTACTACACATTTAAATAAATATGAAATATAAACAACATATTAAGTAAATGTGAAATATAAACAACATAACTGGGGTGGGAGGAAGCACTAATAAATAGGAATACCTCTAAAGGTCACAAATAGGAATTAGAACTTGATATGAACCTTGAAAGAAACTAGGGATTCTAAGAGGTGGTGGTAAGATGAGAGAATATTTCAAAATTGGGGGTTAGGGGGTACAAAATCAAAGAGATGGGACATGGAATATCATTTATAAGGAAGGAAGTATGCCAGTTTGGCTTGAATGTAGAGTGCTGGGGATGGGAATGTGGAATGAATAGGCAAAGTGGAAAATAGTGGAAAGACAGGTTGTAGCCCATATGTCAAGGGCTTTAAATGGCAAGCTGAGAGTTTTGTATCTTTTTCCAACCTAGAGGCAACAGGAAAGTTTCCTGAGCAGTCTAGTGACATGGCCAAAACAGCATTTTAGGGAAATTATAAGCAGATGGATGAGAGAAGAAAAAGCCTGGAGGCAAAGAGATAAACTAGATAAACTAGGTGTAGGAGACCAGCAGAGCTCTGATAAACGAACAGAGACAAAGGGTCTGATTTGGCAGATGTTATATAGGTGTAAGCACAGAGGATTGGCATCCCATTAGGTTTGGGGAGAGTGAAATCAAAGATGACTCAGCTTGTTAACCTTAAGGACTGAAAGAGCGATACTGGAAGAGTGATGCTGTCCTTAGCAGAAAGAGGCAAGTTAAGAAGTGGTCAACTGGTGTGGGGAAAAGATAATGAGTTCCATTTTGGACGTGGATGCTTTACATGTCTTTATATTTTATGGGTGAAGACATTATGTTGTCTAGGAGGAATAAAATTAGTAGTATAATGGAGCCAGCTCATTCAGGCTGAGGAGAGGCAATAGTTAATTCACAGTGTGAACAAACATAAGAAATTGTCAAGTGTTATAAATTGGGGCTTGATTACTGTTTTGTTGATTGTCTAGACTTAAATTTCTGAAGAAAATGTTAACAATGTAGATTTAACTTAAAAGTATGTCTCAGGTTAATTTTATTTTTCCAGAGTCAATTATTAAACATATAGCAGCATACTCTGGAGTAATTGAGTAGCTGGCTAGTGGTAACACAGTAGGAATTTATTTATTTGAAGAACCCATAATAAAAATAATAAAACTTGTTATCTTTCCCCCACATGAGTTTATGTCATGACTTCCTCACTTGGGTTTTTTTTTATTCTACCAAGGACAAAATCATTCTTCCAGTCCATCAGGTTCATAAGCTGAGTCATATTTGTCTTCACTCTCTCCAAATCTAATAATCTGCCATTTCTCTATGATTATATCTATACAAGGCTTCCCGTTGTCACCCAAAAGAAAACAAGGCACCAAGGGAACGAAATAGAAAGTTTGCAATTGATAAGTGAAAATGGAGAAAGATTATGAGAATGTAAGAGATAATGGGGTGGTGGTGGAAGTATTGTTCAAAAGAGAAACCAATTTTACCTGCTTCACCCTTTTTACTAAGGAACAAATTAGACATATGACTAACAATGAATCATATACAATAGAAGGGTCTTTGTTTCATATATAGGGAATTGTTTTTGATTTTTTTAATCCATGTCTTATAAAGAGATAATAACCAAGGTACTGTGGTGTTATGGAATGACAGTGCCTTGGAAGAAAGAGGCTTGGGTTCTTTTACAAGCTATTCTACTAATTAGCTATGTTACATTGGGCAAGATACTTGCCTTTCCAGGTCACAATTTTTTTTTTCATCTCCAAAATGAGTTAAGCTAGTTCTGATGCTCCTGTCCATTCCTAATAATATACTTCTTTTTAATCATCTTTTAATATGAATATCGTTGGTAAAGATGGATGAAAGGCTGATGAAGGTAAATTGAAAAAAATGATTAGTAATTTCTGAATGAGTCATCTTTTATTTCTGTTTTTTAAGGATAATCATTTGTTAGTTAAGTGAATCTCATTAGACACTAAAATTTCAGAGCTAATTGTTCCCTTCAACATTATTTGGGTTGGGTTATCATTTTTTTTAATCCTGAATTTGAAGTCCCATTATTATATGTAAAAATATTTACTTGGCCTGCATCCTTACTCTGAGAGGTTGAGTGTAAAATCAGGTTTAATTTGAGACTATTGTCATTGTCCTATGGGTATCAATGACTCAAAGCAGGACATCTGTGTTCAAACACATGGATGATTACCATGAAGGCACCATAATTAATTAGCATCTGGCTTACACCATAGATTTTTGTTTAATCTTTTGATAATTGCCATATTCTGACTTTTGCTATAATGATTTGTGTGCTTGTCTTTTCTCCTCTGCTGAGTTGTTACCTCCATAAAGGTAAGAATATCCTAATACTTTGTGTATGTATTACCATAGTGCCTACACAGGGTCTTAAAAAGTAGGGACTCAATGTATATGGGTTGAATTGAATCCCTATCCTAGTCAAAGGTTGTTTCCCACTACAACACATTGTTTCTATCCTATAGAGATTATCTGCCTGAATGGATTTAAAGTGTACTACACAAAAAATGTTGACAAGGTTCCAAAAATAAAGAGCGCGTTAATATCTCTTTGGAGATATTAACATGGTCTGATGGTAAGAGTATGCAGAACCAGGATGTATGAAACCAGAATTCAAGGTCTAGAACTTTCACATATTTGATGTGTTACTTGGACTAAATCAGTGTACCTCAACAAACCTCAGTTTCTATCTGTTAAATTTTACTCTACATTACTACGTAGGGATTTAAGCTAGTATCCCATGCCCCTTTAAGAAAGCACCTTATTTGCCTGTGTGTTTGCAGAAACTGTCATCCATTTTCACAGCCATTTGAGTCACATTTGGTAACAAATCTGATTCAATTGTAATAGGCAAGGAATCTTTGCCACATGATCAAAATACTCTGGCAATTTTAACTTTGCTCTCAGATTAGACAAAGGAGAAAGAATGGATGGGGCTGGACACATTAAAAGGGATACATACTGGATATGCTATTTCATGTTTGTAAGAATCACCTGAGTGATTAAACTCAACCAAAGCAGATAGCCACCATCTCTGCAACTTACAGTTTTAGAGACTTCCCTAGAGCACTGAGAGATCCAGTTACTTGTACAGCATTACTCAGAGATGAGACTTGAATTTGAAATTGAGGTCAACTCTTTAATCACCATGCCATGCTACCTCTATTAAAGGCAGCAGATTTAAAGATGATGACATTAAATATGATCATTATAATAAACACTGCATTTTTCTAGTGTTTTAAGGTTTGCAAAGTATTCTACTTATATTACCTCATTTGATCTTTGCAGTAATACGATGAAGTATGGTTATCCTTATTTTAGAGATGAAGAAACTGAATTTCAGAAAAGTTAAGTCATTTATCTATGGCTATATGGCTAGAAAATATGCCTCATTTGAAGTCTTTTTCCATGTCCAACATGCTTTCTCCAGTAGCTGCTTGATACTGAAGAGACTAATTTAACCAACTACAAACTTTTGTCAAGGGCTGGCCATTTCTAAGACCTATTTATTTCTAAGAACAGATGGAGGGAGGTGGAGTCAAGATGGCAGAGTAAAGGAAACGACTCACCTGAACTCTCCCCAAAACACCTCCAAATACCTTTAAATAGTGATTCTAAACAAATTCTAGAGTGGTAGAACCCATAGAAAGATAGAATAAAACAATTTTCCAGCTTAAGACAACTTAAGAGGTCAGTAGGAAAGGTCTGTTGCTCCAGGGTGAGAGAGGAGCTTAGTCCGGCAAAAGCTGTACCAGCACAGACCGGGCCCCAGCAAACCAGGAGTAGAACTTGGAATGACTGAATCAGTGGCTACAATGGTGGTTTCCAGCCCTCAGCCCACAGAGTGTAAATGGATCAGACAAGGGTCAGAAGGAGATTTACAGGGATCTCTTTGCTGGCACCAGGTGTAGGACTCTGTTGTACTGCCTGTACTTGGATCTGGGTCACAGTTCTGGGTATTAGTTCCAGTGTTAGAAGGAGCATTAGCACAGCACAGCTTGCTGCCACAGTGGAGCAGGGATCCTGGTCACAGTTCCAGGGTTGACAAGAGTGCTTGTGGTCACTCACAAACCAGAGCACAGTACAGGAGAGTAGTAAACACACCTCCCCCTAGTTAGGAGTGGGGAACCTGAAGCCTTGAGGCCTTCTAGGTCCTTGAATGCAACCTTTTGACTGAGTCTAAGTTTTACAGAACAAATCCTTTGATTAAGAGGACCTAGAGGACCACATGTGGCCTTGAGGTCACAGGTTTCCCACCCCTGACCTAGATCATACCCTCTTGGAAGAGCCAAAAACTTACAGGTCCCCAAAATTACCTCTAAAAATAGCTTAACATAAAACCTGAAGCTTGGGACAGTGTCCTCTCCACTTGGAAAGGTGAACACCTCTTTAGCATAGAGTTAAAAGTCAAGAAATAGACTGTTAAATGAGCAAACAATGAGAAAAATATTCTGACCCATAGAAATTTAACTATGATGACAAGAAAGATCAAAACACATACTCAGAAGAAGATAACAAAGTTAAAATTCTTGCATCCAAAGCCTCAAAGAAAAATATGATTTGGTCTCAGGCCATGAAAGGGTTCAAAACTATTTTAAAAATCAAGTAAGAGAGGTAGAAGAAAAATAGGGAAGAGAAATGAGAATGATGCAAGAAAATCATGAAAAGAGTCAACAGCTAAGTAAAGGAGACACATCAATATTGAAGAAAATAAAACCTTAAAAAACAGAATGGGCCAAATGGTAGAAGCAGAACACAATCCTATGAAGTAAGGAGAAGAATTCTGTGAAAAGCAGAATTGGCCAAATGGAAAAGGAAATAAAAAAGCTCACAAAGAAAATAGTTGCTTAAAAATTAGAATTGAGCAAATGGAAGGTAATGACTTTATGAGAACTCAAAAAACAATCAAACAAAATCAAAAGAATAAAAAAAAATAGAAGAAAATGTGAAATATCTCATTGGAGAAAAAAAACTGATCAGGAAAATAGATCCAGGAGAGATAATTTTAAAATTATTGGACTACCTGAAAGTCATGATCAAAAGAGAGAGAGAAAGAGACAGAAAGAGAGAGAGAGAGAGAGAGAACCTAGACATCATCTTTCAAGAAATTATGAAGGAAAACTGTCATGATATTCTAGAAGCAGAGGATAAAATAAAAATTGAAAGAATCCACTGATCACCTCCTGAGAGAGAGACCAAAATGAAAACTCCCCAGTAATATTATAGTCAAATTCCAGACCTCCAGATCAAGGAGAAAATGCTCTAAGAAGCCAAAACAAAAACAAAAAAAAAGAAAAGAAAGAAAAACACAACAAAAAACAAACAAACAAACAAATACACAAGCAGAAAGGAAAACCCCAAAACAATTCAAGTATCATGGAGCCACAGTCAGGATAACTCAAGATTTAGGAGCTTCTACATTAAAGAACTGATGGGCTTCAGATATGATATTCTGGAGTTCAAAAGAGCAATGATTACAACCAAGAATCACTTACCCACCAAATGTTCATTTTTCCCTGGAGGATTATATTCCAAAACTGAATATAATCCTCCAGGGAAAAATGAACATTCAGTGAAATAGAGAACTTTCAAGCATTCCTGATGAGAAGACCAGAGCTGAATAGAAAATTTAACTTTCAAACACAATATGCAAAAGAAGCATAAAAAGATAAACAAGAGAGAGAAATCATAAGAGATTTGATAAGGTTAAACTGTTTATATTCCTACATGGGAAAATGATATTTATAACTCCTAAAAACTTTTTCATTATTAGGACAGTTAGAAGGAGTATACATAAACAGAAAGCAGAGATGTGAGTTGAATATGATGGTATGATTACCTAAAAAAAATAATATTAAGGGGTGAGAAAGAAGAATGCATTGGGAGAAGGAGAAAGATAGAGGTAGAATGGTATAAATTATCTGACAAAAAAGAAGCCTGAAAGAGATTTTTCAGTGGAGGGGAAAATGAGGGAAGCAAGGAGGGAAGTACATGAACCTTACTGTCAACTGAATTAGCCCAAAGATAGAATAATATACATGTTCAGTTGGATGTAGAAGTTGATCTTACCATACAGGGAGTAGGAAGGGATGGGGGCGAACTGATAGAAGGGAGGGCATTTTGAGGGAGGTAAAAGTCAGAAGCAAAACACTTTTGAGAATGGACAGAGTGAAAGGGGAGAGAGAGAGAGAGAGAGAGAGAGAGAGAGAGAGAGAGAGAAGAATAAATGGGGGGAAATAGGATGGAGGAAATACGTAGTTGTTCATCATTACTGTGGAAAAAATTATATTGAGTTTCTATGATGAAGACTTCATTTCTCAAATATATGGAAAGCTGAGTCAAATTTATAGAAATAAGAACCATTCCTTAGTTGATAAATGTTCAAAGAATATGAACAGGCAGTTTTCAGACAAAGTAATCAAAGCTATCTATAATCATATAAAAATGCTCTAAATTACTATTGATGAGAGAAATGCAAATGAAAAGAACTCTGAGCTACTACCTCATTCCTGTCAGATTGGCTAATTTGACAGAAAAGGAAAATGACAAATGTTGAAAGGGACATGAGAAAATTAAAATTAAAAAAATTTTAAAAATTAAAAAATATTGGCGAAGTTGTATACTGATTCAACCATTCTGGAGAGCAATTTGGAACCACGCCCAAAGGGCCATACCATCATGCATACTCTTTGACCAAGCAATACCATTACTATGTCTGTATTCCAAAGAGATTAAAAAAAAAAAGGAAATGACCTATGTGTACAAAAATATTTATAGCAGCAATTTTAGTGGTGGCAAAGAATTAGAAACTGAGGAATGGCTGAACGAGTTGTTGCATATGATTGTGATGTAATGCTATTGTGCTTTAAGAAATGATGAGCAAGATGCTCTCAGAAAAACATGGAAAGACTGATGCAAAGTGAAATGAGCAGAACTAGAATGTGTACACAGTAACAGCAATATTGTATGATGACTACTATGAATAACTGAACTATTCTCAGCAATACAACGATTCAATACTGTTCTGCAGGACTTATGATGAAAGGTGCTGTCCATTTCCAGAGAAAGAACTGAGAGAGCCTGAATGCACATCAAAGGTACTTTTTCTTCACTTTTTAAATTTTTCTTTTTTTTTTATTTGTTTTCTTTCGCAGAATGACTTACATAGAAATGGGTTTTGCATGGCTATACATGCATAACCTGTGCCTAATTGCTGGCCTTCTCAGTGGGGGAGCAGGAATGGGGAGGGAGAGAATTTGGAACTCAAAGTTGGAAAAAAACAAGAATGTTAAAAGTGTTTTTATATGCAATTAGGGAAAAATAAAATATATAAAAAAGAAAGAAAAAATGGAGAACATTCTTATTTCCTTCTCCTCCCCTAAGCTAGATATTTGGAATGACTGGCATTACCAAGCTTGAGGGAGCCACTTATCTCTTCTGTATACTAGAAAGATATGAGGCTAGACCATGGGGGACATGGTCACATTCTCAAATATGGAAACAGAGTGTCTGGTGTATTTCCTGATGGATGACCCACTCTACAAGTGGGGAATCACCATAAATCAAAATGAAGAATAGACTTCCAGACCCACTTCATAAATTCCAGGCAGTAGCTTGGTTTCTGAAGTTAGCAGTTATGTGATCTTAAAGCTGACAAAGCAACATTAAGGATGCAAACCTGCCGCCCACCATCCACAGGAGTTAATGTGTTAGCATTTTAACAAATTGAAACACTTCCCTGGCCTATTTATCAGTTCAAGCTATTTGGAAATATTGCGACCATATGTCGTCCATTGAAATGAACACTAAACACTGAATTTATAAATGGTAATTTATGACTCATAAATGTCTCTGCTATTAGAGTCATTCTGCCACTGTGAATGGAATTGATAGCAGTTTCTGAGCTCTGTGGTGTGTGTGTTTTCTTCCCATTTTAGGAATATTGTAGATATTAAAGCTTTAGTGACTCATGGAAGATGCTATTTTGAAAATCTGTGCCTATCAGAAAGATTGTTTTCTCTATGCTTGATCTGTATATTCACAAATCTGACAGGCTAGAATTTTGTGTATTTATATGTGTCTATATATGTATTACATATGCATTCTTATATGTAAATGAATATGTATGTATATCTATCTATCTTTGCTAAAGTATATGTGTGCCTATAAAAGGTTTGTTTTTCTTTTGATTCTGTGTAAATTGATTCAGATCACAGAATCATAGTCTAAAAACTAGAAGCAATTTCAAGATGTTATGTAGCTCCCTGGCTTCTAATACAGTAAAGGCATATAGAAGTATTCCAGAAGAGTTGGCCTCAAGTTAGAAAGGAGAAAAAAAAAAGGACTGAGTATCTCACTTATAACAAGCATGGACAGCAAGGAACATTTTGCAGCGTGAATTCTTGTTTGTACTTCTGCAAAAGTGAAGTAATTTATCAATGCTCACAGTAAATACTTGTCTCTCTCCTAGAAGGGAAAGTAAGAGGGCACAAAAAGTGTCTGCCCATTCCCTAGGTAATCATGGAGGATAAAGTAGTCCTTTAAAAATCAAGACATCAACATAAAATTAAATACAAAAAAAAATGAGGCAAAAGGTAACTCTAACTTGTGACAGGAGGTTAAATATTCAAAAAAATATGAATTCATTAATGAACAAAAGCATTTATTAAATCCTAATCATGTAAAAGACATGTTACTAAGCATTGGGGATACAAATACAAGGAAGTAAGAGAGAGAGCCCTTGCCCTCAAAGATCTTACATTTTAATTGGGAAGTGAGTACACACACAGTAGTAGTGGCTAGCAAGTAGTGTTTTGGACAAACAAGTCAGAGGAAATGGTTGTTGTAGTAACAATTTAAATGATTGACATGTACTTTCTAATAATGGAAGTCTTGATTTGATGACTATTCTTGGAGCTACTATTGCAGATGGGGAAGGGACCTAAAACAGGACCCAATGTAACAAGGGTCAGATCTTGAGCTTTGGTTAGACTGAGAGAATGAATAGCACATGTCCTGACAAGGAGATAGCCTAAAACTTCTCTATTTCTGTTGAGGGTATCAAAAACCATTGTTCTGGTCACTCATATTTTCAATGTTGGCATTATTCTCAATTTTTCATTCTTCCTTATCCCATATGTCCAATTGTTTGCCAAGTCTTTTAAATTCTACTTTCATAGGTCTCTATTATCTGTCTCCTCTCTATCCGCACAGTCATCACAATGGTGCAGACTCTTATCATCTAGTATGGATTATTGCAGGAGCCTAATTATTGGATTTTGACTCTACCCCAATTAATGTAACTGTCAGTCTTAGACAGCTGGATTACGTAAATCAAAGGGTATAAACTAGCTGATATAAAGGTCTTAAGCACTTTAGTATGAATAAAATGCTATGATAAATGGATAAAAGCAGATGATGCCACACAGGAAATATTTATGATTGGTTAAAGAGAATCATTCATACCCTATAAGGCTATATATAACATATCAAGGTACTTGAGAAACTTGTAGTCTAGTACTTAAGTCAAGTATTAGTAGCTCCCTGGCTCTGGAGCACGTTGAGGAGTCAAATCCTTTGCACCTGTATCAGAAGTCAGCAATTCTGGGGTGGGAGGGGGGGTGATAAGATCCCATAGTGCTACCAATGACCATATCATCAGAGACTGTATGAGTAGTAAACAATGCATTCAGCAAGGAGCTAAGAGGTAAACCAGACATACTGAGCAATGACAGCTTCAGAAGAACTATACTTAAGGAAAACTCCATTAGGACTACACAAAGAGAAAAACATGTGCACACACCCACAAACAAATACTTCTAGTAACCAGGAGTAACCTGATCACATTTTCTTTCAAAGTTTGATTCCACTATTCCTGGGAACTTGTATGTTCAAGGGAAAAGTATATTACTTGGTTTAGGGGAGGTTTTTTGTAATTACATTTATTACTAAATATTCTCAGAAAACATCCCTTTTGTAAAAGCAAATTGTTTTCAATTGGTTGATTATCATTGAGGGATATACCAGATAGGGGCGTTTGAGTGATAAAAATAGAAACCCCAGTCCTTCAGAATTCCACATAGAACCCTGAGGAGAAATAATGTTGTCCCCTCTGTGAACCTAGTCTGTCAGTCCAGAGAAAATTGAGTGAGCCTGGGATTGGTGGGTGGGTTGGACTGCTGTGCTAAAATACAATAGACACAGAAAAGTAAAAGTAAACTATACTAAAGACATTCTAATTCAGATGAAATGCAGTAACCCATTTTGACTCCTGTGAAGCAATAATGAAATACCTTATCCCTACTCATTTCTTTGTATACAGATGGTAGAAATCTATGTGTGGGTTATTGCCTAAGCTTTCTGAAATATCACTGCAACCTTTTTTTTTCTTATTTTTCTTTGCTGTATCAGTATTCTCTTCATATTGGACAAAGCAGGAAGCATGGGAAGTTTCAATGATGTAAAACACAAAAGCAAAATTAAAATTTTTTAGGAAAATTGCTGCTGTTTGTCCTTTATTCTTGAAGTGATGCCATGACATGCACTTGAATTGGATTTAAGTGAGGGAGGGCTATGCAAAGTCACCAGCCTCACTTTCTCCTCCAGAGCCATCTAGGTCCAGTGGCTAGATGTGGATCAGGAGGTGGACTGGAGATGGCCCAGGATGCAGTGCAGGACCTTGGCATTTTCAAGCTAAGGTCTTTAACAGGTCTGTTTGAGGCAGCACCCAGTTTTAGGGACATAATCTATCAATGAACTCAGACCATAAGGTACTAATTTTACACTGTGGTTACCAATTCATAAAGAATAGGTAAGATATGGGGTGGGGAACTAAATGTGGTTTTAGGAAGACCTGAATTTCAGTTCTGCTTCATATACTCACTAGATTGTGACCCTGGAGAAGTCACTTCTTTCTCATCTTTAATTTCCTTCCATGAAAAAGGGAACTTGTAATAGCATTTGCCTCACCAGATTATTGTAAGGATTGAATGAGATAATATGTGTAAAGTTTTTTTTTTCAAATCTTTAGTGCTGTATAGATTAGTTTGTAAAATGACTGACTTGCTAATACGATAAATGAAAGCTTTAAGGGTGGATTATTATTAAATGTGTTATTATTTCCACATAACACACTCACACATGTCAATGAGGGCTTCCAATGAGGGCTTTACATTTATATAACATTTTTAAATCTATAAGGTTCTTTGTATATATTATTATATTGGAACCTCACAACAACCTCATGAAATATATACTAACTACAGGCATTATTTTTCCTATCTTACAGATGAAGAAACTGAGACTTAGAGAGAGTAAATATCTTACAGGGGTAGCTAGGTGATAGCTAGTAGATAGATTGCTGGGCCTAAATGTCTTAAAGACCTGAATTCAAATCCAGTCTTAGACACTTATTAGCTGTGTCACCTTGGGCAAGTCTTTTAAACACTGTTTGCCTTTGTTTCCATTACTGTAAAATGGGGATACTAGCAGTCATCTTTCAGGATTATTGTAAGGATCAAATGGGATAGTATTTTACTATTTTTAAAGTGGTTAGCATAGATCCTGACACACAGTAGGTGCCAATTACTTATTCCCTTCCTCCCTCCTTCTTTCTCTCTCTTCTTTTCTTTTCTTCTTTTCTTCCTTCCTTCCTTCCTTCCTACTTAAGGTCACACAGCTACTAAATGCCAGAAGCAAGATATGAACCCAAATGGTTTTGACTCTTAGTTCAACACTTTACCCATTCTAACACATATATTATCCCTTGACTTTTGTTAAGGAGAGAAAAGATCGCTAGAGAGTGAACTAGCTACTCAGTAAAAAGGAGAACATACATCATAGCATTATGGATTTAGAGTTGCAAGTGACCTTAAAAGTCATCTAGTTCAGAGATGCAACCTGAATATCTCAGTGCATTATGATCAGGTTCCTTGGTCATCCTGAGGGAAAATTTGGGAATATAGACACTCCTCTTAACTCTTAAATCATGCCTGTCATCTAATGTCCTTCATAGAAGATTTGTCCATACTGTCTGACAAATGCATGATATGGGCTTTTTTGGGGGGGGAGGGGACTAACTCCATGGATTCATTGAGAATAAGGATGGCATCAATTAATATCTTTAACATACAATGAATTTCATGTAGCAAACATCCATTTCAATAAATTTATCTGTGGTTCTGAAGCTAATAATTCAGTCTGATTGCACTCTCCCAAAGAGCTCTCCAGTGGATTGGCCACAGTCTTCCTCAAACTACCTCTGAATTAGAAGCCCATTGTCCCTAAGTGTGACCTATTGTCTCTGCTTGTTTTAAGTTTTGATTTTATGACATTATGTGAACCTTGATGTTAGCCTCAAGCACTGTCTGTATCGTGCTCCATCTCCAATCCCACCATATAGTCTTATTCCAGTTTGTCCTGAATTTACCTAACTGTTCTGTTTGTTTCCTGTCCCAATAAAAACTTAACCTAACTTGGACTAGTAGTGCCTAAATCTGTCATCCTCAGTGGCCATGACTCAGACTGGTATCTGTTTGTTAATTTCTTACTGTTTGTCCTTCCTTCTCAAAAAGGACCATGGTGTGAGGAAGGTGATGCCATGACATACAAGTGAATTGAATGTAAGTGAGGGAGGGCTGTGCAAAGTCACCAGCTTCACTTTCACCTCTGGAACCATCTGGGTCCAGTAACCAGATATAGATCTGGACAACTTGAGATAGCCCAGGATGCAGTGGGGAACCTTGGCCTTTTCAAGCTAAGGTCTTTAACCAGTTTCAGTTTGACTGAGGCAACACCTATTCACAGAATAAAGCTTAGTAATATATATATATTTATCTGGGAGGGGAAGACCCTCAGGGTTTCTGGCCAAAACAGAAATAATTACTATTTACATTTATTCTGAGCCAATCAGGCTTGGCCTGAGATCTATTATTGGCTAAACAGTGATAGCTAGAGTGATTTAGAGAGCCAGAGTGATTTGGGGTTAAGGCTGGTGAGGGTGTGATACCCTATGTGGACAGAGGGAGGGAGAGAAAGGGAGGGGGGAGAGAGAGAGAGAGAGAGAGAGAGAGAGAGAGAGAGAGAG
>NW_020954569.1:60601618-60652563 GCF_900497805.2 Vombatus ursinus | reverse complement strand
AAGGAAAGGAAGAAAGAAAGACATGTTGCCCAACTTGCCAATTACAGTTTGGTTCCCAGTGGGCAGCTCCTTTTCTACTCACAGAGGTTACTGTTTGTCCTCAGTTCTCAAAGAGGACTCAACATCAGGGAGGTGATGCCATGATATGCAAGTGAATTGGATTTGATGAGATCACAGACTTACTCCAGTATTATAGCTTTCACTGTTGAATAAAATGTTTATTATCTGAAACAATGCATTCAAGAATCAGTCAGAGAGTGGTGAAATCATTTGGAGAACAGTTGATCTTTCCCAGTGCCTCTGAAAACATGCCCCCCAGTTATTTACTTCCTTTAACTATGTGTCAACTGAGATTCCCTACTTCTTTTTGGAGAAACTTATGGAGAAACTTTTAGAGAATACTGGCTTCATTTAAAAAAATTTAAAGCTCATTTAAAAAATTTCCTTCACTTCAGAATTATCACCATTATCTTGATCTTTATCACATTTAGTGAAACTCTTAGATGTGACTAGAAAATATTCCCTGTGATACCCACATAGAAAATACTTCTTGTACCTTTTTTGGGCAAAGAGGATCAAAGCAAATATCAGGGAGATTATTCTGTCTCTGAGATTTTGAGCTCAAAGTCATTATTTTAGATGAGAATATTTATATAAATTTCCTGAGAACATGTTCTAGATGAGGTGGTTACTGACCATAGGTCTTCTTAAACGGCTATTGCCTAAGTATAAAAAAATAATTAAAATTAACAAAGTAGAACCTTATTAATAATTCTGTTTTCAAGTGCAAATAAAGAAAAATGTTTTTTCAGGAGAATGTGGTATAAGATATATTAACATTATTGAGTATGTTTGGGGGGGAGCTAAATGGAGTATGATATCTGAAATTTATTTAAATTGGAGGCATAGTGAGGTGCTTTAATACTAGAATTCCACTACATATCCCAGAACTAAATAGATAGCAATTCCCTCCCCTGGAGGTTTCTTCCTATTCAACAGATATTTTTCAAGCTCTATGAATAAAATATTGGAGAGTAACCTATCAGAAGATTGGAAATCCAGTAAACTCCCATTTTCCTTTTTTATCATCCATGCTGATGAATCAATGAAAATTACTAAGCTATTCAACTCTAGCTCTTGGTGTTTGGTAGAGAACCTGTTGTGTATTTGGGATAAACAAATCACAAGAGAGCTTTCATATATTGCCGAAGAACACAGCAGGTAACTGATTTCAGGATGTTTGTGTGGTTGTAAACATCCTGTTCTAGTCCATTTGTCTTCCTGTTATATTGAGTGGGCCACTTCTCAATGAATGAATAGACTAGTACTAAAACAGAAGGAAAAGTGTTTTGTGTGGAATAAAGGCATTTTGCATTGAGATTGATTGCCATAAAAATGCAGACATGCTCTCCTGTCATATATAACTAGCCCTTATACAGTATTAATTTGGAATGTAGCTAGACATATCATGTTATAAGGAAAGCATGTGTCAGGGGAAAAAATGAGCATATTAGTCTGAGAAGAATAGAGGGATATCCTTGGTGCGTGATAAACAGAGTCCCTTACAGACACTAATATGGCTACTTCAAGGTCAAAGGGACTGAGTTAAGTAAGCAGCAGTTATGGGTTTACAGAATTGTAATTGGAATGACTCAAAGATAAACTCTTTTATTTTACAGATTTGGAAACTGTGGCTCAGAGAAGGTGATTAATTTCCAGTCACTCTATACCTATATCCTCCAAATATTGGATAGGATGTCTGTCTTTTTGGGGGGGTGGGGCATATATCATTCATGAGAATGGGTGTTAGTGCAACAAGATCAGCCAGGAGAAGACACTAAGAACTGTAGTCTATCTAAACAGGAAGTGTTTGGAGGACATACAAACTCTAAGAAGGGTAAGCCTAAAGAGGTCCTAATAATAAGGAAGGTAAAAAGAATACCATAATTCCAGGCAGGGAAACCAATTCTACATTCACAGAGAGTCACATATAGGAGGGATCAAGAGGTTACTGTGACTTCAGGCAGAAAAGCAGAATCCAAAATCAGTAAATTGCATGAAACATATCCAGCTGGGTACACCTAGATATCCAACAAGTTGGATAGTTCTCCCACCTCACCAGCCTCCTCTGATGAGAAGAGGAGCCAAAAGTGGCTCCCACCTTATTCCTTCTGTCTCCTTCCAGTTGCAATGGGTCTCCTATGAGAAGAGGCAAAGGGTTAGGCCAACACATTTGCCATCTGTCCCATCGGACTTTTCCTTGACCCGAAGAAATGACTTCCATCTGTGTCAACACAAGACAACATTCACCTCCTGCTCCCAAACCAATCTCCTAACCAGGATATGGAGAACCTGCAGTTCAAAGAGGTGCAACCTACCCATTTGACATTAAGCTTTCCATCACATGCTGCACTTGTCCCTTGAGGGAAGAGGAAAAAGAAACTTGATGGGAATCAGGACTTCTTTCTTTTGCTGTGCAGGTTCCATTTCTGTCTCCTTCTGAGCCCAGTTCCTCCTTAATTTTTACCTTTTAGATAGAAAAAGTAGTAAGGAAGCAGGAACTCTTATCTGACCATCTGACCATGTCCCTTTCATCTCATGATTTAATTGCCTTCAGCCCAATCTCTAACCTCCACTGGAAAGAGTGGTTCACTCTACTCAATAGTGAACATTCTCACACCTGATCATATCCTTGACATCTCAGTGATTCTGAAGTCCCACAGATCACATATAAACTACATTCCTGGCTTGTTATTTGCTTTTCAGTCATTTCAGCTGTACCTATTTTTGACCCCATTTGGGGTTTTCTTGGCAAAGATACTGAAATGTTTTTTACCATTTCCTTTTCCAGCTCATTTTTAATGATGAGGAACTAAGGCGAACAGGGTTAAAAGACTTGCCCAGGGACACACAGCTAGTAAGTGTCTGAGGCCAAACTTAAACTCATGAAGATGAGTTTTCCTGATTCTAAGCCCAATGCTCTATCCACTGTGCACCTAGCTACTTTTACATTCCCCATTCCCATCACCCAATTCCTTATTCCCATCCCATCAATCCTCCCATTCCAAAGTTTCAACCAAACACTACTCAGTCCTTCCACTGTGCCCTCTGGCATGCTGTTCTATAGACAACAAACTTTTCTTCACATTGAATTTTTTGCTTTAATACTCCATCCATATGCTAGCTATTTCTGAAGCCTGACTTCCCTCTGATGTCATAGTCTTCATGGCCACCATTTCCAGTACTGGATGCATCTTCCTTCCTTCTCCTTAGCTCACTGGTTAAGGCAGGGGAGTTGGAATACTCCTTGCTCCATTTTTGCCATGTACAATTTATCCTACTTCCATCACTCAGTAAACTATCTTCCTTTGAGGTTCATGTTATACATATCTGCTACTTAATCAAAATCACAGTGGCTATTGCCTAAGGATGTGCAGATCATACTTTCTCTTCCTCAATGAGTTTGAGACATGACTCACTATTTTTCTCTCCTTCTCAACTTCTGTCCTCATATTAAGAGGCTTTATTCTCCCTCAAAAAACCTAAACACTTAGTTCCTTAGCCTATTCACTCACCACAAACTTCTCCTCTACCCCACTTTAGCTACACACAAACATTGTCAGACCCTTGAGCTTTCCATCACCCACAGATGTATCACTTTCATGTTCAAGAGTTCCAAAATCCAGTTATTTAAATATAACCTACTGTTTTTTCACCTTTCCCTCTACCTTGCCTTATGAAACCCTACTCTTCGTCTGCTCCATGATTTCTAATCCCTTGACTACTCAATTCTCTCTTTCATTAGCCTGTCTCTTTTCTTTTCACCATCTTGGCCCCTTGGTGAACAAATCTCTACACTATCCTCTCCTGAATCTCTAGTCCCATTATTACATCACTGACTATACCCTGCCAACTTTCAGCCTTCAATAACTCCCATAATACAAATAACACTTAAAGAAGGTGAAAAAAAATCTTGACATGTTCTGAATGGATCCACTGCAAATTTATGTTACAAAACCTCAGATGGACCCTCATTACTCCTAGGTAATTTTAATATAGCTCTGTTATCAACTCACTAGTCCACTTTCATTCTATTCCTTCTCCTCCAACAGAATGTCCTTTCTGTTTTCCCCACTCTAACACTTATTTTAAATCTCTCCTTTTCTATTCATCTACAAACATGTCTATGCATTCCCCCCTCCTGAAAAAAACCCCAAAACTCTCATTTGATCTTTTCATCCCTGCTATCATACTATCTCTTCATATTTTCAAAGCTAAACTCCTTTTAAAAAGACTGCTTACAATATGTGCTGCCACTTTCTCTCCTTCCACTCTCTTCTAAAACCATTACAACCTGACTTCCAAATCTGTCATTCTTCCAAATCTGCTTGCTCCAAAGTTACTAATATTATATTAGTTGCCAAATCCAATGACCTTTTCTCAGTCTTTAATCTTGTTCTCTGTTGTGATAATTTTCAAATCTATCCATCTGTTCTAAACTTTCTGATGAATTCCACTTTCATACTTCTAACTTCTCGTCATTTTGAATTGCACATTCAGTAGATATCTTAAAACAATCATGGGCAAATTAGAACTCCTTATCTTTCCCCCTAAACCATCCTTACCTCCTACCTTCCCTATTGCTGCAGAAGACAGCACCATCCTCCCAGTTCCTTAGGTTTATGATCTAGGAGCCACCCTGTCTTCTCACTCTCTCTTAGTCCCCATATCTAAGCTATCACCCAGGCCTGTTTCTGGAATAAGTTCCCTTCTCTCCTTTGACATTGTCATTACTCTAGTGCAGGCCCTCATCACTTCACACCTATACTATTGCAATAGCCTGTTGGTGGGTCTGCCTGCTTCAAATCTCTCCACACTTCAATTAATTCTTCCTTTATCCACCACTGATGTTCCTAAAGCACAGATCCAATCATGTCACCCCCTCCCCATTCAATAAACCTCAGTGGTTCTCTGTTGTCTCCAGGATCAAATATAAAACGCTGTCACTTAAAACACTTCAAAATCTAGCCCTTCTTACTTTTTAAGTCTTCTTATACCTTACTCCCTGCCACATACTCTTTCTTCCCGTGACACTGGATTCCTGGCTGTGGTATGAACAAGCTACCCCATTTCTTGGCTCTGGGCATTTTCTCTGGCTGTCCTTCATGCTTGGACCAATCTCCCTCTTCAACTACCTATTGTTCTTTTTTGGGTGTCTTTAAGTCACAATTAAAATCCCATCTTTTACAGGAAGCTTTTCCTTAGAGACTTCTCTTTGTTAATTATTTCCTATTTATCCTGTATAAAGCTTGCTTTGTATACACTTGTTTACATACTATTTTCCCCATTATACTGTAAGCCTCTTGAGGGCAGAGACTGTCTTTTGACTTTTTTATATCCCTAGCCCTTAGCATCATATCAGGTACCTAGCAGGCGCTTAATGAATGTTCATTGATTGATTGAATTGGGAATACAGAGTTCATATTCTATCGAGTATAATCAGCTAATGCAAGGAAGAAAGCAGTCAACAAGAATTGTGGTAAGAGCAGGGCTTTTAGTCAACAATCCTCATTTTTTCCCTCTTTCCTGGTTGTATGTCCCCTACTGTGTGGGGCTGTACAAGGATGGAGTATTGCTTTCTACCCAAGTTGCTTCGGTCAAGGTACTTACTTAATTCCCCTCGGTCTTATTTTCTTCATATATAAAATCCCCAGGTTGTATTAAATGGTCTCAAGCTTCTGTCTAGGTCTGATTCCATGATCTTATGGTATGTGTTTTCACAAGAAATGAAAATATGCTGATAATTTCATATTAAAAGACTGTAGACGTCTTTTGGTCTTCTAGGGGATACTAACAGCTTAGGCAACAATTTGATGTAGAAGATATCTGTTTTGGCATCTCCAGAGGGTGCCTACTACCATCATGTGGCTCTTTGGCTCTACAGAGCTTTTATTTTTAAAAATGTTCTGCACTTACATCACCTTCATTTCTGAATTCCTTATTCCTTTTCTGTACACACAGCTCCCTGTTCTAACAAAGAATAATGAGGGAAAGAAAAGGAATTCAATAAAATTAACCAATATGTTCACTAAGTATGCCAGTATATACCATGTTACACATTCTTTGCCCCTGATCTCTGAAAATAAGGGTGAAAATATATAGGAATTTTCTATGCAGATATCCAACATGGCACTACCAAACACTTTGAAATTTTCCTGACAATGCAGGCAGTGTGATGTAATGGAAAGACCACTGGACTTGATATAAAAAAGATGTAGGTTCAAGTCTGTCTTACTATTTCTAATTTCTGTGACCAAGAACAAGTTGTTTCATCTCTCTCAATTCATTTGCTATTTTGTAACAACAACAACGACAGAAGATAACTATAACATCATCACAGTGTTGTTATGAGGAAACTGTTTTGAAAATTACTGATGTCATTTATAATAGAATAAATAGGGTTCTTCCCCAAAGCCTTCTGTTGTCTCTGGTTAGCATATATCCAATGTAAAATGCCTATACTTAGGCCCATTTCAGGATCACATACATGGTTCTTTGAACCAGGCCACATTTGGTCTGGCCATTTCTTGTGCTGACTTAGTGCTGAAAGACTTGGTGCTTCAGTATGGTGGATTGATACATTAGAATTCATAAAGACAAAAGAGGAAAGAAGGTATTTGCATACAAAATGACTGATCATTGAAACAGAGTCTCCCACTAAACAGGCATTAAATTTTTTTCCAACCTCTGTTTTCCCCCTCTGCCCTCTAGCCACACTATCTCAAATACATGGCATATAACTTTCTTTCCCCTTAAACATCTTATTAGAGCCATGGGAAAGGTTCCCCTTCATTTCCAAAAGGTTCCCTTTCATTTCCACTCCTGGCAATTACTCTCTGGTAACTTTGAATACATGTGTTACCTAGTGCAGCTGGAGCCAGGGTCTTGGTCCTCTGGTTGCCTCTTCTGCTTTGTGCTTTTTTCCCTTAGCCTAGGTGCCCAAATAGCAGTCCTGAGAGATGGACTCCTTGGGAATGGCTGTCATGGAGGCTCATAGAGTCCACAGTTGGTGCTGACTTGATTTTGGGATATGTATCTTACAAATGTCACATGCTCCTCAATGAATAAGATGACAACCAACAGGAAGATGAGCCCTTTTTCCTAGTCTTTCTAGAAGACATACACCTTGATGGAGTTGCTTGAATAGTAAGTAGAGATGAAGGTGAAATATATCTATTCAGCAAATATTTGTCCTGAAAAAAAGTTTAACATTTTGATGATTTGGGTATTAACCTCCCTATAGATTGTAATAGAACTAATTAAGTTAATGCTTCATGCTTTAGTCTTGGTAATTTTTCACTTTTGAGTCTTTTGTGTTTTTATCTGTTTTTTTTTTTGAATTGGGGGAAATAAATGTCTGTCCTATATCTAATCGGCATTGTATATTAGATTCATTTCTACATATTTGTGGGAAATTCTTCACAAAAGCCACACTCAAACTTTAAATGATTTTGCAAAAGTCTTCAGAGTGGGAGATATAAAGAGTTAGAGACCCTGAAAAAGAGCCTGAACCATATTTAGGGACCAATCACCCCCAAGACTGAAGTTAGTCCATTCATCTAGGACCAGAGAGAGTAGACCCTTGAAAAAGAGAGGTAGAGTGCCAAAGATAGAAAAGGAATATCACCCAAAGACCCTGAGCCCATCAACATTTGTGTTATCACCTTTATAAAAATGTAAAATTGTAGTATTTTTTTCCCTTAAGATGGCATTCCTTTAAAGCATGGCTAGAGGTAATCTGACAAACTAAGTTATGGATGCTAAGAACTGAGTATCTTAATCCCATTCCCAATCCCTTAGTTAACAAATAACTTCAAAGCTCCATCAGAGAGGAAGACATTTTACAACACTAGGTTCAGACTATTCAGAGGGGGAAAGACTTCTTTCTCCCCAACCTGGCCTACCAAATCTTACATTTTCTTCCTTCCTTCCCTTTTCCTTCATTTCTTCTTTCCTTTGTTCTTTCCTTCTTTCTTTCATTCAGTAAGCTTTTACTGAGGATACACAATGTGCCAGGTACCATGCTAAATTCTGAAGAAACAGTAAAAAATTAAAAAGTATAATTCCTTCAGAAAATAACTTTAAATACTACTTCCTCCAGGAAACTTCATCTAATACCCTTCTCCTTACCACCACCAATGGTTATGGCCTTTCCATTAAACTTCACACAGCATTTTATTTTGTACCCCTATCATGGATGTATCCTTTAGCATCATGAATTAGATTATTTCTCTATATGACTCATCCCTTGGGGTAGCTAGGTGGTGCAGTGGATAGAGCTCCGGCCTTGAAGACAGGAGGATCTAAGTTCAAATCCGGCCTAAGACACATAACACTTAGTAACTGTGTGACCTTGGGCAAGTCATTTAACCCCATTGCCTAGCCAAAAAAATAAAATAAAAAATAAAAATAAAAAAATATGACATTCCTCAGTCAGACACTAAGTTCCAAGAGGGCAAGGCCATGACTTAACTAATTTTTTTTATTGCTTCCAGAGTCCATAGCTCAGTATTCTGAACAAATAAGCAGTTAAATAACTGCTTATACATGTATATATATATATATATATACACACACACATATATATATAGCTATATATGTATATATATACATGTATACACACACACACATATACATGTATATATACACACACACACACATATATATATATATATACATAAACATCCACACACATATACACACATAAGATGAGACCTTTATGGTTTTCTAAGTATCTACTTCTCCTCTCAATATGGTATCTTTACTTGGAGGTAGTTTTCAGCATTTTCTTTTAATATAATGGTGATGCATAGGAGAGACATTTTTTGACATGATGGAAGCATGTTTGCATGCATATTTAGCTCCTTTCTTGGACTTGGACCAGATTCCACTGCTTTCCAACCTCCCCCCCATAACCTTTGCAGTTAAGCTTCTAAAAGAGCTTAAATGATGTACAGAGCAATACCCTTTTGTAAAAGTTTAAGTGTGATTTGAGATGAAGGACTTGGACATTAAAGTAAAACTACAGCACTTCACTTTAATACCATGGAGACCTAAATGGAATATTTGCTAGGAAGAAACACCAAGTTTAGCAAAAATTGAGTTTTCCAATCTGGACCTATAAAACTCAGATAGGGAAAAAGCAAAAGGACTTAGAGGAGAGACCTTTCCAATGTGCAGTTGGACACTTAGGTTATATTTCTAGTTCTATCTCTGCCTTGTTCTGTGATCTTTGACAAGTCATTTAAAGCCAGTGCCTCTGGCCTCTTGCCATTAAAATGGGGGATAATCATAACAATGGTTCCCTTCAGATTAATAAGATAAGTCTTGATGATAGATTCCATGAGAATCTCTAAATGGCTCAGAAGAAAACTGTTGAGGATAACAAGGTAGTATTATACCAGTGGACAGCTGATATATAACTATATAAATGCAAGTGAAGCTCCACTCAGTACTGCTCTTCCTAGGAAACTCTTCACTTTATTCAAGTGGTGGCATTTGAATCCTTGACAATACCCTCAACTATAGGATGACTTGTTAATATGCTAGTGAATAGAAGAGCAATGTCTTCCATTCATATAATAGGCTCATGACATAGAAGCAATATGCAACAAAAATAGTTAAGAAAATATATAGGGGGAAAAAGGTTATTCATATAAATTCTTTGATTCATACATTGAAAACCAGGCTTTTACTATAAAATGAAGATCTAAACCACTTCATAGTATTATTTAGAGGAGGGAAAGAATAGTTTCCTAACAGCAGATTAGAATGAATGATTCTCACAGATGTGTAAAAATATTGCTAGAGTTGATAAGGATTAATCCTTGAAACCAGTTTTAAGGTGATGATATGGAAATGGTGAGAAAGGCAAACCTTCCTTTCTCCATACAGTTTTTACCCTTTAAAATTTCAGGAAGCTGTAAGGCAATAGTTAAGGACCACACCTATAAATGATCTTTATTAGACTTTATTCTCAGTTCTATCAGTAACTAACTGGGTAAATCACTCAACCTCTAAGTTCAACATCTGTAAAAGGGGGACATATATATATGTGTATGTATATACACACACACACACACACACACACACACATACACATATATATACATACACACATATACATATACATATACACATATACACACATACATACATATCTATATCTATCTATCTCTATCTTACATAGCTTCCCACCTTAATATGAGGACTAAAGAAAATCTGAGCTCAGAGAAATTAGACTGCAGCAGTATCATGACTACAGATACTTGGAAAGGTGAGATAAATGATATGAGAAGTTACAACAATATCCTGAAGACAAAGGTTCTGAGTCGGGACAGGCTGCAGATGATAGTAAACCATAGCAGGAATCTTGGTGGGGACAGTAAATCTCATATTCTGATGTGAATACTGAAATCTGCCAGATTCCTGAGTATACACACATCAAGAAAAAAAAATACTAGGAATCCAACAAAAAAGGGTTTAGAACAAAACTGGAAATGGAGACCCCCATCTAACAGTATGGGAGGAGACAAAACTTGACTTTTGTCAAAAAAAAAAATCCTATATCAGGAATTGAGGCTATGTATATGAATAAAAAGAAGAAAATGTACATTATAAAGAAACATTTTACATTGAGGTGTCTAAGATAAAAACTCAGAAGCAGAATCCTTAGAATATGTGAAAATGGTGCCCTAAGAATAAAAAAAAATGTGACTTGGCTATAAGAATTAAAAGAGGATTGAATCAATAACCATTTCTTAAGTAGCTGCAATTTGCCAGGCATTATGCTAGGTGCTAGGGATAAAGAGAAAATAATAAAATAACCCTTCATATCACAAGGAGTGCAGATTCTACTGGGGAAGACAATATCTATATCTTTGTCCATATCTATATCTACATCTATAACTATACATGTAGACATATATGCATATACATAACATACAGATATTAATTACAGACAATACAGATATACATATACATAATAATGAAAAGGGGAATGGGAAATAGAGTATGATGTGTGAAGAAAAGGCAGAGGACCAATTGGAAGTTATGAGATAGGTTGTAGCTAAGAAATAAATCTCTTTAAATGTAAATTAAAAAAAACTTATATCTGATTTTAAGGGGAAAAGGAAACACTAGTTTTGATTAAGAGTTTCACATGGTCAAATCTGAACATAAGGAAAATTACTGTCACAAAAGTGCACATAATTCCTGGGAACTATGAGGGACTTGAGGCAGGGAGACTAAGGAAAGTGTTGCTATAATCTAGGTGAGAGGAAATAAGGTGGTAGCTATGTGAGTAAAGGAGAGATTGAGTCACATAGATATATGTACACACACACACGCACAACCAAATAATGCAGCATGTAAATATTTAAAGGAAATTTAATCCAAGAACGGAATGAAGTAGCAAAACTACAACTGGGGATTTTAATGTACTCCTCTCAGACCTAGACATATCTAACAGTAAAAGAAAAACAAAAAAGAAGTTAAGGACTTGAAAAGAACATTTAGAAATTTAGATATTCTAGATCTCTGGCAATAACCAAATGGAAATAGGAAAGGTAATACATAATTCTGAGTAGTACATGATGCCTTTATACCATTAACCATATACCATGTACTAAAATCTTCATAATCAAAGGCATAAAAATATAAATATTAAGCACATATTTTAGTGATTAAAACAAAATTAAAATTATAATCAGTAAAGGGTCCATGAAGAATTGATTTTTGTTTAATAGGAAACTAAATAATTTAAACCTAAACTTTTGGTGAATCAAACAATGAATCATAGAAAATATCAATAATTTTATCAAAGACGATTACATTAAGACAACATGCCAAAATTTTAGATATTCAGAAAAGCAGGTCATTATGGGAAGAATTATATGACTAGGCATTGTCATCAAAAAAGTGAGAAATAAGTGATTATGTAATTGATCATGCTACTAAATAATTTTTAAAACCCAGAAAAGCATAAAATCAAAAATCGCTAAGTAAAGAATGAAATTCAAATCTCTCAAATCAAGGAAGTGATTAAAAAAATGAAAGCAAAAAAAATTGATTAAAAATAACTAGAATATTATTTTTAAAAGTATTAAACAGATATGATTTTAAAAAAGAGGAAATGAGAAAACAAAGAAAATTAAAAACAAATGAGGAAAAAATAAAGGAAAAAATGAGAAACAATTTTACCCAATTAGACCAAAATAATAAGAAACTTGAATAAAAGGGCTGAATATTGATAAAAATATGAAATACCTAAATTAAGAGAAAAGAGAAGAAATAAAAAAAAACTTACATAACAGACTCTGGAAAAAATTGATTAAACCATGAACTCTCAAAGAAAAGAAAATAGACTAAAAGGATCTATAAGCAGATTATATTAAACATTAAAAATTAATTTCAGTATTATACACATATAACTATATACATATGCTATTTATGAAAATATAAAATGGAGGGATAACATTAAATTCATTTTATGATAAAAATATGATCTTGATGCAAAAACGATAAAAGATAAAACTGAGACACTAGTGCATAGTTGCTGAAGTTGTAAACTGATTCAATAATTCTGCAAAGCATTTTGGAGCCATGCCCAGAAGGCTGTAAAACCATGTACACCCTTTGACTCAATAATACCACTACTAGGTCTGTATCCCAAAGAGATTTTATAGAAAGGTAAAGGACTCATATGTACAAAAATATTTATAACATTTCTTTTTCTGGTGGCAAAGAATTGGAAATTGAGGGGATGCTTATCAATTGGAGAATGGAAAACTCAGTGTGATAAATGATTGTGATAGAATGCTTTTGTGCTATAAAAAATGAAGAGCGGGATGCTTTCAGAAAAAAACCTGCAAAGACTTATGTGAACTGATGGAAATTGAAGTGAACAGAACCAGAAGAAGAATGTACACCATAATAGCAATATTGTATGATGATAAGCTGTGGATAACTTAGCTATTCTCAGCAATACAATGATTCAAGACATTTTCTAAGGATTTATGATGAAAAATGTTTTCTACTGATGGAGTCTGAATGCAATTCAAAGCAAACTTTTTTAAAATTTTCTTTTTTCTTTTGGTCTGTGTTTTCTTTCACAACAACAAGACTAATATGGAAATATGCTTTACATGACTATATCAAATTGCTTGCCTTCTCAAAAAGGAGGAGGGAAGGGAAGGAGGGAGGGAACTTGTAACTGACAATTTTAGAAAATGAATGTTAGAAATAGTTTTTATGTGTAATTAGGGAAAAATAAGATATGTTTAAAAAAGGAAGAGGTGTAGGAATACAGGAATACTAAAGTGCCATAGGTTGAGCTGACATACTTGATCAGTCTATACTCTGCTCCCTTCTCTGCTGCTTGAGGTTACATTTCTTGTGGCATACTTCACTGGCTCTTGTTGGACCTTTTTTGTATTCTCTCTCTCTCTCTCTCTCTCTCTCTCTCTTCCCATTAGTGATGGACATTTTTTCTCCTACTGCTACAAGATATCATAGCCATAGCCATATGATAACATCATGTCATAGGGGAAGGGGTGGTGATGAAAAGATAGAAGATTCTCTCACACTAGTGTCCTCTGGCAGAGGAACAAAGATCACACTCCACAAATCTTTTCTTTGCCTCAGCTGTTTCTCAGTCTTTTCATAACACTGGCAAGCTTAGCTTTTAAGGGTATTCTATTGTTGTGGACAATCTTTTGCCAATCATCAGCACAATGTCTTTCCGATTCCATCAGGGAAATTACTTCACACTTTGTAAAAATGATAACAGGGCATAGACAAATGGTTGCACTTTATCTGATACATCTTTCTGTTCCTTGACATCTTCTGAGATTTCAACTGGGCTAAGGGAAGAGAATTAGCTGGTTAGGGACCAATTTACTACTACTTCCATATATAAAGGATTTGGGAAATTTTAAAGCACTATAGAAATGTTGGCTATTTTGCCACTCCACCACTCTTTTTCTATCTTCTTACTTTTCATACACCCACATGGATACACATAAACACAAACAAACACAATTCCAGGGACATATTGCAATTATGAGTCCTATTCTACAAAGTGTTAGTGATATTTGAGAAGTAATATTTGCCTCCATATATTATGACTTCTGTTTTATTTTATTTATTGCCTATATCTTTTTCATTTGGATACAAGACCTTGACTCCTTTTTGGGGGGGTGGAGTGAGAGTGGCTTTCTTTTTTGATCTCTAAAAAAATCTCATTTTCTCTATGTCTTTTATACTATTTGATATTTTCTATGCTACCAGCTTTGAAGGATCTATGTGGGCAGTTTCTCCCTTCTCATTTGTATTCATGTAAATAAATTCACAAGAATCAAGACAAATATGTTTTCACTGTTGGATGGACCTTGTTAGGTGGGCTCAATTCCACAGAAAGTGCTTGTCATTCTTACTCTTTAAGCAAAGGTCCAGAAATTAATGAATGATAAAAACCATTAAATACTATGTGCCAGGTAATCAGTGGGGAACTTTAAAAAATAAAAATTAATAATCATGACAGTCTCTGTCTTCAAAGAACTTACATTAAATAAGGGGAGACAAGAAATGAAGGAGAGGACACATGGCAGCATAGTTTGCTAATGTCCAGAAAGTGACATGATGACTTTGTTTGCACAAAATCACATAAAACTCACCTATGAGAGTTCAGGTTCCCAAGGTAGAGTTAGAGTTCTGGTGGGAGGAATGTAAGCTGCACAGTTTAGAAATAGGCAGGAAATGCCAAGTTGTGTTCTCAGGAACCATTTTCTTAAATAGCTGCTCACTTTACAAATCTGCCTTTTGCTTCTGAATCTACTACTTTCATTCAGCAACAGTGTTGAAAATGTCATCCATGCCCCATAGAAATGCACAAGCTGTGCCAAGTGTGGTATACACTGGGAGAGCATATTTATTTTATCTTTCTTTTCAAGCAAAGGGAATGCTCCACCAGAGTGTGGCACAATACCTGGCCCCATGTTCAAAGAAGGCCAATAATGTGTCCTCAAAATCTTCAGATGCTTTTTTGCCAGCTTTTTAATCCTTCATAATGTTCTATAGAATCTTTCAGATGATTAATTTTGTTTTTCTTATAAGAATGACAAAAACTTAGTAGTCATTAACCCACTTCTCATTCCATGACTCATCTCTGCTTCCTCTGACACTTGATCTTTCCTGATGACACCTGTTAATACCCATCTTAATTTTTTATGAAGGACAAGAAGTAGAATCCTCTTGAGAAAATCTAGCCTCCCTCAACTCCCCATCAAAAACTTTAAACTTAATATTTAACTATTTTTTGTCACACTGTTTTTTCCATCTTCTTAATATAGTTTGCCCTCTTACACTTTTTACACTCACACACACATATACATATATATGTGTATATATATACATATACATATATACAGTGTGTATATATATATATTATATATGTGTATATATATTATATATATATGTACATAATATATATATACTCTTTTGCTAGTTAGTTTCAGCATTGGGAGTCCCCCTTCTATTCTTTTCAGTAGTAATAACAACCTGAAGAAGCATTCCTTCATCCCTTTTACTTCTTCCTTTATGGCCAAGACCAATACAAATTTCAAACAAATATCAGAAAAAAAACCAAACATAACACTCTTTTTATATGTTATAGAAAATTCTCTTTGTTTGATATACTGGGTTGACCTGAGATGGACAGATTTTGTAATATCTTGATAGCCCTCTTGGCTAACTATTATGGCAATTTGCCTACTAGTTAATGGGGTTCATGAGTGAAGCTGAATTTATTTGGGGCTTCTTGGCTCTTCTAGCTATAAGAGGACATAATCTTTTCAGGTGCCTTGAAACGAGAGGACATTTCAACTACGTCCTTATGCCGAACAGAGCAAATGGTAGGTGATCTACAAGATGAAATCCAATTACTAAATGCTCTATCTTAGAAAACTAGAGACTTTCTATTGTAGACCTCAATGAATAAATTTATATTTGCTTCAATACCCACCATACTTCTGACCCTTTCCTTTATTAGCCTAAGGATCTATTAAAACCTGAGATTCAAAATTTAACTTTAACACCAATTTTTGTTATTGTCATATTTATTACAAATATTTTACATTGGCAGCTTACACAAGCAATTCAAATAAAGTTAATGACTTTGTCTACTTGAAAACAAACATTTGGATGAAAAGTGAAACATTTAGTCAGCCATCTAGATGACAGATAAACATGATGCCAAACATCTGGATATTTGGAAACATCCAGAAGTTTCACGGCATGTTTCCCTTTCTTCATGTGGCATTATCATTAGAGCCAGTTTATGAGTCAAGCAAGAAAATCAGTTTTGTGAATTTTATAATTACATTCCAATTTTGATCTTAGCATTTTCAATCAATTGGATCACCAATCATATTAACAATACTTAAAAAATCAAATCTAGTCTCAAAGGAGGGACATTTGCTGCTACTGGGGTTATACAAAAGAGTTCACTGTTGGCACTGAAGGAAATTCCTGACAGGGATATATGTAGAGATGTATCCCAATATCATTAAACACAACTGTACCATTACTAGAGTAGGAACATAGCTGATGATAATCACTCCTATTTGGCTAGGAAGACTGGGGACATCTGATAAGAATGTCCTCTTTTACCTTTCTCTTCAACATGGAACCTTTCTGTGTTTTTACTTTTTGCCTTCTTTTGCCTTGTTCTCACAACATGAGGCTGTCCTTCCTGCCATAGCTAACTCTCCACTTGTGCTCTTGATCCTATGGTTCCCTGCCCTCTTTCCTAAGGACTTTACTCCACTGATCATTCCCTCTCCATGTCTCTTTTGAATTCATTATCATCATGGGATATTTTAGTGGAAAGGAGGTCTGGATTCAATCAACTGACAGGTCTGTTATTGATTAACTTTGTGACATTGGGCAAGTTACTTCAGTTCTCTAAGCCTCAGTTTCCTCATCCATAAAGTGAGAAGCTGTACTAAATGAGTTCTTAAGTCCTTTTCAGAAATACCATCATACCACATGTCATATCAATCTACTGGTTCCTTGTCCACTCCTTACAAATATTCTTAGTTCTTGCCATCCAGAAATAAAACAAAAATTCTTCCCTTGACTACACTACTCTCTCCACATACCAACCATGTCAGTGAGCTAAATGTTTAGTAATTAAAGGGATGATGCATGTACCCAAATAAATATAATCAAATTTAATATATGTCCTTGAGGGTAGGGATTATGTCATTTTTCATTATTTTGTCTCCATGTTCATAACATCATGCTGTGTGTATAATAAGTGATTAATAATTGTTTACTAAATTACATTAGGTTGAACTAAATGACTCACTGCACTCCACTCCATTCCACTCTCCCCAGTACACAAACTCATGACCACCATCATTCTGAAAGGATCATTCTGAGGTTGCTTACTGGTTAGTTTGTTTTGTTAATTTTTTGAAAAGGCAAAGAGTACCAGTTTTTGCTTTTATTTCATTTTTATTATATAAGATATTCAGAGAAGCAGTGTCATATAATGGAGAGTATATAGTATTTGGAATCAGGATGACCTGGGTTCAAGTTTTGCCTTTGACAATTACAAGCTTTGTCATGATAGACAAATCATTTAACCTTTCTGGGTCTCAGGTAACTCTCTGAGATCTATCCGCAAAGTCACCATAAATTCCCAGATCAGCAGAATCATAAATATATTGATTTATATCTAGTATTTATTTTTATAGGCAGTTATTGTCATTTGTCCTTTGTTTTTTTGAAGAGGACCAGTGACATCACAGGTACTGTTTTGACTCATGCATGAATTGTATTTAAGTGAGGAACGGTTGCACAAAATCATCAGCCTTATTCTCTCTTCCTGAGTCACCAAAGTCCAATGGCAAGACAAAAGTCAAAATGTAGTGAATTACCTTGGTGATTTTGATGTCTGACCAAGCTCTGCATACTCCACAGCTCCTGCTTCAACCACTTTCATGGTCATTGGAATAAATTCTTATGATCCCCACATTCCTCCAGGGGAAGTCTTCATATGCTTGGGGTAGACGTTCACCTTGGTTACTCTCAACCTAGTTTATCCCATCTGCTGAGATGGTTTTTACCAAGGTGTGGCTGCTGCACATGCTACAGCTTCTTAGAATCACAAGTGAGAGTTTAGTGTCAGGTAGACACCAAACGTAGATGAGTAGCCCTGTAAAGGGATAGGCAAGCCCTTACACCCGAGGTGTAAGTCCTTCTTGAATACCCCATATGCCCCTATAGGAAGTATTACTTTATAGTCACGCCTCACATATTCTTTATCTCTTCAATTAGACAGCAAAAAGGCACTGAGGTCAAAGATTCTATCTTCTTCTTAGACCCCACATTTCTCAATACATAGTAAGCATCTAATAAATGGTTGTTGATTTCTCTATTCATTTATTGGTTGAACTAGATCTTATCTAGTAGGGGCTAGAATGAATATTGGGCCTGAAGGACTACCACTGTCTCTGTGTCTCTGTGTTCAATAATGAAAATGCTGCTATTTAAATGTCTAAGGCATCATGGTTATTGGAAGTGAAGAAGACTAATTGCATCCCTAATATTGTAAAGTTAACTAACACTCCTGATATTTCCATTTGTTAGGCATTTAAATTCAGTGCACTACAGCAGTATCTTCTGTCTCCCACAGACTTTGGTAATTGGGTGTTGACTCTTCTCCTTCAGGCTAATTCAATGCTTATATTGTTAAGATATAGACTAGCTTCTGGTGAGAATGTTTCTTGGCTATAAGCCATTAGCCACCATTTTCCCATTTCAGATAATGAATAGAGTCCTTCATTCATTGAGAGCTTTTCCTTGGGGTTGTTTTTTCCACATGAGGCCCACACATGCTGTTCTTCACTTAGCCATCCGTCAAACTTGGTCACTTGTAAATGTTCCAACCCTCACTTCCTCTTTGTGTATCACATCCAGGCTTTTTTCTGCTTTAGAAATCTAGTGAAAGACAGCTGTTGTCTGTAACTGATCCTAGCTGACTTCTAAAAGATGCAGTGTGGTGGGATGGAAAGCACCCTAAAATTGGGTTCAAGCCACATTTCTGTCACCTATCAGCATTGTGACTATTGTAACCTCTGCTGAGCTACAGTTTCATTATCTGTGGAGTAGGGGGATGTATTAAGAACATTTCTCATCAAGCTGGGCATGGGGTCTCACTGTTTTCTGTGGGGATATATGCCTTGACCCTTTACTAAGGGACATGAGTGACCTAGCATCTTTTTATTGGTTCCTCAAACCCCATGACTGAGGTTGCATCAAATACATCTGTTGACTGAGCCATGAAAAGTCATTCCTTCAAAAGACTGTAAAAACAGCAAGGAGACAGGCTGTATCTCTTTCCCAAATGCATCAGTCTGAGACTTTTACAACTCTCCCTGGAGTTTCTTTCTCTTCCCTTGTAACTAGAATCTTGGACTGGTTAGTTCCAAGGGACCATTCTGGAGTTTCAGGTTTACATATGTCTTTTACCAAGGGACCAGAGCACATGCCCCTAAAGAAAAATATACAGGGGCAGCTAGGTGGTACAGTGGATAGAGCACTGACCCTGGATTCAGGAGGACCTGAGTTCAAATCCAGCCTCAGACACATAACACTTACTAGCTGTGTGACCCTTGGCAAATCACTTGACCCCATTGCCTAGCCAAAAATAAAACAAAACAAAAAACAAACAAACAAACAAAAACAAACTAAAGAAAATACACAGCACAAGCCCAGATCCCTGGGAAGTTCTTCAATCCACTTTTGTTGTATCTATAAAATGAGAATAATAGTGCTTGTAATAGCTACATAACAGGGTAATTAAGAGGCCTAACATAACATATGAAAGTCCATTCAGTCCATTTTACAAATTAATCTTTGTGAAACATCACTTTCACCACGTCATTTCTCTGCTCCAAAAGCAGCATGAGCTCTTGATTTCCTGTGGCTTAAACCTAAACTTCTTTTATTTTCTGTATCTTCCATAACCTGGCCCCACTGAAGTTACCCAATTTTATTTTCTATTATTCCCTAATATGACTGTACTTTAGTCAGGATAGTTTCTTCACTTGTCCTAAAATACATGATGTTCATTCCCACCTCATAATTTTGTTGTTCTCACATGGAATACTTCTACACATCCTAAGTCTACCCAGCATTCCAAGTTGGCTTCATTTCCCAGCCAACCCTTAATCCTTACCTGACTCTAGACTTGTTAATGTTGTTAAGGAAGTCATCAAATCCAAAGTTTACCTGAGATGGACTTCAATCTGTTATATCTCTGACAGTCATCTGGTCTTCCATTTGAAGACCTCTAGTAAAGAGGAATCCATTACCTTTTCAGGTAGTCCAAGAAATTATTATAGTTGATGACTAAAACATAAAACATTGCTCTTTATTTAAATTAGTAAATTTAAATTAGTAAATTAGCAAAAAATTGATGTGTAACCCTGTACAAAGGCACACACCTACTGATACACATATACACCCAAATAGAAACAATACACATGTGCGTGCATATATGTTTATATATACACAAATGTATATGCATATACACATACATATGTCTATATGTGGGCAGCTAGGTGGCTCAATGGATAGAGTGCCAGGCCTGGAGTCAGGAAGACTCATCTTAGTGAGTTTAAATCTGGCCTCAAACATTTATTATAGCTATATGACTCTGAACAAGTCATTTAACTGTATTTACCTCATTTCCTCATCTGTAAAATCAACTGGAGAAGGAAATGGCAAACTACTTCAGTATCTTTTCTGAGAAAACCCCAAATGGGATCACAAAGAATTGGACATGGCTGAAATGACAGAATAATAACACTATGTGAGTATGCATGTATGTGTGCATATCAATATACATGTGTGTATTATATGTATGTATATATGCAAACACATGTATATTACATATATATCTCAAGATGGTTGAGGCAAAGAAGTAAAAATGAGACACATGAGGGAAAGAATTATATTCTTCTATATTTTTAGACGACTTTAATGGCATGGCACAGCAGACAGAGAATTGGCCTCCAAGACAGGAAAAACTGGGTTCAAGCTTGCTTCTGACATGCTGGCTGTGCAAGCCTGGGCAAGTCATTTAAGATTTCAGTGCCCTAGGCTACTGGCAGACTATAAGTTGCTAAGAAAATGCCAACCTTCATTGGTGGAAGACATTTCCTCACCTAAGGGGTTCTCTTTACCAGTGAAGCATAAGTCTAGTACTTATCCCTAACTAGTGGTTTGAGACTTTCCTTCTTTTTCACCTGAGCTGCTATCTTTTGCATACCTGTAGTCCTGAACACACAGTAAGGCTGGTATAAGTGACTCACCAATTTGGAAATTCCATCTCATAAGGCAAAATGACACATCTCTGCAATCGAGAGTTTTTGAGAGTCTTAAAACTTGAGAAGTTTAAGAACTTGCCCAGGGTCACATAGCAAGTATGTTCAGAGACAGAACTTAAATCTAGGACTTCCTGGCTTAAGGACAATATCTCTATCTACTATATTGTACTGCTTCACAATGAAATTATTAGTGGATCAATGGATGAATGAATGAATAGGTAGAACGGCTGCATAATCTAATTGTCAATATCTATGCAATGAGTATTACTCATACTTCTTTGGCCATATAATTGCTTTAATATAAAAATTTTGACAAAACCTATGATATAAACAGGTTTACAATTGAGGGTAACAAGAGTTTTCTTGGGATGAAGTTCAAACTAACTTAGTAATTTTTTTAAGTTACAAATGGAAAATGTAACAGAGGTATTTCAGATAATTGGGGTGAGGTGATATCTCTTCAGGGAGGCTACAAATTCCAGTAGAAAGACATCTGGATTTGGAGACAAAGGACTCAGGCTTAAGTCCCATCTACATCACTTATTGTGACATTGGACAACTTATTTCATTATTCTAGGCTTCAGTTTCCTCAATTATGAAATGAAGGCTTTGTACTAGATGACCTTGGTCTTCTCCAGCTCCAATTCTATGATTCTATGATCCTGAAGAGACCAGACAAGTTTTATTTTTTGTTTACTACCTTTGAAGCAAGGTCACTCAAAAGAATTTCTGGGAACTATTGGTAGCTGCTACTCCCTCCAAGCCCTGTTGGGATAAAAAGAAAAAAAAAAACACGTGGCACCACAGTGTACCCTATTGTTTTCTGTGGTATTCATATCCTAAACAAATGTACAGCCATTTTCAAGGGAAGGTGCTACTCACTAATCCTACTCACTACTGAGCCTAGAAGGCAAATATAGACCTAAACTACCACCACACCAGAAAACAAACAAAAAATCCTTATGCTGTCTTTTTTATTTGTTTTTTTTTTATTTTAGTCTATACCTGTGATTTTACTCATATTGGGAGTTCAAGGTGTAGGTAGTCCTTCAACTAATATAGATTAGCACATGTGTAAGTTAGACTCTTAAAATGTTTCTGGTATCACTGAGAGATTAAATGACTTTGCCATGTTCATATATTAGAAAATATGCTAGAGGATAATAGATATAAAACTTTCAGGGACCTCAAGGGCAATGTGTTTCAACTACCTCATTTTCAAATGAGGATACTGAGTTCAGAGAGTTGAATGACTTGCTCATGGTCACATAGTTAATAAATATCAGAGAAAGGATTTGAACCCAGGTGTTTCTGACACAAAGTTCAACCCAATAACCACTATCTCAGGATGCCAAATATCCTTGATTCCAAGGTTGGCTTTCTATCCATGACATCACAATGTCTGTCATTGTTGTTGAGTCATTTCAGTCCTGTCTGACTCTTTGTGAGCCCATTTTAGAGTTTTCTTAGCAAAAATACCAGAGTGATTTGCCACTTACTTCTCCAGCTTATTTTAAAGATGAAAAAGTGAGGCAAACAGAGGTAAATGTCTTCTCAGGGTTACACAGCTAGTAGCTGAGGCCTGATTTGAATTCAGTTCTTCCTGATTCTAGGTCCAGCACTCTATCCACAGGACCACCTAGTCATTGTTAGATCTCTGAAAAAAGGCAAAGCTGATGTATTTTTATTGAATTCAACATAGTCTATCGATAGTGTTTTTCGTGGTTGCTATAGTCACGGGGTCTCCCTTCTGACCTCAGCTTTGAATTATATACTATGTTAAGTAAATGCATTTTAACTCAATTCTTTTTCTCTCTGCTGTAACCCCATATGCCATACTACTTGTTTCATTTTAGTTCCATAAGCCATCTAGAGGCAGTTTTCAACAGTGAATAGAGAGCTGGTCTGAGACTTGGGAAACCCTGAATTCAAATTCTGTGTTTGACCCTGGGCAAGTCATTTAATCTCCTGGGCCCCTAGAAAATTATAGAGAAGTCTACAGCCTGCATTGGTAAATGGTATTCCCTATATAAATGAAGTCACAGTTCTATTCTTTATCTGTATCTAACTCATCTGTCTTTAACTTAAACTTTAACTCACTGCTAGACTTTAATGGGTTTCACTTTTCCACAGGTAAAAGAGAGCATGGAGTCTCTGCCACACATAATATATGCTACATATGATAGTTATCAGGTTATCAAATGAGAAAATGTACCCAAAAATTTTAAAAGCCATAATGTGCTACAAAAATATAAAGATGTAATCTGACCCTGACTATGTCATGGCTGATTCTTATACCTTGCCTAGTAACTACTGAGGGTTTTGTTCCCTTCCTTCAATCTCCTTCTTTGGACCAGTGATTCTTAACTTAGTTATTGATTCCAGATTTGGTTTCTTATCATGAGTATATAACTTTGAATTTTTATAATAATGGCCATGTCAAATTGTTCTGTATATTATACTTTTCACTCAGTTCCAGCTCAATTTACAATAATGCAAGTGTTTATGGCTCCTTTCCCCATAGAGCCACAAACAATAGAAACTTGACATTCCAAACCAACATTCTTGGGTTTAATTGGTTTAAATGTGATTAGAAGGCTGTAGGAGGCTCCAACTGCATGTAAACTCTGATCCAACTTTTCCATTACCTCAAATTCATTAAGGAAGTTGGATTCTCTAGTGAGATACCTCAGCTATTAGAGCACAGTTCTGTCCTTGGCTTGTCTCTTCTAGTGTTCCATCTCTTAATTTGGTAATTCTTATAATCCTATGTATATGTACTTGTTCCATGCTACAGATCAAGTTGGGCTAATGTCATTAAACAGAAAACAATGTTTAGCAAATATCTTAAACAGAGTTGATTATCTACTTCCATTGGCAATTGTGGTCACGTGTAACATTAAGTTCACTTCAGTTACTCCTACCTATCAACAAGAAGTAACCTCTTGGATTTTATAAGTAGGTGAGAATTGGACACATCTTATATTTTCTTATAAGAACCGGGAATTGGTTAAAGTTTTCATGTAGGGACAAGTTCTTATTTCAGGTAGCACATGAGTATCCCAACAAAACTATATGCATAACACTAGTTAATGTATTTGCTAATTGTTATTCATAGAGAGACTAGGTTTAGTCTTTTGCCTTAACATACTCTATCTTAATAATAATATTGTGTGATTCTAGACTCATGACAACTTTTCTGCATCTTGGTTTCTTCATATATAAAATGGAATGATTAGACATGATTTCTAAATTCCCTTATTCAGTGATTCTGTAAGCACTTATTTTTCTTTTTCCCTCTTTCTCCTGCTATCACTGCACATCTAGAATGTATATTCCCTGTAGGTAGTTGGATATGTCTTAATGCTAACTTCAAGCTCATTTTTCAAAAGAAACTTTAAGGGGAGATATTTTGCTTTGCATGGTGCTTGGCACCTGTAGAACTTGATTGAATGTGGACCTGATTCTGGTTAATAAAGAAGAATAAGTTGTGAAGTAGGAATGATGAGGAACTTAAAAAAAGCTACTAATCCTTTTAGAATTCATAATTAATTTTTTTTTAAAAAAAAGCACAATCCTTTGCTTCCTTTAAGTCCCAATTTAAATTCCTCTTTTAAAGGAAGCCTTTGTCAATTCCTCTTAATTCTGACATATTCCCTGTATCATTGATTTCCGATTTATCCTGCATATAGTTTGTTTGTACCCCTTTGTTTGCTTGTTGTTTCCCCCATTAGATTATGAGCTCCTTGAGGTCAGGGACTAGTTTTTACCCCTTTTTGTGTACCCAACATTTGGTATAGTGCCTTGCACATTGTAGTTGATTAATAAATGTGTATGGACTGACAATCTAAAGTACACTCTAGAGTTTTGTTGAGTGAGTTTCTAAGAGCTTTGAGAAAGGATAACAAGGGTCCCATTGGGTAAAATTCTTTAGTAAAAGAATGCCCAAAGGCAATAGGAAACTCTCAAGAATGAAATTCTGATTACACAAAATAAATATAATTTTTGTGAGGAGGAACTTAGTAAGGAGACTTATTTGAGATGCTGTTAGGTCATTGATCAAATTAGACTTTTAAAAGCTTGTTGAAAGGAGGGCAAGTAAACCAGAATGTATACAAAAGAATGGCATAGTCTTTTAATAATGGTGGGAAGGAATACAAAAACATAGAATGAACTAAGGCTGACATTTAATGTTAATCTGAGAGATAAAAAGGGTTTTTAAAGCTATGTTAGGGACAAGATAAAGATAAAGGAAGGGAGGGAATCACTGCTTAGGATGAATGAAGTGATGTAGACAAGACATAACTATTCAACTCAATTTTTTTTCACTGTCTTCTTTCCCAAGAAGAATCATCTTTGGACTGGAAAGCTTTGAATGACAAAATTCAAATGCCAGACAAGTGAGACTATGGTAAGCATAACCTAATTGCTCTAAGTAATCTGAGATCAACAGACTCAAACAAAAATCATTTTAGTTTTGTGAGGGAATTGGCAAATATGATTGCTAAGGTACTATGCACAATCTTTGAAAGACTGTATACAGTAGGAGAAATGCTGCAGTGCTGGAAGCATAAAAATGCTATCCTGATTTTTTTAAAGGCTTTAAAATAGAATCTTCCAACTATAATATGATGAACTTGTTGTAACAATAGACTAAATATAATAATCCAAATTTTAATAGTGATGAATATCTTATGATTACGTTTAAAAACTAACTTTCCAAGGACAAATTGTAAGATGAATGAATGACTAACAGTTTTTAGAAAAAGATCTGACTGCTTTAGTGAAATAAAATCTCAATATGAACAAACAACATGTTGTGAAGCCAAAATATGAGATAAGACATTAGGCCACATTGATAGAGTTAAATTTCAATAACAAGGGTAGTAATAATTGTCTTTTACTCTTCCTTCATCACCTTGTTTGTGGTCTTCAGTTACAGGCAAAATATTTTAAGAAGGACATAAAAATTGAAATGTAATCAGCGGAAGGTGATGAGGCCTCAAGATCATGCTACATGAGGATTGCTTGAAGAAATCAGGGATGTTTAGCTTTCTGAAATCTTAAAGAAAGCAATAGCTGTTTTCAGGTAGTTGAAGTGATATGTCATAGAAAGATTGACCTTTTTCTTTTTGGTACCAGAAGAAAAGACTAGGATATGTGGGTGAAAGTAACTGACAGGAAACTTCGACTCACCCTCAGGGGACAACTTATAAAAACTGAATTTTGAGGTTTAGAGGTCTGGTGGGCCACTTTTGGAGATGTTGTTGAAGTGATTTCTGTTCAGGTCCCTTCCAAAACTAAGAATCTATGATGGCTTCTGTCAGCTTTTGCTCTTCATTGTCTTAGCCCTTAGTGCCTTTTTGGGCCTGAGGGAACTCAGTGTTCACTGACTGACCAACTATGTGACTAATGATTGGTGATTTTCTTAATTTGTTTGAAAGATGAAACTTCCAAGAGATCTGAATCACTAAAATGATTGAAAGATATGTTGCAATAAAGAAATAGTCCCAAAGCTTTGCATGATACCAAATAAAGAATCCAAATGAATGTCTGCATTCATTGATTATCTTCCTTCTCACTGGTTACTTCCAAATGATGTGTCACTGAAATATAAGCCCTCTCAAAGCTAAAACTCTCACAGAATAAATGTGAGATGCTACCTCCTATTGAGAACCTTCTCTCTGACCACAGGAGGAAGATGCTTTCCGACAACCAACATGCATCTTGTACTTCTTTGCAGTATCATTTCAGCTGAGAAAGCTGCTCCTGGAATGGATGGCTCTGTAATTATACAATGGTGAAACAATGAATGTTCTATCATTTTAGATATCTGGCAGGTTTTTCACACAACAAAATGCTAAATTCCTATAGCACTTTTAATGGAGTATTCTCTTGTTTCTATCGGGGTTGCAAATCCTCTTTTCCTCATAACACAGGCATGGAAGGGTGATGGAGAAAGGGTTAATAAAGCATATTCAAGTTCCCTGCTGTTACCAGGGGGCTCAATTACACTCCTGCTCTAAGCTTTCAGAAGACCCTAGCAGAGAAGTACAGCCAGTTTGATTTAGTCAAGCACCCTTGTAGCAAAATCTCACTTTTAAACACTTTATGGGATTGCTTGCTAGTCTTGCTGATCAAAGAAGGGAAGATGGCTTAGGGGATGGAAAAGGTGTGGCCTAAGTTCCAATGCCTTAAGCATCATTTTTCTGAGGTCTTCAAAGCATAAGTGAAAATGATATTCCAATCCCTGGGGAGCTACACTGCAGCAAAGAAGGAAAAAGCCTCAATTTTCAAGCTCCAACTATGAAAAATTCCCCCATTCTGCCCGGGTAACTCCTGCATTACTATTCCACTTCACTTTCCAAAAATGACTCCTAAATTTATCTTAAGGAGGTCTCATGTTTCTTCACTTCCCTTGATAAATATTCCCCCATATCTCTTAAGCATTTCTCTGTCCCTATCAAGTATAATTTTATACTTCCAGCAAGCTAATTGGTTCTATGATGACCTCTGGTAGAGGTTAAGCTGGTGAGCAAATGATGTTTGTCATTTATTATGATTAAAACATGTTTACCTCTAGGTCTGGCCATCGACTAGACTATAAAATCTATGAACTCTCTATATTCTGGATTTCTTTTTTCTTTTTTGTTTCCTATTCCTTTTCTGGTATCAGATGTCCTTTTGCTCTCTACTTTCTTCTCCTTTCCCCATCTACATCCATTTAAAAGCTGCTCTCAGGAAAAGTTCTAATATCAGGCAATTGCATACAACCAAATTTAATGAGTACCTTTAATAATAATCCTTTTAAAAGCTGTAGTACTTATTCTGTTAGGTAGATTGAGCAAATATTGCAAAACTACTTCATATTTCTTAAAGAATTGTTTAGCTATCTGTTTTTTGAAAAATCACCATCATTTCCAAATACATTTCTTTCTTCTTCCCTATATAAAGAACCATACCTTGTAACAAAGAAATAACAAGAGGGAAAGAAAAAAAAAACAGTTCAGCAAAATCTTCCAAGATATCAACCAAATGTGACATTATATGCAATGTTCCACACCCATATTATCTTGCTAGAAAGAAAGTGCATTTTGTCATTTCAGTTAGTCAGTTAATAAACACTTTATTAAGTGCTTATTGTGTGCCAGGAACTAAGCTAAATTCATGGGATGCACAGAATGACAAAAGACAGACCCTGCCCTTAAGGAGCTCACAACTGAATAAAGAAAACAACATAAAAAAAGAAGCTGAAAGGAGCAGGAGAGGGACCTGACATGGGGGCATATGAAGTTTGGATGAATGCAGCCAGGTGGGAAATTATAAGATGGCTGTCCTGGGAACCCTCCTTAAATGGAGAATCTGAAAGGAGCTTTCCACTGTCTTAACATCCTCCTTCTCCAATCAAAGGGAATGAGTTTCTCTCAATTAGACATTGTATGACTGACTAGAGAGCTTTAGAAAACTGTCTTAAACTAGAATGAGATCAATTATCATTCTAAACCTATAATCTTATGCTGCTGTATTATATGTTTATATATAGAACCTGAGACTCCTCCCCCCTCATTTGACAGACTAGTTCTTACAAACAGGATCATCCCAAATTTAAAACACTCTATGTATTTCTGTCCATTCAATATCCAAACTCACAAGCCTCCACAAATGTGTTTGCGTTTAACATCCAACTGGAAGACCAGATTAATTCAAATCAAACTTATTTAATGAATGAACAAAGTAAGAGAAGTAGCAATACACAATTCCTCCCATTAAGCTGGGTCAAAATTTCCCATAAATATACAACACATCAGTGGGATGAATGCTCACATGTAGAAAACAAACATGGGAAGGTACACACTTAGGAAACTTTTGGACAGGTTGCCCAAGTTTAGAGATACATATGGATAGTGTCATTTAGGCACAAACACAAAGAGGGCAAATTATAATTTTGACCCTTCTGGACCACAGATGTATTCCATGGATTTCATCACACTTTTTACTTTAAGTTGAATTTGTTCCCAACTGGCCTATGTCAGAGGTACTGCCTACATTTAATACTCTTCCACTGGACATGTAGTCTCTGCTGGCTGCCATCAGGTATGTCTTCATTGGACATTGTGAACTTTCTCTTGCTTTTACATTTTGTCTTCAACTAGAATCCTTGGCTATAGTGCTCTCTTGCCTTCATGAGGATTGAGAACTCTGTCATACTTTTAAAAGTTTAAAGTCATAAGGCTTAAAACACAATTTTCCAAAAAAAAGGATTAAAGCTTATATTAAACCAAATAGCTAAGAACCAAGTCTTCTCTGAAATTTCCTTAAGAAGTACCCTGTTTCTCAGAGCTTTGGCTAGCAGCAGATCCTCCTCAAACACAGTTCTTCTGAACACAGAACAGTCACCTCTACCTTATATAAGTTACTTTATCTCTACTTACTGTCCGTTGAGCAGGCTGGACTACCTATTCTATATTATCTCTTCTAGTTCTAATTTCCATGACTTCATGAATAAGAACATGCCTTCATCCAAAAAAAAAAGGTGATTTTTGTGGATTCTCACAATCTCAACCAGTACTTAGAAGTCCTTGACAAGGTATAAAATCCAAAGCAGCTTTGTACATGCTTGGGACTTTAAAAAATAAATACAAGTCAATGGTAATGACATTCTATGCACAGAATTTTCCTTCTATACAATAGATTTAAACTTGCAATGTCCCCTATAACCTAAAGTTTCATGTAATTGTTTTAGTTATTATTCTACCATTTGAAGATAAGTTGAAAAACATTGCTTGGGTTTTGTAAGGAGCCTGGAGAAAATGAACTATATGAGAAGTCATTTATCCAGTGGACAGCAGGAGACATTGGTAGCTGACATCAATTCCAGGTTCCTATCCTATGTGGTGTTGAATATAATTACTCTAGCCCTGGGAAGGATGTATTAGCCTTATGTCTTCCTGTTCTGTGTGAGTGAATACCATGGCTGAGGAAAGGTCATACAATTATTGATTAACACCTGGAAGGGACCTTTGAGACCATATAATCTAGGCTCCTTATTTTACAGTTGAAGAAATTGAGACCCAGAGAGGTTGAATGATTTTCCCAATGTCTTGAAGGAAAGTTAGGTCTCAAATCCAGGTCCCCAGATTACAAATGCAGTACCATTTCCATTTTACTATACTGCTTCCTTGTGTACATATTGCTTCCCTCTGAAAGAAATCACTGAGGATGGGAACTTTGAAATGTTATTATTTGTATGTATTTGAATGCACAGCTCCTAGCACAATGTTATCACATGACCAGAACTTAATACACATATCTTAAATTGAATATTTAATGGGAATATGATGGGGAATCCTTGACACAAATTTTAGAGATTAGGGATGTTTTTCCCAAAATCAAAATTTCCTAAAAAAGGGATCATTTATCTATTATCCATTGTTTTCTCCGAACCCACCTCAAAGCTACTCATCTTTTTAAGGCTGTAGCACTTTCAGGAATGAATTCAATAGTTTCAACATTTGCAAAGTTGAGAATTTCATCTGTCTTAAAGTATCATTTATTTACCTGATAATTTATCTATCTATTCATTCATTCATTTGGGTTACTACATTGCCCTTTTCAAGCTTCAACAGGATGTTATAGTTCATGTGTACTTATTTGGTGAACATGCTATTCTTTTCACCTTGTCATCATTTTAATTATTTGTTGGGCCTTCCACTGTTCCATTTTTCTTTTTCTTGAGAGAGAGTAGCCAAAGCTAAAGATTGTACTCCAGGGTGTAGGATTTAAGCATGATTTTTGGTAGGATCATGTTCAAATAAGTAGTAAAGTGGACAGCTGAGGAGATGCTCTAGGAAGACATATTACCCAAAGGAAAACTACTATTTATTAGTCTCCATGAGTATAAGTAGAAAAAAGAGACAGACTCATTTACATACCCACAACCCTATTCTTCCCCAAGAAATCAAGCAAAAAACTCTAATGAACCTTTGTCTGAATTTTTCAGTTATTTCTTGGAATGCAATCAACTGGAAGATGTTTTAGAGCTCATGTAGTCTAACCTCCCAATATAAGAATGTCTTCTATAGAATCCCTGAAAAGTAGATTCAAACTCTGCTGACCATTTGTGGTGTTGGGAGAGCCCACTATATATTAAGGCAGCCCTTGTTATTAGAAAATTCTTTCTTTCTCTATCTCTTTCTGTATCTTTGTCTCTATTAACTGTGTGTATATAACCTCTATCGTCCATGTTTATCTCTATGCTTTTTATCTAGATCTATATCTATATATGTCTTTGTCTTTCTATATATCTATGTATCTATCTACATATAGCCAATTTGACCAAGTACTTTTTTCTTCTCCTCCCTTCAATGTTGCAGGTAGAACTGCTAACTTCAATTTTGTAAATAATCTCAGAGCTAACTGCTATTGTCTCTTCTGGTTGCTGGTAGTTAGCAGCGTAAAGAGCAATTAGGACATACCTGCCAAACAGTCTTTTGAACATAGCCTTATCCTTGGTGATTCTGCTTTCTCTGGGTTCAGGATGGCATTGCTGCTGTCTTCTCCTTCCTCTTTTCCTTCTCCCTCCCTTCTTCTCTTCTCTTCCTTCCTTCCTTCCTTCCTTCCTTCCTTCCTTCCTTTCTTCCTTCCTTCTCCCTCAACTTCCTACCCACTTGGCAACAACTCTCCTTACTATGTAACTCTTATAATTTGGCATCACAATCATTTTGCTCACCTTTTAAATAGAGTCTTGAAAATACACACACACACACACACATGCATACCTATATGTATATGAATTTATGTACACAAAATATATGCATGTATATGTACTTCTACACACATGTCTATACATATTGTGTATATGCAGAAACACATACATATATGTATATATAATAATTATATATATGTGTGTGTATGTCTTTATATATCCATTGACATATATTCTTTGTTTTATATAACTGCCATGCATTGGTCCTAGTTCTGTCCTCTATCTCTTAAGCCATGTGGATAAGACAAATTTCTTTTACATATAATAATTCTTAATATTATTGGAGTCAACTCTCCCAGCTCCATGCCATGTTTTCATTTCTTTTCTCCAATCAGAATAGCTTTAGTATCTTCAACAGCGGTCATCAAAACACTTGTTCAAGACCATCATCATTCTCATCAAACTTTAATTTTTTAAATTCTCCTTGTAAAGTGTAGTCTTAAGAACTGAATCCAAAATTCTTGACATAGACTGACCAGGGCTCAAAAATGTATGATGATTATATCTATGAATGAAGCTTAGGAACATTTTAGTTTTTTTTCTTTTCTTTTATTATCTATTTCAAAATATATACTCAAATTATATTCACAGGATTTGGGTCTTTTATTTTTAAATTGGGGTTAAAACTATGTCATCCCTATTTTCTACTTCTGTAGTTTTATTTTTTCTGGGGTAGGGGAGGGAAATTAACTTAAGTACAAGATTTCAATTTTCTCATTGGTCAACAAAGAAAAAATAACTTCCACATTCATGTAGCTACGTTTGACTCAGGTGATTCCACAGGTACACAGGCAAGTAACTAGAAAATATATATTTATTATTTTAAAATTAAATTAATATAGAGATGTTTTCAAGAGGAAAAAAGCTCTAAAAACTGATAGTGTCAGTATAGGCTTGGAGTAGGAGGTAGAACATGAGAAATAGTTTAAATAAAACTAGAGATTTTATAAGATAAAATTGATTATTGAATTCATCTAGAAATGGGGGTCATCTGTATAGAGGAAATGACATGTGCAAGAAAGAGATAACAAGCTATTAGACTTGAATAGATAGTATATGAAAGGAATAATATAGGATAATGCAAGAAATGTAGGTGGAAGCAATGACATGGAATATTTTAAATGGCCATTGAGAATTTTTTATGTTGTTCTAGAGAAAACAGGTAAAAATGGACATCAGTCCTGGGCATCCCCATTCTGGTTCTATAATGGTGATGACAGTGTCAGAAAAGAGTACCAAACAAATTGAGACTTTAGAATGTCTATGAACTTGATTACTGCAATGCTAAATGTGATATGCTTATCCAATTACTAATGTACAATTACTAAAGAAACTGATTAATATTGATCATCAATATTGACATTCTTGCTATAAGAAAAAACAAACAAAAAAAAGAATAATATTTCAGGTAAATAAAAACGTGACCCATTGTTTTTCCTTAGAGAAGTAAGTAAAGGTTATAGCAGTGTTGGCTTTTATTATATGCTCAAATGTAAGGAAAAAAACACAGTTTCGTGAAACATTTGGTTGCCTTCTATTACAGTGCTCAGGATAAGCATTTGCAGGAGGCTGAGTCAAGATGGTGGCATAAAAGCAGGGATTCACTTGATTCATCCCCAAACCCCTCCAAATACCTTTAAATAATGACTCTAAACAAATTCTAGAGTGGCAGAACCCACAAAAAGATGGAAGGAAGCCATTTTCCAGTCCAAAACAACTTAAAAAGTTGGCAGGAAAGGACTGTTGCACCAGGGTGAGAAAGAGTCCAGTATAGCAAAGGCCATGCCAGCATACACTAGGCACTAGCAAACTAGGAGTAAGACTCAGGGCTACTGAATCAGTGGCAACAGTGGCTGTTTCCAGATCCCTTAGCACACAGATGCTGAAGATAACTTGGAAGGTCAGCAAGAAAGGTCTGATGCACCCAGGTGAGAGTGGAGCATAGTGCAGCATAGGCTGCAACAGCACATCCCAGGCCCCAGCAAACCAGGAGCAGGCCTTGGGAGTGACTGAATCAGCAATGGCAGCAACTTCTTCTGGAACTCTCACCCCACAGATTATAAGGGGGTCAAACAACTGCTCAGAAGGAGATTATATGGGTCTCTTTGCTAGCACTGAGGCAAGACTCTGTTGCTTTGTCCATACTCAGATCCAGGTCACAGTCCCAGGTTGAGGAAGAACACTAGCACACCAATGCTTGCATCTACAGTGAAGCAGGTATGCTCATCACAGTTCCAGAGCAGAAAAAAAGAGTTTGTAGTCATTCACATACCAGAGCACAGGCCAGGAGAGCAGTAAACACCTCTCCTTAGATCATACCATCTTAGAAGAAATAAAAACTTATAGGACCCTAGATGTATCTCTGAAAAAAGCTGCACAAAACACTTGAAATTTAGGAGACTACTCCCTCCACCCTGGAAACAAAGGCCTACTTTAACAAAGAGTTAAAAGTAAAGCAATAGGCTCAGAAAATGAGCAAACAACAGAAAAAATTTTTTGACCATATAAAGTTACTATAGAGACAAGGAAAATCAAAAGACACGTCTAGAAGAAGATAACAAAGTCAAAGCTCCCACATCCAAAGCTTCCAAGAAAAATATGAATTAGTCTCATGCCATGGAAGAGCTCAAAAAGGATTTTGAAAATCAAGTAAGACAAGTAGAGGAAAAATTGGGCAGAGAAATGAGAGTGATGAAAGAAAATCATGAAAAATGAGTCAATAACTTGGTAAAGAAGGCTCAAAATATAATGATAAAAATAGCATCTTGAAAAAACAGACTAAGCCAAATGGTAAAAGAGGTACAAACAGCCAATGAAGAGAATAATGCCTTGAAAAGAAGAACTAGCCAAATGGAAAAAGGGGCACAAAAATTTGCTGAAGAAAAGATCTCCTTAAAAAGTAGAGTTGACCAAATGAAAAAGAAGATACAAAAGCTCACTGAAAAAAAAAATAGAATTTAGCAAATGAAAGCTAATGACTTTATGAGGCAACAAGAAACAATAAAACAAAACCAAAAGAATGAAAAAAAGAATAGAAGACAATGTGAAATATTTCATTGGGAAAACAACTGACCTGGAAAATAGATACAGGAGAGATTATCTGAAAATTATTGAACTACCTGAAAGCTGTAATAAAAAAAAAGGGCCTTGACATCATCTTTCAAAAAATTACTGAGGAAAACTTCCCTGATATTCTAGAACCAGAAGGTAAAATAGAAATAGAAAGACTCCACCCATTATCTCCTGAAAGATACCAAAATGAAAATTTCCAGGAATATTATAGCCAAATTCCAGAGCTCCCAAATTGAGGAGAAAATACTACAAGCAGCCAGAAAGAAACAGTTCAAGTATGGTCAAGCCAAAGGCAGGAGAGCACAAGATTTAGCAACTTCTACATTAAAGAATCATAAAGCTTGGAATATGATATTCTGGAGAGCAAAGGAGCTAGGGTTACAACCAAAAATCAACTACACAGTAAAACTAAGTATAATACTTCAGGGAGAAAATTGGATATTCAATGAAATAGAGGACTTTCAAGCATTTTTGATGAAAAGACCAGAGCTGAATAGAAAATCTAACTTTCAAATACAAGACTCAAGAGAAGCTTAAAAAGATAATCAGGAAAGGAAAATCATAAGGAACTTAAGGTTAAACTTTTCACATTTCTACATGGGGAGATGATACTTGTAACTACTAAGGAATTCATCATTATAAGGTCAGTTAGAAGTATATATATACAGACAACATTAGTGTGAATTGAATATGTAAGGATGATATCTAAAAAAATAAAATTAAGTGGTGAGAGAGGAGTATACTGGGAGAAAGGGAAAGGGAAAAGTATAATGGGGTAAATTATCTTACATAAAAGAAGCAAGAAAAAGTTTTTACAGTGGAGGGGAAGATGGCGGGGGGGTAAAGAGGGAGTGAGTGAATCTTATTCCCATCAGAATTGGCTCAAAGAGGGAATAACATCCACATTGGGTATAGAAATCTATCCTACCCTACAGGAAAGTAGGAGGGGAAGAGTATAAGTGAAGGGAGGAGTGATAGAAGGGAGGGCAGATTGAGGGTGGGGGTAGTCAGAAGCAAACAGTTTTGAGGGTGGACAGAGTGAAAGGAGAGAGAGAATAGAATAAACAGGAGGGGGAAATGATGGTGAGAAACAGTCAGCAATAGTAACTGAGAAAAAATATAAAGCAAGTTTCTCTGATAAAGGCTTCATTTCTCAAACATACAGACAACTAAGTGAAAATAGTAAAAATAATAAGTATTCCTCAATTGGTAAATGATCAAAAGATATGATCAGTTTTCAGATGAAGCAATCAAAGTTATCTAGTTATAGTGAAAAAAATGTTCAAACTCACTATTGATTGGAGGAATGCAATTTAAAACAATTTTGAGGTAGTACATCATACCTATTAAATTGGCTAATAGGACAGAAAAGGAAAATGACAATTGTTGGAGGGGATGAGGGAAAAATGAGACATTAATCCACTGTTGGTGGAGTTGTGACCTGATTCTGCAGAGCAATTTGGAACTATGCCCAAATGGCTAGAAAGCCATACATACCCCGCTTTGACTAGTAATACCACTACTAGGTCTATATCCCAAAAGAGATTAAAAAAAAAGAGCAGAAAGGAAAAAAGATATATACATATACATATACATACATACATACATACATACATACATACATACATACATATTTATGTCAACTGAGGGGATGCCCATCAGTTGGGGAGTGGCTGAACAAACTGTAGTATGTAATTGTGATAGAATACCATTGTGCTATAAGAAATGATGAGCAAGAAGCTGCAAAGTGAAATGTACTGTGCGCAAAGTAACAGCAATATTGTAAGATGATCAGCTGTGAATGACTTAGCTATTCCCAGAAATACAATGATCCAAAACAGCTCTGAAGCACTTATGATGAAAACTGCTTTCCATCCCCAGAGAAAGAACTGAGTTTCTGAATAAAAGTTGAAGCATACTTTTAAAAAAAATTCTTTATTTTTCTTGATGTTTTTTGTTTTTCTTTTTGTTTTGGTCTATGTTTTCTTTTACAACATGACTATTATGGAAATGTTTTGCATGACTACACATGTATAATCTTTATCAAATTTCTTGCCTTCTCAATGAGTGGAGGTGGGGAGGGAGGTATAGAGAGAATTTGGAACTTAAGCTTTAAAAATGAGTGTTAAATTTTGTTTTAACATGTAATTGGGGAGAAATAAAATACTAAATAAGAAAAAAAAGGATAAGCACTTGCAATTACACCATTCTGAAAATTATTGCAGCTTTTTATACAAAAGTTTCCAGAAAATGAAGTAGTAGAGATACCCCCTGAAGGCCCTTTATCCCAACTAACTCAATATATACTTTAATACAGGGATTATTACTTGCATAGGTAGGAATAGATGAGCATGGTGAGAAGGCTATCAGAAAAATGGTCAGAAATTAGGAACCTCTCATTCCTAAAACTAAGGCAAACAGGGAAAGAAAACACAAAAGTTTCATACCACTGTATCATTAATCCTTTCATTGAGAAAAAAAAATACCAGTAGGCACTAGATATGGTGAGAACTAACACCATAATTAAATAATTTTATTTAACATATAAAGAAATATTTATTACAGTTGTTGAAGTGATTCCCAAATTAATTATCTGTGTATCACTAATTTGTCAGAACAAATATTTAAATTACTATAAACGTAGAAGAATAATGAGAAAAATTTCTAATGCAATTGAAATAACTCAATCCTAATCTATTTACATAAGTTGTTGATAATAAAAACTGGAAAATGGACAGTAAAAAGACATGAAAACTATCAAAGTTTAACATAGAAGTTTAGTTAGTGTAAATTGCCATAACAAACACTATAAGAAGTACCTGATTCAGCAAACATTTGACTCTCTTGTCAAGGAAAAAATATAGAAGCAAAAAGAATATGGATTTAAAACAGATATTTGTTTATAAAGTTTTACAATGAAGGTTTATGGAAGTGTATGAGTTATAGTGACTCATAGAGAAGATCAGTGGAAAGCAGCACCAGTTTAAAAACAGCCTGGCAAGAAATATAAATAATCAGTCATTTTGGAGGCATGTATGAATGAAAATGGGAGTACAATAAACCAAAGGTGAATAAAAAAAGAAGGGTTATTGTAGATACAATACAATTGTGAAGGTATTGAAGCACTGCTTTATAAGATATCTGAAGGGTATCTAATCTTTTTCTGTTCTTTTCTAGGTCATCCAACCTGCACTGGGTTGGGGGGGGAGGCGGCATGTTGAAGTACAGGTGGGGGGTGGAGAATGGAAAAAGTTTACTTTGTATCTTGCAAATCCAAAAACAAAAATAGTAGTTGCCATCATGCTATTAGAGAAAGGAAAATCACAAGGAAACAATATTATAGGTAAAGGAACCATAGAGAACAAGCCAATATCATTATTAAACTTATAAACTTAAAATGCCTTTGCATCCAAATTCATAAAGGAAACATCTGAGCTTGAAGAAGACCTATACAATAACACAATAGTGACCAGACACTTTAATATAGCTGGATAAGTTTTTCATTTTAGTCATGTCCAACTCTTTGTGATACCATTTAGGCTTTTCTTGGCAAAAATACTGTAGTGGTTTGCCATTTACTTTTTCAGCTCAGTTTGCAAATGAGCGAACTGAGGCAAAGAGGTTTAAGTCATTTGCACAGAGTCACACAACTAGTGAGTGTTTGAAGCTATGTTTGGACTCATGAAGATGAGTCTTCCTGACTTTAGGCCTGGCACTCTATCCACTGTACTACCTAGCTGCCCTTGGATATGTCTAACAAACGTCAACAAAACAAAATTATGGAACTGAACAAATTTCTAGAGAAACTAGAATTAAAAGATTTATTGTATCTCCTAAATGAGATTGCAAAAGAATTTGTCTTTTATCTGTGTCACATTGTACTGTTAAAAAAAATTGTCTGTGTTTTAAATACACAAAGATATCACATACAAATGTAAAAAGGCAGATATTGTCAATATAGTCTTTACAAATCACACAGATAAGAACAGAGATGAGTTTAGGGACCAAAAACAAAAGATACAGAATAAAATGGAAATTTAACAATGAAATTTTAGTAATGAGTGAGTAAAAGAACAAATCTATGAAACAATTTATAATTAGGTAAAAGAAACTGATAATGAAACAAAATACTAAAATTTCTGGGTTGCAGCAAAAGCAGACCTCAGGAGGGATATTCTATGCTTCCAACCATATATTAATAAAATAGAAAAAAGAGAGGATTAATGAATTAAATACACATTAAACAGGAGAAAATCTTCAAATAAACAAACCTAAAATAAGGACAATAGAGGTGATATTAAAAATTATGGGGGAAATAGGCAAATTGAAAACAAAAATCCCAGAGAAATAACCCATAAAAGTAGTTTTTTTTTAAAAAGACTAGTAATATTAATAAAATCTTATATAATGTGATTAAAATTGAGGACAGAAATCAAATCAATAAAATAGCAAATAAGGTAAAATGAATGAAAACCAAATCAGAAGGAATAGAAAGAAAAATCAGAACATATAATGCAAAATTCTGTGCTAAAACTGAGAACACAAGAAATTGAGCAATACTTTCAAAAATATAAAGTACCCCAAATATCTTAAGACATAACCAAATCTCAGAAAAGGAAATAGATCAATCTGTCTGTAAAGGAATTTCCAGAGGAAAAAACAAAACAGAACAAAACTCCATGTCTTAATGGATTCACATGAGAATTTTATCAAACTTGTCAAGAACAGTTAGTACCCCTACTTCACAAATTATTCTCAAAAACTGAGAAAGAAAGAACTCCACCAGAATCCTTTTATGAGGTAAGTATAATCCTACTACCTAAACCAAGGAAAGATAAAACACGGAAAGGACTAATATCATTGATGAACATTGACTTGCACTTTTTAAATAAAATCCTATCAAATTGAAAATAGCAATTTATCCAAGAAATCATTCACTATGATTAAGTGGGATTTATGTCAGGGATGCAAAGATGGATCAATGATAGGAAAACAATCACCATAAATAATCATATTAAAAAGATAAATATCCCAAATTACATGGTTATCTCAATGGTTGCAAAAAAAGAATCTGATGAAAAGAATACAAATTCTTTTATTCTAAACAACAACATTACTTATAGAGTATAGTCATGGAGGGACATTTTTTTAATTCCATCAAAAAGCGTCTATCTAAAATGAAAAGCAAGCATAATAAATAATGGGGATGCACTAAAAACTTTCCAATAAATACTAAAGCATGAGTGAATGGCCACTTTCCCCATTATTATGTGATATAGTTCTGGAAATGCTAGCAATAGCAATGAGAGAAGAAAAAAATAAAGGAATAAAGATAGGTAAAGAGGACAGAAGAATTTTCCCTTTTTGCTGATAATATGATGTTTTATTGGAGAACCTAAGGGAATCAGCAAAGATACTAATTAAGACAATAGTTGCAGCAAATTTGGAGGCTAAAAAATGCCTAAAATATCTGGGGAATCAACCTTCTAAAACACACAAAATTAGAAAGCATTCCTTAAAGGAGTGATCATGGGTAGCTTGTACCAATATGATAAAAATGACAATATTACCAAAATCAATTTATACTTTTAATGCTGTAGGTAATGTAATCTTCTCCAAAGAAGACAAAGAGGCTACCATAAAAGATGAAATAGATAACTTTGATTACTGGAAAATTAAAAAAAAAAAACCTTCTGCATCTAGGATAAGAAATTAAGTGGTTGAATGGGAAGATATTTGTATCAAATTTCTCTGTTAAAGTTTTGGTATTCAAGTTATATAAACAATAAATATAAATAAGACTAAAAGGCATTCCCTCATAGATAAATGGTCAAAAGATAAACACTAACTATTCTTAAAAGAACAGCAAAGTATTCACAACCTCATGCAAAGATGTTCCAAAGTGCTAATCAAATGAGAAATACAAATCAAAACAACTTGAAGATTTTACCTCACACCTTGTAAATCGGCAAAATAATAAAAAATGGCAACAGTCAGTTTTGGAGAGGCTATAGAAAGATAGGCACAGTAACTGGTAGATATATGAAATGGTACAATCATTTTGGAAAGAAATTTGGAATTATGCAAACAAAGTTACTAATGAATTCATATATTTTTAACCAGAGTCTCCATTATTGGGTTTATACCCCAAGGAAGCCATTCATTCATACATACATACATGCATGCATACATACACACATATAATGTGTATATATGTACATGTATACATACATAAATATAAACATATACATAAATATATATATATATATATACATTTATATATACACATACCCCACATACTCTGGAATATTTATAGGAGCACTTTTTGTGATAGCTAAGAATCAGTAACAAAGTAGATGCCCATCAATTGCAGAATGACTAAACAAACTGTGGTACAAGAATATGATGGAATATTACTGTACTGTAAGAAATGACGTGTTTGCGGTAGAGCCAAGATGGTGGAGAAAAGCCAGGAAGTTGTCTGAGCTCTCCCCAGTTTCCCTGGGAAACAATGTTGAATCAAGCCTCTAACTGGATTCTGAAGCAACAGAACCTACAAAAAGACAGAATGAAAAAAATTTTCCACCTTAAGATAACTTAGAATGACTTCAGGAAATGTTTGACTCACTTGGGTAAAAGGAGAGTGCAGTCCAGCACAGATGATGTCCAGGCAAGCTAGAAAGTGGCTCTTAGCCACAGCACAGATCAGCAATCAAGTCCCCTCAGTCCTGGCTCTGCTGACTAGTGTTACAGTAGGCCAGCTAGGAAGCCTCCAGCCCCAGTGCAGAAGGCAAACTGTCAGCAAGGAACCCCTTGCACAACAAGCACAACTAGGCTGGGCCATCCAAGCTCAATAGGCAAGCCATCAACACCTAAGGCCCCAGCACAAAAAGCCCTTGGTCAGGCCTTTGGCCCCCAGGACAAGAAGCTTGGAACCGTGCCCTCTGTGTCCTGGGAGTAGAGCTCAACTTTAAAAATCACAAAATAGGCTAGAAAATGAGTAAAAAAAAAACAGAGAAGAGCTCTGAGCATAGAAAGCTACTCTAGCAACAGGGAAGATCAAAACACAAACTCAGAAAAAGACAACTTTTTTTTTTAGGCAATTGGGGTTAAGTGACTTACCTAGGGTCACACTGCTAGTAAGTGTCAAGTGTTTGGTCTGAGTCTGGATTTGAACTTAGTTCCTCCCGACTTCAGGGCCAATGCTCTATCCACTGCACCACCTAGCTGCCCAAAAAGACAACAATTTCAAAATGCCTACATTTGAAGCCTCAAAGGGAAAGATGAATTGGCCTCAAGCCCAAAAATCCTTCTTGCAAGAGTTCAAAAGGGATTTTAAAAAATCAAAGAAGAGAGGTAGAAGACAAATTGGAAAAAGAAATGAGAGTTAAGTTGCCAAGAGAAAACAAAACAAAACAATTTCTTAAAAAATAAAGCTGGCAAAGTAGAAAAAAAAATCCACTGGAAAAAACAGCTCCTTAAAAATAGAATTAGCCAAATGGAAAAGGAGGTACAAAAACTAACTGAATAAAATACTTTATTAAAAAATGGAATTGGACAAGTGGAAGCTAATGACTCTATGAGACAATAGGAATCAAACAAAATCAAAAGAATGAAAAATAGAATAAAATGCAAAATACTTTATTGGAAAAACAACTGACCTGAAAAATAGATCCAGGAGAAATAATTTAAGAATTATTAGACTACCTGAAAGCCATGATCCAAAAAAAGAGCCATGATCAAAAAAAGAGCATCTTTCAAGAAATGATCAAGGAAATCTGCCATGATGTTCTAGAACCAGAGGGTAAAAAGAATCTAGCACTTACTTCCTGAAAGAGGTCCCAAAATGAAACCTCCAAAGAACACTGTAGCCAAATTCCAGAGTTATCAGGCCAAGGAGAAAATACTACAAGCTACCATAAAGAAACAATCTAAACATCTTGGAGCCATAGTCAGGGTTATACAGGACTTAGAACTTCTACATTAAAGGATCAGAGGACTTAGAATATGAAAACCTGGAATGCAAAGGAGCTTGGATTACAATGAAGAATCAACTCCACAATTCAGGGGAAAAGATGAACATTCAATGAAAAGGGGTACTTCCAATCATTCCTGATGAAAAAACCAGAATTGAACAGAAAATTTGTTTTTCACATACAAGACTCAAGAGAAGCAAAAAGAGGTAAACAGGAAAGAAAAACAACATGCTATTCAATAGGGTTAAGTTGTTTACATCCCCAATCACACAGGGAGATGATACTTGTAACTCTTTAGAATTGTAGCTCTATTAGGGCAGTTAAAAGGAGAATACATAGACAGAGGGTGTGAGTATACATTGACTTTGATGTGATGATATAAAAAAATAATTAAGGGGTGAAAAAAAGGATTGCATTTGAAGAAGAGGAAAGGGGGAGGCAGAGTAGGGTAAATTACATCACATGAAGAGGCACAAAAGACTTATTATACTAGGGGAAAGAAGTGAGGGGGTGAGCATTGTTTGAACCTTACTCTCATCATATTTGGCTCAAAGATGGAATAAGATACACATTCAGTTATAGAAATTTATCTAACCTTGTAGGGAAGTTGGAGGGGAGAGGGAAAATAAAAAAGAGAGGGACTGATAGAAAGGAGGGCAGATTGAAGGAGGTGTTGATCAGAAGCAAAACACTGATGAGGAGGGACAGAGTGAAAAGAGAGAGAAAAGTATAAACATGGGGAAATATAGGATGGAGGGCAATACACAGTTTGTAATCATACCTGTGAAGGTGAATGGGATGAACACTCCCATAAAATGGAAGAGGATAGCAGAGTGGATTAAAAAACATAATCCTATAGTATGCTGCTTACAAGAAACGCATTTGAAACAGAGAGATACAAGCAGAACAAAGGTAAAAGGCTGGAGCAGAATATTTTATGCTTCAGGTGAAGAAAAAAAAAGAAAGCAGGAGTAGCAGTTATGATCTTAGACAAAGCAAAAGCAAAAGCACATCTAATTAAAAGAGACAAGCAAGGAAACTACATCTTGCTAAATGGTACCCTACCCAAGTATGAAGTAATATCAATATTAAACATGTATGCAACAAGTGGTATAGCATCCAAATTCTTAGCAGAGAAGTTTTGTGAGTTACAGGAAGAAATAGACAGAAAAACTATACTAGTGGGGGACTTCAACCTCCCCATCTCAGAATTAGATAAATCCAACCATCAAATAAATAAGAAAGAAGTTAAGGTGGTGAATAGAATTTTACAAAAGTTACATATGTTAGACCTCTGAAGAAAATTGAATGGAGATGGAAAAGAATATGCTTTTTCTTAGTGGTACATGGCATCTACACAAAACTGACCATATATCAGTACATAAGAACCTCAAAATAAAATGCAGAAAAGGCAGAAATATTAAAGGCATCTTTTTTAGATTATGATGCAACAATAATTATGTGTAATGACATGTCACGGAAAAATAGATTAAAAATTATTTGAAAACTAAATAATCTAATCCCAAAGAATGAGTGGGTCAAACAACAAATCATAGAAACAATCATTAATTTATTAAAGATAATGACAATAATGAGACAACATACCAAAACTTATGGGGTGCAAAGTAATTCTTAGGGGAAAATTTTATATTTCTAAATGCTTACATGAATAAAATAGAGAAAGAGCAGATCAATGAATTGGGTACATAACTAAAAAACTGTAAAAACAGAACAAATTAAAAATCCTTAATTAAATACCAAATTAGAAATTCTGAACATCAAAGCAGAGATTAATAAAACTGAAGTTAAGAAAATTATTGAACTAACAAATAAAATGAAGAGCTGTTTTTAATGAAAAAAAGCAACAATAAAATATATGAACCCTTTGTTAATTTGATTTTAAAAAGGAAAGAAAACCAAATTTCCAGTATCAAAAAATGAAAAAGGTTAATTCACCACCAACAAAGAGGAAATTAAAGCAATAATTAAGAGCTATTTTGCTTAATTCTATGCCAATAAATCTGAAAACCTGAGCGAAATAAATGAACATTTACAAAAAATATAAATTGCCCAGATTAACAAAGAAGAAATAAAATACTTAAACAACCTCATTTCAGAAAAGAGAAATTGAACAAGTCATCATTCAACTCCCTAAGAAAAAAATATCTCCAGAGCCAGATGGATTTACAAATCAAATATTTAAAGAATAATTACTTCCAACACTATATAAACTCTTTGGAAAAAAAAATAGGTGGAGTCCCATTAAATTCCTTTTATGACATAAATATAATGCCAATACCTAAACCAGGAAGAGCCAAAACAGAGAAAGAAATTTATAGACCAATTTCCCTAGTGAATATTGATGCTAAAAATTGAAATAAAACATTAGCAAAGAAATTATAGCAGTTTATCAAGAGGATAATGCACTATGACCAGGTGGGATTTATACCAGAAATGCAGGACTGGTACAATATCAGGAAAACTATCATCATAATTGACTATATCAATAACAAAACTAACAGAAAAGATGTAATTATCTCAATTGATTCAGAAGAAGGTTTTGACAAGATACAGTACCCATTCTTATTTAAAAATAGTTTTCTTTAAAATGATAAGTAGTATTTATCTAAAACCATTAATAAGCATTCTAGGTAATGGAAATAAGCTAGAAGTTTTCCCAATAAGATCAGGGTTGAAACAGGGTTTCCCATTATTACAGCTTTTTTTTTTTTAGTGTTGTACTATAAATATTAGCTTTAGCAATAAGAGAAGAAAAAGAAATTGAAAGAATCAGAATAAACAATGAGGAAATATAACTGTCACTTTTTAAAGGTGATATGATGGTATAATTTAAAAATCCTAGAGAATCAACTAAAAAACTACTTGAAATTATTAACAACTTTATCACAGTTGTAGAATATAAAATAAACCCACATAAATCATTAGCATTTCTATATATTACCAACAGAACCCAGCAGCAAGAGATAGAAAGAGAAATTCCATTTACAATAACTACAGATAATACAAAATATTTAAGAGTCCACCAGCCAAGAGAAATCCCAGAACTATATGAACACAATTAAAAACAAAGATTTAAATAATTTGAAAAACATCAGTTACTCATAGGTAGGCTGAGCTAATATAATAAAATGGCATTGCTACCTAAATCAATTTCCTTATTCAGTGCCATACCAATCAAACTACCAAAAATTATTTTAAAGAGTTAGAATAAAAAAAAAGCAATAACAAAGTTCATCTGGAAGGATAAAGAGGTCCAGAATATCAAGTGAATTAATGAAAAATAACGCAAAGGAAGGTGGCCAAGCCATACCAGATCTAAAACTATCTTATAAAGCAAAAACCATAAACACTGTTTGGTACTGGCTAAGAAATAGAGTGATAGATCAGTGGAATAGACTCAGTATACAAGATGCATTAGTAAATGACTACAGTAATCTAATGTTTGATAAAGCAAAAGACTCCAGTTTCTAAAGTAAAAACTCACTTTTTGACAAAAACTGCTGGGAAAACTGGAAAACAGTATGGCAGAAACTAGGCATAGACCAACATCTTACACCATATGCCAAGATAAGGTCAAAATGGGTATATGCTTTAGATATAAAAGGTGATACCATAAGCAAATTAAGAGAGCAAGGAATAGTATACCTGTCCAATTTATGGAGAATGGAAGAATTTATGACCAAACAAGAGATAGAGAACATTAGGAAATGCAAAACTGGTCATTTTGGTTACATTAAATTAAAAAGTTTTTGCACAAACAAAACCAATGCAACCAAGATTAGAAGGAAAACAGAAAGCTGGGAAACAATTTTTATAGGTAGAGTTTCTGATAAAGGCCTCATTTCTGTAATATATAGAGAACAAAGTCCAACTTATAAGAACACAAGCCATTCCCCAATTGACAAATAGTCAAAGGATATGAACAGACAGTTTTCAGATGAAAACATTGAAATTATTTATAATCATATGAAAAAATTCTATAAATCACTATTGATTAGAAAAATGCAAATTGAAACAACTCTGAGGTACCACCTCACATTTATCAGATTGGCTAATATGACAGAAAAGGAAAATAATAAATGTTGGAGATGTGGGAAAATTGGGACACTAATGCATTATTAGTGGAATTGTGAACTAATCCAACCATTCTGGAAAGCAATTTGGAAGTATGTCCAAAGTACTCTAAAACTGTGCATATCCTTTCATCTAGCAATAACACTGCTAGGTATGTATCCCAAAGAGGTAATAAAAAAAATGGAAAAGGACCTACATGTACAAAAATATTTATAGCAGCCTTTTTTGTGGTGGTAAAATGTTGGGAATTCAGGGGATGCCCATCAACTGGGGAATGACTGAACAAGTTTTGGTATATTAATGTAATGGAATACTATTGTTCTACAAGAAATTATGAGCAGGTGAATTTCAGAAAAACCTGAAAAGACTTACTTGGACTGATGCGGAGTAAAATGAGCAGAACCACTAGAACATTTACACAGTAACACCATCCTTGTGTGGTGATCAATGATGACTGACTTAGTTCTTCTCAATAATACAATTATCCAAGACAATTCCAAAAGAATCATGATGGAAGATGCTATTCACACCCATAGAAAGAGCTATGGAGTCTGAATGCAGATTGAAGCATATTATTTTCATTTTTATTTGTTTTTTTTTCTCGTGGTTTTTTCTTTTTGATCTGATCTTTCTTTCACAACATGACTAATGTGGAAGTATGTTTAACATGAGTGTACATGTATAACCTATACCAGATTTCTTGCTTTCTTAGGTAGGAGGAAGGGAAAAGAGGAAGGGAGAACAATTTGGAACTCAAAATATTACAAAAATGAATATTGAATTCTATATCTATACTCACATACATACAATTACATGAACACACACACAGGAACTTTAAAGAAATAAAAAAAGGATAAAATGTTGTCAAGAGAGGAATGTGTAAATATGAGATTACAAGACAAGGTGGCTTGGTCATATGATGATGGCAAAGAATAACAACAGACAGCCAGAGTGCTCCACTGGTATTTTCACTGAGAGAAGAAAGTAAGGAAAGCCTCCATTATGATGCATGGATGTCCTGTGGAGAATGTGAAGGCATGGATAACTTGTGATTTGTTTCATTGGAGGAAGTATACAAATAGGGGAAATATTAGATCTCTTTGAATATTTTAGTCTAATCAATCAGTCAATAAACATTTATAAATTGCCTCCTATGTGCCTAAATCTGTGCTAAGCACCAAAAAAGAGGCAAAACACCTTGCCCTAGAAGAGTTTACAATCTAATGGGAAAGATAATATGTATGCAAATATATACAAACAAGATCTGTATAGAATAAATAGGAAATTATTAAGATAGGGAAGGCATTAGAATTAAGACAGGTTGTGTATAATAGAAGCAAAAGGGAGCCATCATTTCATGTAATACCATCTGTCTCAAGGATTGATTCCATTCTTTACTTCTTTTTCTCTTGCTCTGGAAATATTTTCGAAGGAGCTTTCCATTGTCCTAAGAAATATTTAAAGCCTCTGCTCATCCAATATTTTTACTTTCTTAACATTATTACTATAGAGTCATTCAAATCAGGTATTTTTCCTTGATTATGTATACCCACATCCATTTTTTTCTCCAAGCTATTTTAAAATCTTTATTTAATAGAGAATTCCTTGTGTAGCTACATTGATTTCTTGAAGTGTATTCCTTTTTTTATTAGGATAATTTGCTATTGTTTATTGAAGATTTTACTTTTATAAAACTCCAATTCCACTTAAACTATGTTCACTTTTTAGAGGATATGATAATAAATTTGAGCCAATCATTTCTCTGAACTTTTTGAAATGTGCTTTCCTGGAGTCTAAAGAATATGCTTAACTATGGCTAGTATCCACTTCCTTTGCTATTTTGAAAATGCATCAGAAATGATTCTTTTTTTTTCTAAGATTTTTTTAAACCACTTTACTAACTGCTTATTTTTTTTTTGATCATAAGTAATTCCAAAGTAGCAGTTACTCTCCTTGTTTGCTTTCCCTTGTGAGATATGAAATGTTTAGCAATTCCTATCAGTACTTTATCAGATACTCAGCTTTGTATGGAAGGATACTTCCCAGAGATTTCTAGTTAGTTGAAGTTTCCCCTAATTACTTCCATAATGAAAGGATTTAGAACTTTATCATTTGTTTTCTTTTTATCCAGGTGGCTTATAGTAAGATGTAACAGCTAGGTGGCACAGTGGATAGAGTACTGTGCCTGGAAGTAGGAAGTCTTATGTTCCTAAGTTCAAATCTGGCCTCATATACTTACTATCTTTGTGACTCTAGGCAAGTCATTTATCCCTGTTTGCCTCAGTTTCCTTATCTGTCAAATGAATTGGAGGAGGAAATGGCAAACTACTCCAGTACCTTTGCCAAGAAGACTCCAAATCGGTTCATGAAAAGTTGGACACAATCAAAAGGACTGAAGAACAAAATTGTAGTATGATGACCACATTTCTACTTCTTTTTCATTTTCTTTTTATCCTTACATAAGTATTTTCTAACATGGTTCTCATTGTATTTAAATCTCCTTAAGACAAGTGCTTTTGATGAATCTATCTTAAAACCCGCATTGCCTAACAAAGGGTCTTACATAGAGAATATGCTTAATGAACATTTGTTGAATTGAGTGAAATTTAATTGAATTCCATTCTTATTTCTGTAGATCTATAGGCAATGTAATAACTTATTGACATTTAATGCTATTCTATCAGTTCTTCAATCGGACATGTTTTATGGAACAAGATGTACCTTTCTGTGTCTATATTCTGGATAGAAATTCCACTCTGTCACTTCTCAGAGAGAACTATAATAATATATGTATACTCTAGTTTAAATTTTCAACTTTGTTTTAACTGTGTCCTCTTAAGTTGTTATGTAGACTTATGAAAAACATAAATATTGTCTACAACACTTTCTCTGGTTATTTTCTTTCATGAAACAAGACATTTAATTTGCCATTGTTCTGTCTTACACTTTTTCTCCATAGTATCCGGTTTTATATTTTTATATGAACTTTTTTTCTTCCTGTTTAATTTTCACTTTAAAATTCTCTTGTTTATCTGAATATTCACTATTTTCTTTTTCTGTTTCTTTGAAACATTTAGGCAAATCATTAATAATCTTAATGATAAACAATCAAGTTCTTACCATAGTATACTTGAGAAAAAAATGTGTTCATAGCTAGACTATAGTATATCTTATATAATGCCTTCATTGAAAAATTATTATGCATACATTTATAGACATACATATGTTCATCCCTGCCTACATAAATATATATACACATCTATACATATACATATACACATACATGTGTGTATCTATCTGTACACAACTAGGTGGCGAAATGGATAGAAAACTGAACCTGGAGTTGAGAACACATGAGTTTGTATCTGGCTTCAGACACTAGCTGTATGACCCTGGGCAAGTCACTTAACCCTGTTTGCCTCAGTTTTCTCATCTGTAAAATGAGCTGGAAAAGGAAATGCCAAACTACTCCAATATCTGTGCCAAGAAAACCCTACAAAGGTCAAGACTGAAAAATAACTAAGCAACATCTATCTATCTATCTATCTATCTATCTATCTATCTATCTATCTATCTATC
>NW_020954569.1:60566428-60601608 GCF_900497805.2 Vombatus ursinus | reverse complement strand
ATCTATCTATCTATCTATCTATCTATCTATCTATCTATCTATCTATCATCTATATCTACTTTCACATTAAGGAGAATTTACTGGGCCCAAAATATAGGCTGAGTATATACTAGGCAATAATCTTAGTTAGAAAATATAAGCTGGTTTCACTGTTTACCCTCCAGCACAATTTCACCTCAGGGAATCTCTTTGCAAATCTGTTTAATGTGTAGTTAAATGAAGAAACAGAGCCTGGTGGTGCCTGAAGTCTGCTAAATTTGGATATGTAAATGAATCCACAGGACTTGCTTGCCCTGTCTAAGTAGTCTATAAAATCTCTCTCTGGGTTTTCTCACTCATTCTCTAATTAAAAGGGTATCTGGGTTATAAGGTCAATTTCCCCTACACAGGCTCTTGCTTTTTTGGGGGGAATGGTGGAGGATTCAGTAATTTAGAAAAGGTGTGATTGGTTCACCAGTAATTAAGGGATAAATACTTCTGGCAAATGGATCCAGGCCATTAGCAGCCTGTGGGCGTGGAAATGCGTTCAGTATTAGAATATAGAGAGTTTTTACTAAACCCTAGCTCTCCTAGAAATGAATCAATTGATTTGCATGATGGCTTTCCATCTCTTGGCATTATAGTCTGTTAAAGAGCAAGTTGATAATGGCGATGATAAAGGGGGTGATAGAGTAAAAAGGACGCACATCTAAATGGAGTAGAGAGGCCTGGAGGGTTAATCTGACTTATTTTGAAGTGAAATAAAAATTCCCCCTACAATCTGACCCAAACTGTAACTAGTTTAATATTTATTTCAAGTCCTTTGGGAAGGAGATGATTACAGATCTTAGGAAACTGGTAACATTTATAACTAAAAATACAAATCAAATCGGTCACTTTATCTTTGAAAAATGACTCACTTTGGTCATGTACACCCTACAGCCAAATTACTAGTTTCTGGAGCTCAGAAGTCAATACTTCCCTTAGGATAGATATGGAAGTGATGATACCTGTGCAAGGAAAGAATTTAAGTTGGTTAAACAAGATACCCAAACACTTAGGAAATAAATGAAAAATAAGGATATCAATCACCCATATGTTTATAATCACTACATTTATCTCTCTGTGGAATAGATCATATATTATGTAGCCTTAGCCCATTAATTAAAGAAAATAATGTTGCCACCACTTACAAAAACAAATGACAGTTATAAAACACTTTAATGTTTATAAAACAATTAATGTGCATTATGGGAATTATAGAGACCTGTATACTCTGGTAATTTGAAAAACATCTGTGATGCCCAGTAGGAATTGGCACCTCAATTAGGAGATGTGGAAGTTATGAAGTAAATGGCAAAATATAGGGCTAATGTAGAAAGAGTCTGACAAGCATCCAGCTTGCTTAGGAGAAGATCATAGATAGAGAATTCAATGGGATCTCAGAGGTCACCTAGTCCAGTCCTCTTTTTAAAGATGAGAAAATGAGGATCTAGAGAAAATAAGAGACATGCCCAAGGTTATATAAGGAGTAAGTTTCTGTTCCATGTCTTTAAGTTCAGATTTCAAATACACTGTGTAAGGACTTTTTACTTTATATTTATTTTGTATGTAAATATGTGGACATGTCATCTCCCTAGATAAAATATAAATTCATGAACATGCAGACTTTTATTTTCCCCTTTATATATTCAGCAGTACCTAATACAATGCCTAGTGCATTGGAGCATATGATAGGTGCTTAATACATGTTTCTTGATTGGTTTCTTGATTGAAATGCATATATACTGTACTGTGCTAATGCTAAAGCTTTAAATAATGGTGATTTATTATTGTTATCAATTCACTATGATGACCAGCATACTTTTTGCTCCTAGAGAGGAACCTGGATGCAATCCTCAATCTTCTGAATAATACTGAGAACAGATCATGTATGATATTTTATAGTTTAGTGGTTGAGATTTAATGATCAAATTTAATGATTTAATTCATTTAATCAAATTTAATTAATTAATTTAATTTAATTTATTTTAATTTAATTAATCAAATTTAATTTAATTAATCAAAATTAATGATCTTAAATACCTATGTTATATCTCCCATCATGCTTGCAGCTTTGGGTCTATAAGAGAAAAACAAAACAAAGATATAACCCTGTGAAGTAGGTGCTACTACATAGATGAAGAAATTAAGTCTAAGAGAGGTTTAGTGACTTGCCCAGCTAGTAAGTGAATGAAGGAGAATATGAACTTAGGTCAGGAGAGTCAATTCTGCAATGAAAACTTAAGACATGAAAAGATTAGAAAGATTAGATAGTATTTGAGATCAACTATAAAGTATGAAAAGGACATGAAAAGAGAAAGCAAAGGTCAGAGGGCATTCCAAATTATGGAAAATAACATGAGTTAAGAATAAAAAACAGACTTATAAAATTAAATTTTCCCAAGCTGGATGAGGTGCTTAGTCTTTGGGAGAAGGGGCCCCAGATAATCATTTAAAGCCACCAGTTAGAGAGATCAACTTTCACACACAAGGAGGGATAAGCTAAAGTGCACAAGAAGGCAACTACAGGACAAACTTTAAAAATAAAAATAAAAAGCCATACAGAGAAGATCTAAGAGAATGAAATTCCAGAACCTGAACTCTTAAAGTATCCAAAGAGAGGAGTGAGACAAGTTTATCATTCAGGGCAGAGAGTTTGAAGTCCAAAGGGAGAATTCTTTGAATGGTCATAGAGAATTTCCTTATGTAAGGCCTGAGGAGTAGAGAAGAAGACCTTGTGTGTGGGTAGTGGACATCAAAAGCATGGAATCTGTTAAAACCAGGTCTTCTAGACCAGAGGCCATGGCCTGGGTAAATGAATTTGAGAAGGGCTAAGAAACACCATTGGTTTGTCAAACTAATAATATGTTACCCCTGTAGTGGGTTGTTTGGCTTTGAAGACAAGATCAAAGGAAGGATTGAGTCAGAAAAAAGATGAAGTACTAATAAAGAACTGGGACTAATTTCCTGTATATATTCATGGAAGAGGAGGATTGGCTTTCAAGACCTATGTAATAACTTTTTACTGTTTCTTGTTATTGTGACTCTTTGTATGCATACCAATAATGCTTTGTGCTAACTCTTTTAAAAGTTTGGAAATAAGTATCTTATGCTCTTTTTAGGTAGGAAGGTGAGAAAGTATTTCAGTCCTCTTTTATAGACTAGCTGGATGTTGAGATACCTTGTCTAGAGAGAAAGAAATAACAACTAGTATATCAACTATAGTAAGAAGAAAGACAGGTATTGAAGGTTGCTGGGTAGAAGAAAAGAGTGAGATCAGATTTAGGTCAGAATGTGAGAATAAGACCAAACTGGCAGCTGATAAGATCAAAAATCAAGAAAGAAAATATTTGATTTTCAGTTAATCAAGAGGACATTAAATTTGAGCTAGACTGAATGAGGAGATCTGGGTTCTATTCCTTGTTTAGCTACTGTGTAAACTTTGGGTTGTTCAACTTTGGGCAGACCTTGGAATTTCTGGGCCAAATCTTATCAATTCCTAGGTAAATGTTAATGGTGCAACTTGCCCACCTGCTAGTGTGGCCTAGTCACTATTTTTCCTCTAAGTCATTAATCTGGCTTCAGATTCTCCTCCTGAATATTCTCCTAAAAAGTGTTGACTTTTAACTGATCTGACCCAGAAAATCCAGTTCAGCAAGCAAGCAAGCATTTATTAAAGCATCTATTATGAGTCAGATATTGTTGGAGGTGTTAACAAAAATTAAACAATTACTGTCCTCAATGAACATAAATTATGTTGAGTGATAAAATATGTGTATATATGTATATACATGTGTATATACATATACAATAGGTGTATATATGTATATATTATGTATATATATGTATATACATATATGTATGTATATATACACACATGCATATGTATGTGGATACACAGACATATACAAAGTAACTTGTGAGGAAGGACACTAGCACTGGGAGGATCAGAAAAGGTTTCATGTATAAGTTGCTATTTGAGTAATTTTGGAGGAAACAAAGGAGGAGGCAAAGGGGGAATGTATTTTAGGTTTGAATGGCCCTGTGTAGGGCAAAAAGACATAATATGGATCATCATGTGTGAAGTAAAAAGGATGTTATTCTAGCTGAACCACAAAGTAATGGAAGGAAATGAATTTACAACAAGGTTGAAAATATTGGTTGAGGTCAGGTTTTGTAGGTATTTAAGTCTTTAAAAGCCAAACAGAGAAGTACATTTGATTTTAAAGACAAAAGGGAGATATTGTTGTTTATTGAATTGGGAAATGACCTGATCAGGATGTTCACTTTAGGAAAATCACTTTAGCAGCTGCTTGGAAGATGACTGGAGAGAGAAGAGACATCAAGCAGGGAGACAAATTAGGAGGCTATTGTGACAAGTCCTTCATACAGTAAAAATAAAAATTGTAGGGAGGTTTTTTTTTTTTTGTAGTGTAGGGTACCATAGGGTTGTAGCTAGAAAAAGCCAAGCAGAACATTGTATTACAGGGTAAGGCTATATACAAGAGGAAAAAGAGATACAAAATACAGGATCCTGTCTGCAAGTTAGAGGAACAACTGCCAATTGACAACTCTGTCAAACATCACCCAGTTGCAGGTCATAGATTCAGGGCAGACTAAAGTGGCCACTTGTGCTTTGGCATCATATTCCAGATTGAGGAGCAGTCATGGGCTGAAGACTGTGTAGTGGACAAGGAGCAAGTTAAAAATGAGAAACAACTTTTTTTTTTTAGACCTGAATGTAGGAGTATAATGGGGATTAGTTGCAGCTGGTGATCTAATCTGAAGACTAAAAAAGGGGAGAAAGTCTAAAGTATCTTTAAAACAAACAACCTTTAAAACAAATAACCTTTAAAATAGATTCAGGAGAATCATTAGACTAGGAGGGGTTTGCTTGAGCTCTCATCCAAACCCATCCAAATACCTTTAAAATTGACTGGAAACAAATTCTAGAGCAGCAGAGCCCACACAAAGATGGAGTGAATACATTTCCATCCCAAGACAACTTTGAAGGTCAGCAGGAAAGGTCTGTTGCATCAGGGTGAGAGAGGAATGCAGTCCAGTGCAGGCCATGCCTGTGCAGACCAGGCCCCAGCAAACCTGGAATAAGCCTTGGGGTGACTGAATCACTGGTTCTAAGTGACCTTATAAGTTGTCTTTGTTATCTGTGGGCTGAGAGGTCAGCAAGAACAGTCTGTTGCCCTGGGTGAGAGTAGAGTGCAGTCCAGCGCAGGGCATACCAGCACAGTCCTGGCCCCAGCAAACCAGGAACAGGCCTTGGAATTGACTAAATCAGCATTGCCTATAGCTGCTTCTAGAACTCTCAGCCCACAGATGGTAAGGGGGTCCAAAACTGGTCAGAAAGAGATTACAGGTTTTTTTTTTGTTTTGTTTTTTTTTTCCAACACTGAGGCAAGCCTCTGTTGCTTTGTCCATACTTGGAGCTGGGTCATGGTTGTGGATTGCAGTCCCAGGTCAAGGAGGAGCACTAGCATAGCACAGCATGAGGCAGCAGTGGAGTGGGGGCCCTCCTCACAGTTCCAAAGCAGAAAAGAGTGCTTATGGTCACTCATAGACCAGAACACAGGCTAGGAGAGTAGTAAACACCTTTCCTTAGATCATACCACCTTGAAAGAACTGAAAACCTCCAGGTCTCTAGAGGTATCTCTGAAAACAGCTGCACAAAACCCTTGAAACTTGGAATAGTGCACCCTCCACCCTGGAAGCAGAGATCTACTTCAACAAAGAGTTAAAAGTCAACTAATAGGCTGATGAAATGAGCAAACAACAGAAAAAAAAGTCTGACTATTGAAAATTACTATGGTGACAAGGAAGATCAAAACACACACTCAGAGGAAGACAACAAAATCAAAGCTCCTACACCCAAAACCTACAAGAAAAATATGAATTGGTCTTAGAACATGGAGCAGCTCAAAAAGAATTTTGAAAATCAAGTAAGAGAAATAGAGGAAACATTGGAAAGAGAAATGAAAGTGATGCAAGAAAATCATGAAAAATGAGTCAACAGCTTCGTAAAGAGACACACAAAAAAAATACTGAAGAAAATAACACCTTTGAAAACAGACTAGACCAAATGGTAAAAGAGGTCCAAAAAGCCAATGAGGAGAAAAATGCCTTAAAAAGCAGAATTGGCCAAATGGAAAGAGGTACAAAAGCTCACAGCTGAAAGCAATTCCTTAAAAATTAGAATGGAGCAAATGGAAGCTAATGACTTCACAAGAAATCAAAAAGCAATAAAACAAAACAAAAAAAAATGAAAAAAAAAATAGAAGATAGTGTGAAATATATCATTTGGAAAACAACTGACCTGAAAAATAGATCCAGAAGAGACAATATCAGGATTATTGGACTTCCTGAAAGTCATGATTAAAAAAAAGAGCCTAGATCCAATCTTTCAAAGACTTATCAAGGAAAACTGCCCTGATATTCTAGAAACAGAGGGTAAAGTAGAAATTGAAAGGATCTACCAATCACTTCTTGAAAGAAATCCCAAAACAAAAACTGCCAGGAATAATATAGCCAAATTCCAGACTTCCCAGATCAAGAGAAAATATTACAAGTAGCCAGAAAGAAACAATTCAAGTATGGTGGAACCAGAGTCAAGATAACACAAGATTTAGCAGCTTCAATATGAAAGGATCAGAGAGCTTGGAATATGATATTCTGGAAGGCAAAGGAGTTAGGATTACAACCAAGAATCATCCACCCAGAAATATTGAGTACAGTCCTTCAGATGAAAAGACAGACATCCAATGAGATAGAGGATTTCAAGCATTCTTGATGAAAAGACCAGAGCTGAATAGAAGTTTTGACTTTCAAATTTAAGACTCAAGAGAAGCATACAAAGGTAAACAGGAAAGGGAAATAATAAGAGACTTAATAAAAACTATTTATATTTTTACATGGGGAAATGATATTTGTAATTCATAAGACCTTTCTCATTATTAGGGTATTTATAATGAGTATGTATGAATAGAGGGTACAGGTGTGAGTTGACTATGAAGGGATAATATCTATATCTATATCTATATCTATCTATCTATCTATCTATCTATCTATCTCTATATGTAGGGTATGAGGGGAATGTACTGGGAGAAAGTGAAAGGGAAAGATAGAATGGGGTAAATTAGCCCACATAAAAGAGGCAAGACAAAGCTTTTGCAGTGAAGGGGAACAGGGGGTAGGTGAGGAGGAGTGAATCAATTTTATTCTCATCAGAATTGGCTCAAAGATGGAATAACATGCACTCTCAATTGAATATAGAAACCTATCTTACCCTATAGGAATGAAGGAGGGGAAGGGGATATAAGAAGGGAGGTGTGATATAAGGGAGGACAGATTGAGTGAGGGGGTAGTCAGAATCAAAACACTTTTGAGGAAGGATAGGGTGAAAGGAAAGAGAGAATAGGATAAATGGGCATGAGGGGAATAAGATGGAGGGAAATACAGTTAGCAATAGTAACTGTGAAAAAAATGAAGCAAATTTCTTTGATAAAGGCCTCATTTCTGAAACATATAGAGAACTGATTCAAATTTATAAAAAATAAAAGCTATTCCCCAATTGATAAATGATAAAAAGATGTGATCAGTTTTCAAAGGTAATCAAAGCAATTTACAGTCATATGAAAAAATACTCTAACCTGCTATTGATTGGAGAAATTAAAATTAAAACAATTCTGAGGCACTACCTCATACCTATTAGATTGGCTAATAGGGCAGAAAAGGTAAATGACAAATGTTGGAGGGGATGTGGGAAAAATGAAACTTTAATGCACTATTGGTGGAGTTGTGAACTGATTCAACCATTCTGAAGAGAAATATGAAACTATTCCCAAATGGTTATAAAACCATGCATACCCTTTGACCTAGCAATGTAACTACTAGTTCTGTGTCCAAAAAGAGATAAAAACCAAAAAGAAAAAGAACCTATATTTACAAAAAATATTGATAACAGCTCTTTTCTGGGGGTAAAGAAGCTGAAGGGAAGCCCCATTCTCAATTGGAGAATAGCTGAACAAGTTGTGGTTTGTGATTTTGATGGAATACTATTATACTATAAGAAATGATGAGTAGGATGCTCTCAGAAAAACCTGGAAAGATTTGCATGGGCTGATGTAAAATGAAATGTGCTATGTACAATGTAACAGCAATATTGTAGGATGATCAGCTGTGAATGACTTAGCTATACTCAGCAATAAAGTGATCCAAGACAACTCTGAAGGACTTAGCATGAAAAATGCAATCATTCCCCAGAGAAAGAACTGATAGTGTCTGAATACAGATTGAAGCACACTTTTTTTTTGCTTTCTTTATAAAATACTTAAGCAGCCCAATCTTAGAAAAAGAAATTGAACAAGCCATAAATAAGCTCCCTAAGGGAAAAATACCCAGGACCAGACAGATTGCAAGTGAATTCTACTAAACATTTAATCCCACTACTACATAAAATACTTGGAAAAAATAGTCAGATAAGGAGTGCTACTAACTTCCTTTTATGATTCAAATATAGTTTTGATACCTATACCAGTGAGAGCAAAAATGGAGAAAGAAAACTATAAACTAATCTCAAATAATATTCTTGCAAAAAATTTAAATAAAAGCCTACCAAGGAGATTATAGCAATATATCATGAAGATTATATACTATGATCAGGTGGGATTTATATCAAGAATGCAGGGATGTCTTATATTAGGAAAACCATAAGCATAATTGACTGTATCAGTAACAAAAACAATAAAAAAAATCATATGAATATATCAATGGATGCAGAAAAACCTTTTGATAAAATACAACACCCATTGCTATTAAACACACTAGAAATCATAGCAATCAATGAAGCATTTCTTAAAATGATAAGTAGTATCTATTTAAAAACAAGAGAAAGCATTATCTATAATGAATATCAACTTGAAGCCTTCCCAATGAGATCAGGGGCGAAGCAAGGATGTTCATTATCAGAACCATTGTCCACTATTGTATTAGAAATGCTAGCTATAGCAATAAGACAAGAAAAAATAAATGGTGGACTAAAGATAGTCAATGAGGAAACAAAACTATCATTCTTTGGAGATGATATGATGATATACTTAGAGAACCCTAGAGAATCAACAAAAAATAGTTAAAATAATTAATATATTTAGTAAAATTCCAGGACATAAAATAAACCCACATAAATCATCAATGTTTCTATTTACTACCAACAAAACCCAGTAGGAAGAGATAGAAAGAGAAATTCCATTTAAAGATACTATAAACAGTACAAAAATAGTTGGGTATCTACTCTCCAAGACAGACCCAGGGAATATAAGAACACAATTATAAATACTTTTCATACAAAAAGACGGATTCAAATAATTGGAAAATATAAATCACCTATTTTCAATCATACACTCTTGCATTTGTCATTTCTGATAGGTGTGAGGTAATATCCCAGAGATGTTTTTATTGGCCTTTATCTAATTTACAGTGATTTAAAGCACATTTTCAATGATTATAGATAGTTTTCTTCTAATATATTTGAGAAATGAACCCTTTATTAGGGAAACTTGTAGACTCTTTTTGGTATTACTTTGTTGTCTATGGCACCTTTTAGTATGTATTTTCCCTTAAAAGAAATAAACAAGGAATAGAACTCAGATTGCCTCATTCAGTCTATCTCAAGTTTAATGTCCTCTTGATTATCTGAAGAGTAAATATTTTCTTTCTTGATTTTTGATCTTACGAGCCACCAGTTTGTTCTTATTCTCACAATATATACATCAAATTTTCATAGAGAACTCAACTAATAAACTATTTTTTAATTGGACTATTATCATAAACAACTCTTACCTTCAATTGTCTGGACATAATCTTGATTCATTAAATTCCAAGAAAAAAATTTAACTTATGCCTTTCCAAATATTCATAGTGCCCGTGCTACAAAGAATGAACATCTATCAAAATATAGAGGCCTATTATAGGAAATCAAATTCATATGGCAATAAGATAAAATGTATATCATACAGGTTGACCTGTTTTCTACTAAAGTTGTTCTAAAGATGCATTCCTTTAGCTTACAGAGGAAGACTGAGCTTACATACTAATAACTTTATTCAACTACAAAACCAGTTATTTCTAAATTTATATTTCACAGAACATTAAACATATAAGAATATTAACAATATTGTAATCTTTTCCAGAACCATTTCTTTCTGAACCCTACTGAAAAGATGAAAAAAAGATGAAATGCTATAATAATAAATATGATGATGTTGATAATGATTCCCCATAACTTCCATGTTACTGTCTGTCTAGGGCATCACCACCCTTCTAGTCTCCAAGACTCACAATCTAGATGCATTCTTCAACTCTCTTACATTCTATTTTCAATCTATTGCCAAGGCCTATTGATTTTACATTTGCAACATCTCTTAAACATACCCTCTCATCTCCTCTGATACTTGTGCCACTCTGGTGCAGGCCTTCATTTCCTCACCCTTGGGCTATTACTATAGCTTAGTTGGTAGGTCTACCTGCCATAAGTATGCTTCCACTCCAATTCATTAATTCTGCCACTAAAATTATGTTCTTAAAGCACAGGTCCAATCATGTCACTCATCTACTTAAACTCTTAATGCTCACCTTTAAGATTAAATGCAAAATTCTCTATTTAGCATTAAAAAACCATTCATAACTATCACCTTATACTTGCACCTTCTAGCCTTAATAAATCTTACACCCCACCCCTCTCCACAACTTGCCCTTTGATTCAGTGACACTGAAATACTTTCTATTCTTCTCACAAGGCACTCCCACCTCAGTATTCTGGGCAATTTCACTGACTGTCTCTCATGCCTGGAATGATGATGCTTTCCCTCATCATCTCTGCTCCCTAGATTCCTTTGCTTCATTAAAGTACTAACTAAAATCCCACCTCCTAAAAGAACTCTTTCCCAATCCCTCTTTATTCTAGCGCTTTCCCTTTGTTAAGTGTTTCCTATTTATCCTTAGCATATTTGTACACATTTGTTTGCATATTGTCTTCTATGTTAGACTGTGAATTCCTTGAGGACTCGCTTTGGCCTCTTTTTTTATCCCCAGCATTTATCATTTTGGCACATAGTGGGCATATAATAAATGGTTGTTGATCAACTGATGATGATGATGGTTTATAACTACATTGGACTTTTGGCTTTTCATAAACTTTTCAAACCTATTATTTCATTTTACATTTACAATAATCCTATGGAGTAAGAAGGCAAAGCAAGGCCATTTTATAGATGATAATATTAAAGAAGAGAGAAATTAAGTTTCTCCTCTAAGATTACCCAGCTAATGAGCCAGGACTTGTTTTTCAGTCCTATCCTGAACTTTCACTAATGTTTTGGTTTAATTATAACCCTTTCCCTATCAAATACCCTCATCTATAGACTAATGGGATGGAGTCAGATCATTTCTAAGAACCCTTCTCAATCTAATTCCTGTTAACTTATGATATGATTTCTCATATCATGCACCCAATACTATGTGGATCAACCACTATTAATGATAATTCCTACTCAGGAGAATATGGGACATAATAGAGAAAGCTAATAGCTAGATCCTTGCTTGCATTCTCTTATTTTTCACTGCATGTTAGGAGATATTGTGTTATCTGAATATAACAACCTAAGACTGATATTACCCAAATATCTTTAGACTTCTGCTAACCTGTACAGCAGAACTGCAGTGGATGCTCTGATAAATGATTTTTTTTATTTTCATAAACACAATAGGGTAGTCCAGAGGTGGGGAACCTGAGGTCTTGAGGCCACATGTGGCCTGTAGACTGCAGGTTCCCCAACCCTGGGGTAGCCTATAGGAAGAACCTTTTGCAAAGCTCATATTTTACCCTTTTTGTGCTCTTTTTTCTCTCCTACCCCAGGCATCCACTATTCTCCTGATTTCTCCCCTTTTTCCATTAACCATGCTGCTAGGAAAGGCTCTGGCATTTCATTTGAGAATATGTCATATAATTCACTGAATTCTTGGTTCAAAAAGGAGCTGCTGGTTCAGCCATCCATCAAAGGGAAGAATTAAAAACATCATAATTTGGTAAAGGAACTTTGGAGATTATGCAGAAATTATTTTGTTGCCTTTCTGGGCACCACTAAAATCTCAGATTGCATATCAACTTATTTAATTTGTATGTATGTAAGATATGTTTAACTCTGCTGAACCAGAAAGACTATGAAGCATACATTTTTAAAACCTGGGACCTGCAGAAAGACTTGGGATTATAATAAATATAGTTCAAGGGGGAAATTATTATATTTCCCAAAATACTTGGATGCAGCATGTAGAGTACATTTATCTGCAATTGAGGAACCATAAAATAGGAAATTGATAAGAAGACACTTTCTGGGAAAATGGAAGTGTAATGGAGATATGCCATCACAAACTCTTGGAGTGATAGATATTTCCACAAATGAGCAATGGTTAAGTTTTCTTGTTTTAGTTGTAGTAGTTGTTGAATTCTATATTTAAAAATGTTAAATTGTCTGTGTCATTACCTTTCACTCCTGGATTTGGAAAAGTTAGTAAATGGCAATCATGACCACAAGTAAAAAGTTATGGCTAAGGCAAGCTATGCCAAAAGTTTCAAGAAGAAAAGACCAAGAGAATAGATAATGGATTATATACAGATATGGTCCTTTAGATCTCTGGCCCAAGGAATTGTCCAGTAATACATTTATACTTTGTTCATACCTTCTTTACTAGAGCTTTAGTAGTGAGTTTTGGTGAAGCTTAAATTCTGAACTACTCTTGGGGAAGGGGAGGAATAAATTGTATTTGTTTATAATAGAATTAAGACATATTTCTTTTATTTTACCTAAATAGTTTATTGTTTCACTGTAGTTCTTTTCCTCAAGGTTTGTTAACATAGTGAGCAACAGAATACCTAAATAAAAGATAATTTCAGAAAGTTCAGTATTTTTTTAAACCAGAGGCAAGAGTAAGAGAAGTAAATTTCCATTGAAATTTCCAATATTTGGATTTTAATGTATGAGGTTTTAAAACTTAGATCAAACAGTCTTGTAGATGGAGTTGTTAGTATTTTTAGTCATTTATGCATTTGATCCTGTTATCACAATTTTCAAAAACAGTTAAGAGGATAGAGTGTGTGAACTACAGATTATTGAACTTACCTTTCATTCCTAGAATATCAGTCATTAATAATATTGATAGCTATCATTTATAGAGTGTTTTACAGCTTGCAAAGGGTTTTATAAATACCATTTTATGGAAGGTAGATGCTTTTATGATCTTCATTTTACAGACAAGAAAACTGAGCCAGACAGAGGTTAAGTGATCTTTTTGGAGTCATATAGCTAATAAGTGGATGATACAGTCTTTCAATTCAAGTCTTCCTATCTCTGGATCTAGTGATCTATCCGCTACATAGTTATCTCATTGTTGGCAAACTAGAAAAGCAAGCAGTGATGAGAAAAGGCTTAACATGACTTCATCAAGGATAGTGCTACAATCTCACTAAGATTTTTAAAGCACTTGCTTATGCAAGGCACTTACTTAGGTATTGGGTATACAAATACATTTTAATAACTTTGTGGCTTTAGGCAAGGAGAATAACTCATTAGCCTCAGTCTCTTCATTTTAGAATAGTATCAGGTTCATTGACCTCTATGGTTCACTCCAGATCTAAATTTGTGATTCTATGGTTACAGATATTATGATTTTCTATTTAATATAAAACAAACTAATGTTCAGAGTGAGCTATTAACTGTCTTTGATCACATAACTAGCAAATGTCAGAGGCTAGATTAGCTTTTCAGCCTCTTCTGACCCAAAATCCACCTCTATATCAAATAGGTTAATATGTTCATTATCCTAACCTTTCTTGTATTGGTCTATGGAATATGATGGGAAAAAAAAACTGAGGATAGACCTCTTTATCCCCCAAATATATCCATGATTGAGGCCTGGAAATGCACCATCAATAATTCTTATTGGCCTATTTCTATTTTGATGGACTCTTCTTTCAAAATCTCCCTGGGAGGAGAAACACAGTAAGTACAGGTGATTCTTATATCAAGTGGAACTAAGCCTGAGAATTCTGGGGTCTGGATGGTTGTGGTTATTTAGGGAGATGGTCCTGATAGAAGATAACACTGGTGAGAGGAAAGGATGAGACACTGATAACAATCTTGGTTTCTTTCATAAATTTGCCAAGAGCTGACTTTGTTCTTTCCTTTAAGTTGTTTCCCATGGTATACACTTATGGATTCTAGTGTACTCCTCCACTTCATAACCAAAGTCATAGAAGAGAAAGTTATTGGAGCACTTTTTGTTCTTTCAAAAAGTACAGTTAAATAGCAGTATAGAATAGAATATTCCATTTCAATGGTTTGGCCTCATTAGGAGAGGTTACAAAGACAGCTGTTTAAAACAAACTGCAGAGAGCAATTAAATTAGAGTCAGAAGGAAAAAAGACAACCTTTAATCGGAAACTTTGGAGTAACCAGTGTTCCAATATGCTAAGCAGTCTTGTCAACTAATCAAGTTTTTAAATCCCACTAGCACAGCCACTTAAAAGAGATTTTTTTTCTCCCAAGAAATTCTAGGATATCATGTCCCATCACATCTGTCTTCTCTCTTCATTTAAGATCACAGTCTCTTTTCTTCCTTTTATTGTAACTTTCCCCTTCCCATCTAGATGTTGAATTTGACTGATAAGATTAAGAAACAATTACTTGCATTTCCTTTGAGAGTGTTGAGAATTGCTTCTGTTTTTGGTAAAGTCACCATGAAGTCTTCTGCACAAGCTGTAAGACCTGCTACAACACCCAGCCTACCTTAGAAGACTACAAAAAAGTGGTGGCAACTTTAATATATGTGCCAAAGAAAGATCTGCTCTTCTTTTGTTATAGGTACGTCCTGTCCCTTTAATGGAAAGTGTCATAGATAAGGCCCAAGAGAATGAGGGCTTTCTTATATATGGTGAAATCCCTTTTTTTGTACTGTGTGGATAATATTCTGTTTATTGCAACAAAGTAGAGGATTTTTATATCCACGATTATTCCCTGAAGAGCAATTAATAATCCATACAGGGGGAAAACAAACAATTAAATAGATGAAAAAATGTCTATTGAACAGACTAGCATAGGCAGTTGGATATCCAAGCCACTGAATTTTATATATAAATATATGGGACAGACATTATAGTATCTAATGATTAGATTGATTTTCATATGATTCCCACATCAATAAGTATTAATTATTTGTCTGTTAACATATACTTAGTTTCATCTTTGTTATGCTTATTCCACAGTACCATGTCCAGGGCATTCCTAGTCTCTTTTGAAAGAATATATCAAAAATATATAGGTACAAAACATCTATGTGCAATTAGTCATTTACTTCTTTTACTCCTCAAAATAAAGGCTTGTTTTCCAACATTATCGCCCTCCCTTTTTATCATGCTCACTTTCCCATTAAAATCACAAAGCATCAAATTATTTGTTGTTATAGTTTGCAGGATTTTGTTATGATCTTCATAGATCTTCATCTTCATTCTCTGCAACAAATACAGGTAGTCTATAATCTATTGTTATCTGCATGGTGTTGTTTTTGCTTCTGTTCATCACAAGCACTTTAAAATGGGCTGAACAAGTTTCCAATGACATACTATTTCTTCTTAACATTGCATATAAAATATAACTGATTCCTTCAACTCCTTAGTTTCTTTCTATAAGGAGAAGCTATGAGTAATCCTTTCACTTAGCTACATATACCATTGTTTTTTTGTTTTTTTTATTTTCATATATTGCAAGAACAGCTGAATGAGTTTGTATCTAAATACACTCATATGCATACATGTACACAAAACACAATACAAATTTAGGACTGTGTTAGGCCTGGAATCAAATACGACCTCAAACACTTCCCAGCTGTCTGACCCTGGGTAAATCACTTAACATCTACATGCCTTAATCCACTGGAGAAGGAAATGGCAAACCATTCCAGTATCTTTACCAAGAAAACCCATGGAGAGTATAGTCTATGGGGTCACAAAGAGTAGTACATGGCTAAACAACCAAACAACAACTACTTAGTCGTTATACTTATATGATGATGATATTTATCCCTTTCCTCCCATTTATATTATTTTATTCATTGTTTATAGTTTCCTGGTTCTACTTCACTGAGCAATAGTTCCCATAACTTTCCCAAGGCCTCAATTTTTAAGATAAGGAAAGATTTATGATTTGGGGGGGGTCACAGATTGAATTAGAGACCAATCCAAGAATAAAGTCTAGGTTTTCTGACTGTCAATCTCCATGTATACTAATTTAATAAAAGAAAAATAGGAGGAAAATGTCAAATTCTATATAGGAATTGAACCTCTGTTAGCTAGAACCCTTATTTAATTAGATTTCTTTCTCCACATCTAACTTTGATAAGAAAGAAAAAAAAAGCAAGTGCAAGCTCCTGTGAAGGATTTAAGAAAAAAAGAAAGACAAATACTCAAAACTTCCAAAAACATATGGTAGGAGGAATCCTTGTATCCCTCCCTTTAAGCCACACCTCTCATAATTTCTGCATTTTTGTCTTTAGCCTTGAATAATGAAATTCTAGGTTAAGACCCTACAAGGTTATAGGCTCATAGGTCTAGAACTGATAGAGACCTTAGAGATCATTTTTTTCCAATTCTCTCATTTTAAAATTAAAGAAACTGATGTCTATAGATGTTGTTTCTTGCCCAAGGTCATATAACTAGAAAGGGTCAGAAGAGGATTTGAGCTTAGCCTTTCTAAGTACAGAATTATTGGTCTTTCTCTTGTACTACACAGCATTTCCCTGTAGAACTATACAATGAGGGGATGAGATTAAATGATCCTCCAAGTTTTTTTTTTAATTTTTGCTCTAAAATACTATGATTTTCAACAACCATTGAAAGAAAGTTTTCTTTTTATCCTCTTTAAACCATTAAACTCGGTTCCCAAGATTTTCCTATATCCTGAATGACTGGGTTAACTGAAGATGGATCGCCATATTCTCATCAGACACTTCCTTCCATCAAAATTCCACATTGTGGAAATTATGTGAGTTTATGAGTTGGAAGAGGTGGAACTAATGATTCTTGTTATTCCTTCTTATCCAGGCATGCTCCCTCTTTCCACTAAGGTACCAAAGTCACTTCGATTTCTTGTTCACCTTCAGAGTTTTAATATAAAAAGGAGATTACAGTGGTGGCTTTGTGTTATCTATCTGCTGATTTAGAATTTCTATTTCAAAAAGAATGGGTACTTTAAAAAAGTAAATAAAATAATTAAATAAATAAATCTTAGTTTCAGGGGCAGAGCTAAGATGATGGAGTAGAGTCCTGTTGAATTTCTAACATTGAGCTCCAAACAATTTTAAAATAATGCATCAATCCAAATTCTATAATGGCATAGCCAACAAAAATCAAGGTGAGACACTTTTCCAGCCCAAGACAACTTAGGAGGTTTGAAGTAGAAATCTGTGACATCAAGGCGGGTGGCAGTCCTGAGACACTCTGCAATAGCAACAGTGGTGGGCCTTGAAAGAAGCTGTGACAATAGCAACAGTGGTTTAGGAGCTCTCAGAATCGTGATGTTATAGGATAGAGAGGAGCATGAGCTCATGCAGCTGTAGGGAAGCAGGGACCTGGTTATAGTTTAAAGGCAGACAGAGGTGCTAGCACTTGCATCTGCTGGGGAATAGGGACACTTCTTAGGTAAAAAATCAGAGCTCAGATGAAGAAAGCAGTGACCACATATCTCCCTGGATCACACCCCTTTGGAAACATTAAAAACTTACAGAGCCCCAGAACTAGCTCTGAAAACAGTAGTATGAAAAAGCCTGAAGCTTGGGTCAGTTCCTCCACATTCCTACATGAGCAGAGTACAATTTTAACACAAAGTTTAATGTCAAGAAATGGGCCAGAACAATTTACAAACAACAAAAAAAAAAGAACCAGACGATTAAAAAAAAACAACTATAATGACAGGGAATATCAAAACACAAACTCAGAAGAAGACAACACTTCAAAAGCTTCGTATGAAAAAGTCAATGGGATACAAGCCCCACAAGAATTCCTGGAAGAAGTATGTAAGGAGAAAAGAGTGGTATAGGAAAAACTGGGAAAGGAAATGAGAGTGATGCAAGAAAATTATGAAAAGACAATCAACAGCTTGGTAAAAGAGAAGCAAAAAATAGTGAAGAAAATTTCACCTCAAAAAATAGAATTGGCCAAATGGTGAAAGATGCACAAAAATTCACTGAAGAAAAGAAGTTTTTAAAAACAGAATTGGACAAATGGGAAAAGAGATACAAAAGCTCACTGAAAATAATTAATTCTTAGAAATTAGAATTGGGCAAGTAAAAGACAATGACTCCATGAAACATCAAGAAACAATAAAGTCAAAAGAATGAAAAAATAGAAGAAAATGTGAAATATATCCTTAGAAGGACAACTGACCTGGAAGAAAAAAAAAAGATTGAAGAGAGATAAATTAAGAATTATTGGACCACCTGAAAACCATGATCTAAAAAAAGAGCCTAGCCATTATATTTCAATAAACTATTAAGGAAAACTGTCCTGATATCTTAAAACTAGAAAACAAAATTGAAATTGAAAGAATCCACAGGTCATTTGCTGAAAGAGATCCCTAAATGAAAAATCCTGAGAATATTATAGCCAAATTCCAGAGCTACCAGGTCAAGAAAATATTGCAAACAGCCAGAAAGAAATGATTTAAATGTTGTGGAGCAACAGTCAGTTTCACATAATATTTAATAGCTTCCACATCAAAGGAGTGGTGGCCTTGGGATATGATGTTCCTGATGGCAGAGAAGCTAGGATTACAAGCAAGAATAAGCTACCCAACAAAACTGAGTATAATCCTTTGGGGTGGGGTGAAGGGAATGGATATTAAATGAAATAGAGGACTTTCAAGAATTTGTGATGCAAAGACCAGAAGCGAATAGAAACATTTGATATTCAAACAGAAGACTCAAGATAAGTATGAAAAGGGGGGGAAATGAAAGAGAACTTAGAAGAGACTTAATAAGAATAAACTTTATATTCCTATGTGAGAAGTTGATACATGCAACTCCCAAGAACACTATTATCACTAGGGTGTTTAGGGGAAAAAAATCTACATAGAAAGAGGGTATGGGAGTATATATCTTTTTCAGCTGTGTATGGCACTTTCACAAAAATTGAACATGCATTAGGGCATAAAAACCTCACAAATAAATACAGAAAAGCATAAATATTAAACGCACTATTTTAAGATCATAATGCAATAAAAATTACATTCAACACAAGACCATGGAAACATAGATTAAAAATTAGTTGGAAACTAAATAATATAATGCTAAAAATGAGTGAATCAAAGAAAAAAAATCATAGAAACAACCAGCAATTTCATAGACGAGAAGGACGATAATGAGACAACAAATCAAAATTTTGGGGATACATCCAAAGCAGTGTTTAGGGGAAATTTTATATCTCTAAGTGCTTACAACAATAAAAAAGGGAAAAGAGTGAATAAAAAAGGGAAAAGAGTGAATCAATGAATTGAACATGCAACTAAAAAGAAAAAGTCAAAATTAAAATCCCAAATTGAAGACTACAATAAAAATCCAGTAAATAAAAAACAATCAAGGGAAAGATTAAGAAAATTGGCAGTAAAATGAACTTATAAATAAAACTAAGAGCTGCTTTTATGAAAAAATAAAATAGGTAAACATTGGGTAATTTGAATTTTAAAAAAAGAGGAAAAATTAACACTATTAAAAACCAAAAGAGTGAATCTAATACCAGCAAAGATGAAATCAAGTCAACTATTTGGAGCTATTTTATCTAATTATATAATAAAACTGACCATCTAAGTGAAATGGATGAATATTTTCAAAAATGAAAAATGCCCAAATTAACAAAAAAGGAAGTAGAATACCTGAATAACCCTACCTTAGAAAAAGAAACCAAACAAACCATCCATGAGCTCCCTTAAGAAAAAAATCCCCAGTAACAAATGGATTTATAAGTAAATTTTAAAAGATATTTAAAGAATAATTAATTCCAGTGCTATATAAACTATTTGAAAAAATAAGTACTACCAAATTCTTTTTATGACATAATAAGGTTTTGACTCTTAAACCAGAGAGAGCAAAAATAGAGAAAGGAAAATATAGACCAATTTCCTTAATGAATATTGAGGCAAAAAATTTAAATAAAAGAATAGCAAGGAAATTACAGCATTCAATCACAAGAGATCATACACTATGATCAGGTGGGATTTTTACTAGGAATGTGGAGCTTGTTCAATATTAGGAAAATTATAAGCAGAATTGACTATATATATCAACAACTAAAGCAACAAAAATCATAATTTCCTCAACAGATTCAGAAAAAAAAGCATTTGACACAGTATAACATCCATTCCATTAAAAACACTAGAAAAGATAGGAATAAATGAAGCTATGATTAAAATAATAAGTAGCATTGATTGTGAAACCAACAGTAAACATTATCTGCAATGGGGATAAGCTGGAAGTCTTCCCAATAAATCAGGGGTGATGTAAGGATCTTCATTATCACCACTATACAGTATTGTACTGGAAATGCTAGCAATAGCCATAGGACAAGAAAAATGAATTGAATGAACAAGAATAGGGAACAGTGAAATAGAACTATCACTTTTTTCAGATGATATAATGACATACTAAGAGAACACTAGAAAATCAACTAAAAAAAAAAAACTAGTTGAAACAATTAGACTCAGATTCCTAAAATCTAGCCACTGCCTAGATTCTTAAAATCTAGACACTGCTTACCCATGTTCAGACTCCTTAAGAGACTGCCCAATATGACGGATGTTCGAATAAACCTTGTCTTTGGCTGAAAGAAGGTTTGGGTTGAATTCTTTCAGGCAGGATCCGCGCATTGTGATTCTGGGGTCACAGGACCCCTGAACCCCTAGACTGCATCATTTTGGTGGCCCATACAGGGAAACTGCCTAACCCCAAGTTCTTCTCCAGCCAAGACGAGAAGGTATGTAAGTTTCTCTCCTTCCCTCTTTCTTGCTCTGCAGTTGGGGTTGCTCTCCAAGCACCAAGGTTTGGAGGCGCTTTTCTGGCAGACAGTTATGAGGTTGTCTCTCACTTGGCCTGATGCTCTCAGGCTCTCGGTCCACTGGGTTAGTTCAAGACCATGGACCTGGGTACACCTTCAACAGCATAGAGGACAAGGACGAATGCCCTATCGGGAAGTGTATCTGTTAATTCTCTCAACACTAGAGAATTGGGGAAAAACTGCAGTTGCTTTTTGGTTCCCTGAGGCTTACTTACTCCCTTCCCTCTGCACCTCTGAATCTTCCCTCATGGAGGTTACAGGGAAAGTTAGAACAACTAAAAATACCTTGGCGGATTCTGAAGGTTTTATGGTTGATCATTAAGGAGTTTTGAGACACCTGTACAACCTGGTCACTCCCTTCCCTTGAGTCAAGAGGGTATCTGTTAACCCCTCTCATAGGAGAAGAGAGTTTCATCCCTTTACCCCTCACTTTTCATTTTGCCCTCCCCCACCTCAGAAAGGAAGGAGGGGGGAGGGGCAGCAGCTACAGCATGGGCCCCCCTGGCACTGGCCTTGGGCCCTAGGGCAACCTTTGCTGGGAAGCATCACTCAGATTCAGCACATCCTGCTCAAGGTAAAGAAGCTGGCCTCTGAACTTGGGTAAGCATGCTCTTTTAAATTTGTAGTTTTAACTGTTAAAGATGAGATGTTGATTTTCTGTGTAAAGTAATTTAGAAGTGCATTTAACAAAACTGAAGTCACCTGATTGGTAATGGGTTTGTTTCAAGTTTCAAATTGGTGAACTTTCTATGTCAGTTATGTCAAGCAACTTTTCGTAATTTGGTTACCGCTAAAATAATTTAGCTATTATTGGTTATTGTTTTAATGTGTAAACTAGCCAAAAAGTTTGTTTGGGTTATGTATGGCTTGCTGAAAATTTGCAAGTGTATAGAAATCTCTAATGATTGGCTTTTTACACCAGGACAAATTTAAGTTTGAGATGTAAATCCTGGAAAAGTTTTTCCTAAGTTGTGATTAGTAAGACTTGCTCTTTGAGGTAAAAGCTCATAGCATTTTATTTTGAGTTGTCTGATGGGTCATAATCCATTGATAATAATCCACCATCTAAGAGAAATGCCACAAGCTACTCAGAGAAGGTGATACTGGCAAGAAGTCAGTATTGGGAAAAGCTGAGAGGGCAATTTTAGCCTCAGTCTAATATGGGATCCTCCTTATTCAGTTTCCCCATTATGTTCCTTTGAAAGGGAATGTTACCCACCTGGCTATTACTGAGTCCGGCTATGAAGTGGATTTGATACTATATGATTGGAAAACTTAATTATCTGAATCTAAGCAGAGCTAAGGATGTTTTATCCTCTCAAAGTTGAGCCCTAAACCTAGTCCCTGCTTTATATCTGGGCCCTGCAGTTTTTTCTGTCAGATTTATGTCTTCTAGACTATGGGTCATTCACCTACAGTTTATAGCAAACAGTGAGTACCAGCCAAAGTCCCCACATCATTCCCTGGATGCATCCTGTGCTAGGTTCCAGTCAACCTCCTCTTTGGGACCCCCTAGAGGCAGGGACAGCTCTACACCCCTTGCCAGCAGGAAGCAGTTTCAGAAGCCGAGACCTTTGCCCCTTACTCCAAAATAATTTGGATCCCATTTGTGTGAGGGGGGAATGATGGGGTTGGGATCTGGGCCCCAGAAAGGAAAAACCCTGGACTTTCCCACATGGCCAAATCTGTGGTGTTTGCCTGAGGCTATAATCCCATCAACTGACCTTTCATTGTGGCTACACCCAATCGCCCCTCCATTGTCTTACCTCCCTATGGCCCCTGGCCATTTCCCACCCTTAATCCTAACTAGGCTCCATTCTCCCTTGGCCACGAGGTCCAGGTCCCAGTAGTTCTGTTCACCCCAGCTTACTGGCCACTCCTAGATCCCTCCCACATTCTTTCTGTATATAAGGTCAATCTTGTCTCCATTAAGATGTTCAGATTCCTAAAATCTAGCTACTGCTTAGATTTTTATAATCTAGCCACTGCTTATATTCTTAAAATCTAGCTACTATTTACCCATGTTCAGACTCCTTGAGAGTCTGCCCAATATGACAGATGTTCTAATAAACATTGTCTTTGGCTGAAAAAAAAAAGAAACAATTAACCAACTTAGCATTGTTGCAGGATATATAATAAACATACATAAATCATCAGAATTTTTATAAGTTACCAATAAAAATCAGCAGCAAAAAATGGAAAGGGAAATTCTATTTAAAATAACTGCAGAAAATTTCAAATACTTGGGAGTCTACCCGCCAAGAGAAACCCAGGAACTACATGAATACAAATACAAAATACTTTTCACATACATAGAGTTAGACCTAAACAACTGGAGACATAAAAGGTGTTATCAAAATCAAATCAGAAGAGCGTGGAAAATGTCACCTGTCAGATTTATAGGTAAGGGAAGAGTTTATGACAAAAAGAGTGATATAGAGGATCACAGGAAGTGTAATGGATAATTTTGATTATTGTTCAGTCATATTCAACTCTTTATGAGCCCATTTGGGATTTTCTTGACAAAGGTACTAGATAGGTTTGGCATTCTTCTCCAGTTCACTTTGCAGATGAAGAAACTGAGGAAAACAGGGTTAAGGTCCTTACCCAGGATCACACAGTTAGTAAGTGTCTGAGACTGATTTTGAACTCAGGTCTTCATGACTTCAAGCTTGTTGCTATAACTACTGCTCAATCTAGCTGCCCCAAAACAACTAAATACCAAGATTCTACAGAGATTTTGATTACGTGAAATTAAAAAAAAAAAGGTTTTACACAAATAAAACTGATGTCGGCAAACTTATAAGGAAAACACGAAACTGGGGAAAATATGGCAAATTTCTCTGATGAAGGCCTCATTTCTCAATAGGAAATTTCTCAATATGAAAAATATAGGTAACTTTGGCAAATTTACATATAAAAAAGTAATTCCCCAGTTGATAAATGGTCTAGGGATTTGAACAGGCAGTTTTCAGAAGAAGAAATAAAGAATACCTATAGTCATATGAAAAAATGCTGTAAATCATTATTGATGAGAGGAATGCAAATTAAAACAATACCAAGGTACCACCTTACATGTACCAGATTGCCTAATATGACAGAAAAAGAAAATGACACATGCTGTAGGAGATGTGGGCAAATAGGAATAGTAATGCACTTGTTGGTGGAGTTGTGAATTGGTCTAACCATTCTGAAAAACAATTTGGAACTCTACCCTATGGGATATAAATCTGTGTATACCCTTTGACCCAGAAATGCCACTACTAGGTCAATATCCCAAAGAGTTTAAAGAAAAAGGAAAAGGATCTATATGTACAGAAATATTTATGGTCACTTTTTTTCAGTGGTGGCAAAGAACTGGAAATTGAGGGGATGTTCATCAATTGGGGAATGGTTGAGTAAGATGTGGTAGATGATGGTGATGGAACACTATTATATTATATCATATGATGAGCATACTGGTTGCAGAAAGTCCTGGGAAGACTTATATCAACTGATGCAGAGTGAAGTATGTAGAACCAGATCAATGTGTAATAGCAATACTATAACAATGATGAAATGTAAAAGATTTAGCTACTCTGATCAATATAATGATCCTAGGCAGTTCTCAAGAACTCATGATAAAAAATACTATCCACTTTTAGAGGGAGAATTGAACTCTGACTTCAAATTGAAGTACACACATACATGTATATATAAACACATACATGCACATACATATATGTGTATATATGTATGTGTATATGTATATACATAGACATACTTTATTTTACTTGCTTTGCAACATGGTTAAAATGAAATTTTTTGCTATGATTTTATATGTATTATTGCTTGCCTTCACAATGGGTGGTAGAAGGGCTTATGGGAGTGTGAGAATTTGGGAACTCAATTAAAAAAATGATTGTTAAAAATAAATAATAAATTTTTGAAAGTTGTGTATTTAGGGGAGAATCTTATTTTCCTTTCTTAATTTAATGAAATCAAATTGTTATTCCAGGATACAGATCTGGCTACTTTGTCATATTTTTCCTCTGCATTTGTTTCCTTATCTATAGAAAGCTAAAGCTATAGTAGATTATCTCCAACATAAAATTCCTATGTTCTTATGAGAATCTGGCTTTGGAGAAATAAATTCCAGTGTCAGTTCTGACAATATCTGAATAAGTGACTGTGGGCATCTCAGTTAAAAACTCTGAGCATCAAGTTAAAAACCTGAAAAATACTTAATAGCCTGATGGAACCACTGTGAAGCTCAAGTGAAATGATGTATTCTCAAGTGTTTTCTAAAATGTTCTATGAAATATGCTATTCTTTGAAAGGCCCAGAAGCTCTTTATTCTGATTTAGAGTCATCTTGGAAAGGAGGGCCCACCAAATGCATAAAGTATCATAAGTGTTTCTGAAGTGTTGTTCATAAATTAGACTTTTATGAAAATCATCATAAAATAGACTTGAGTTTCAAGAGATCTTAGAAATCATCTATTCTTACTTGAATAATTTTACATAGGAGGAAATCAAATCTCAGGAGAAGTGACTAATTCAATGTCACTTGGCTTATTAATGGTGGCAACACAATCCAAGCCTCAGTTACTTGTAATTCTAAATTTAATACTGTCTCACTACATTAAAAAGTGGTCACAATGTAATGTGATCCTGAGAATCTTTTACAAAGTATCAACTCATAAAGTTTTTCTACCTGGCTAACTTTATCTGTCTGCAAAATTTGAATTTTTAGACATTTATTTTTTGTTTCATTTTCTTTTTCTTAAGGTAAAGTTCATCTAACAGAGGTATTCATGCATTGGCTAGAGGGCGTTCATCTATACAATATACTTCTTTTGGCTTTGAGGGAAAAGCTGATCAAATGGATTTGGATGGGCTTGACCTGGTAATGTAGAAGGCATATTGGACTAGGATTAAGGAGAGTTAGGTTCTAGTGCTTTGTTTTTTTTTTTTTTGTTTTTGTTTTTTTTTTGGTTCAGTCATTTCAGTCATGTCTGACTTTGTGACACAATTTGGGGTTTAGTTGGCAAAGATAATGGAGTGGTTTGCTATTTCCTTCTCCAGCTCAGTTTACAGATGAGCAACTGAGGCAAACAGGGTAAAGTGACTTACCCAGGGTCACACAGCTAGTAAGTGCCTGAGGCCAGATATAAAGTCAGGAAGATGAGTCTTTGTGATTCCAGGCTTGGCACTCCATCCACTGTGACACTTAGCTGATCCTAGGTTCTAGTTGTATATCTGCAACAAATTATCTGTGTGTCCTTTATCAACTCACTTAACATGGCTGGACCTTAGATTCTCCATCTGGAAAAAGGGGATAATGATCAAGGTTACAGTTTACAGGGTTGAAAGAATCAGAAGAGATAAGTCATGGGGAATAATTTTTTAAGAGTGGAAATGTAATACAAATGCAGATTATATCCAATGGCCATTTGTTCTGTGACATAGAGAGTTCCTGATGTTCCTCAAGGCAATTGACCCCAGGCTACTTATCATCCCTACAGTGTCAGTTTCTCTGGAACATCAGTTAACTGGCATTATGATAGAGTCCTAGACTTGAAGTCAGGAAGACCTGAGTTCAAATTCATCTTTGAATACTTACTAGCTCTGGGACCCTGGGCAAGTCACTTAACTTTTTTGAGCAAAGATTTATTAATCTGTAGAACATTGCTGCTAGACATAGATTCTGTCACCAAACTTGTCTTCTTTTCGTTGATAATAGGGTTTTCTTTGTACAAATTAGCCTATGGTGTCCCTTTCACTTCTAATATATGATTTTGTAATTTATTGAGATTTTCAAGTTTTTTTTTAATCAACCCAACTTTAAGGAGAAAGAGATGAATACAAGAGGTCTAGTTAAATAAAAGGAAACCACCATACAGAGGAACTACAAATGATGGTACTGCAAGCGTCATAAGTCCTTAAGTCAACATCTGTTTGGCTCCATCTCTTAGATTGTCTCATCCCCACCTCCAGAACAGAATGATTTATTCTTTCAAGTTTCAAAGATAAGGGTTAAGATAATTTCTTCCAAAACAAAAGGATAACTAAGTTGTAAGATCAGAGGAATATTGTAGGTAAAATTTACATCAATTACAGTAAAGCACTGGAAAAAAAATCTCATATGATATCCCCATTGATAAGATGAAGAACTGTAGGCTAGATACAGTTAGGTAGATTAAAAAATAGAAAATTAGACCCAAAGTGTGTCAGCCAATTATTAAACATTTATTATAGATCAATTATGTGCTAGTCACTCTGTCAGGTGCCAGTGATGTAAAGTCAAAAATAGAACTGTTCCTCTTCTCAAGTAGCTTACTTTCTACAAGGGGATATAAAATTTGATACAGATATATACAAAGTAAATAAAATGTGATTCTTGAGGATGAGGATGGAGGAATTTGTCACTAGGGGAATCAGAAAAGGACCTATGTAGGACATGGTACATGAGCTAACTTTTGAAGGACACAGATGATTCTCAGAGGTAAAAGTGAACCAGAATGTATGGAGGACAGTCAGTGAAAGGGCTCAAAAAATGAGAAATAGTATCACATGTGAAGGATAATGAATAATCCAGTTTCATATACAATAGAGTGCATAAGGAAAGTAATTTATAATTTCTGGAGAAGTCATTAATAGAATGTTGTCAACCTGGAGAAATAAAGTTGGCCCAAACAGTGGAGAAGACTAAATTGTTAGAGAAAAGGATTCTGGGGAGGGCAAGATGACTGGCAAGTAGAGACTTCAGAACAGGCTTCCTGAAGTGGAATCTGAGCTGAGCCTAAAAGGAAGCTAGGAATTCTTAGAAGTAAAGGTAAGGATATAAAAGACATTTGGAAAGGCTTATGGAAATACATGAGTATAGAAGATTCAGCAAGGGGTATAGGGAATGAATCTAGTTTTGTTAGAATTTGGGAGAAGTAAAATATAAATCTGAAAAGAAAAAGTAGGCTCATGCCAGATTGCGAAGGACCTCAAATGCCATGCTATGGAGTTTATGTTTGATCTTAGAGGCAATGGGAAGTCATGGAAGTGCATTAAGCAGGGGAATGATATGGTTAAATTCATGTCTTAAAACAATTATATTGATACCTGGTACAGAAAGTTGAGAAATTAGAAGGAGGAAGATTAAGTGTTTATTATAATAATTCAGGTGAGAAGTGATGAGAGATTGAAAATAATGACTATATGCAGGAAAGAAGACAACAGGCACAAAAGAATTTCTGGAAATAAAATCCAACTGACTTGGCAACTAAGTGACTATTGATGTATGTGGGAAAATTTTAATAAAGTTTGTCAAATTAAGGATGACTCCAAGAATATAAACCTAAATGATGGGAGAAGAGTGGTACCCTAAACAGAAATAATTAACTTTTGATGAGGCACAGTTTCCATTTTAAACATTTTATTCATTATTTCCATTTTGGATTTGTTGATTTTGAAATGATTGTATGACAATTAGAATATAAACAGATATTGGAAGAGTAATGATGCCCTTAACAGAAATAGTGAAGTTTTGAGTAAGCATAAGTTCTATCTTTTAACATTTTGCTTACCTGGTCAATTTTGGATGTGTTGAATTTGAGATGATTGTACGACAATTATGGAATAGCTGGCAGTCAATTAACAATGGGAGACAATAACTCAAGAAGGCAGAATAGTTCCATAGAAACATAGCTGATTGGGGGGGGTCAGTAGATCTGAGTTCAAATCCTGATTTTGTTACTTACTACCTGTATGACATCAGACAATTTACTTAATCTTTCTATGTCTTAGTTTCTTCATTTATAAAATGAAGAGTTGAACTAGATGACCTCTAAGGTTCTTCCTGTTCTGAATCTCTGATTTTGTGATGTTTGAAATCCAAGAATTAGCATTAGCACGAAATTGGTGGAATTTCTTTTATACATTTATTTCTGAATTTACAGTAGAGTATCATTGCAATGGTAGTGGCGCAGGCTACGAGTCGAGTCTGGTCAAATCAAGTGAGCTTCTCTGTTTTTCACTTTTCTCATCTATCAATGATGAGTTATGGAGACATGGATATTACCTTCCCATTTATCTCCTTAGAGTCAGAATGAAATGAGATAATTAACCAATAAATCCTCACTAAGCATTTTCTATTTTCTGCTGTTCAGTCATTTTCAGTCATGTTTAACTTTTCATGCCCCCATTTGGGATTTTCTTGGCAAAGATACTGGAGTGGTTTGCCATTTCCTCCTCAAACTCATTTTACAGATGAGAAAACTGAGGCAAACAAGGTTAATTGACCTGTCTAGGGTCACACAGTTAGTAGGTGTGTGAGGCCAAATTTGAACTCAGAAAGATGAGTCTTCCTGACTCCAGGTCTAGCATTCTATCTACTGTACCATTTAGCTGCCCATTTTCTATTAGAAAAGCATTTTACTGGGTATCTTGCAGGATATGCAGAAGTAGAAGACCTGTTCCCTGCCTTTGAAATCTTATGGTCTATTTGAAGAGAAAATAAAAATAAAAAGACACACATACAAATAATAAGCAACACTAGGTCATGTCTGGTAAATGGCAAAAGTGTTTGTGCATGATGCAGTAAAATAAATGTGAGAGGTCTTAAAAAAAACACAAAGTTCAATGGGCATATAAATTACTGTTACTATGAAATATTTTGTCCTACTGGGACCATGGAGAAAACTCTTCAGTTAAGTTCCAGCATAAACCCTCCTTGATAATTCCTTGAAAATTCTTATATTCATCTTGAAATTGAAATAAACAAATTTGACCTTAAAGATGTGATTGGGATTTCCTCAGCTTTTTTTTTTTTCCCTTAGAAAAAAAATTGAGAGGAACACTTGAGATAAAACATGATGCAGATTTCAAAGTCAAAACAAATATGCTTGATGGGGAATATCTTTTCCTTTTCTGAGTTTGCTGAAGAGAGGAGCATTTAGAGGTTTTAACTACAACCCAGCCCAGATCATTACATTTGTATGTAAAACTGGTGATAGTTCATAGTTGCTTTTTTTTTTTTCCTGGGGAAAAATCAAAGGCACCATGAGGTTTTTTTTTTCCTTCTTTTTCTCTCACTCTCCCTTTTTCTTTAATAATGGATACTTTCAGATACCTCCTAAGGTCCCATTCCCCCTGTCATGTTTAAAGGGTTTATTGTTTCCAGAAAAGCTTTTGCTGTTCCCTCTGGAGACTGAGCTGATCCAAGGTAATATTAATTCTGTGCCACTCTCTTGTCGGAACTCGACTTCAAATGGAATAAATGAGATGAAAGCTGAAAGAGAGGTTATGCAGCCTGTCATCCACCATTGTGTCTGAGGCATCAACTGTACTCAGAACAAATTAGGTGTCAGTCTGGTAAATCGCAGTCAGGAAGGCAAATCAGTTTATAGAAGACTTATTTGGTCTCCTGGAAGGCTCCAGCATTCATAGAACAGTTAATCTTTCTTTTCTTTTCAGTAATTTTTAAAATCTGAGATTTAGCTGCACACTTTTATTCTTCCTTCCTCCCCACCCCCATTTACTCACCCCACACCATCCCTGTGGAGATGAAGTGGCAGTGTTCTTGAATGACTAATAGCATTTTCAGAACAATTCACATAAAATGCTTCATTATTTCAGTCTAATTTTTTTAAAATGATGAGGGATCCTAGAGAATGCTAGGAGGATTAGCAGTATGTGTAGGGGGGAACAAGAGGTGGTGTAAGTTGGAAGGAGATACGAACCAGCTGCAGTCTGTGTTTGAGGAATACAAATCAGGTGGAAGGTGAATAAAAATCCCTAGATGTCCTGGAATCTGATTTAATTTTCCAGAATCTGTACAGCTCCTATTTGCTCTTCATAAAGAAGTATGCAAAATACCTCAGAACCTAGAATTTAGAGTTTAAAAAACTGAAGCTTCCTAGAGCAGAAAACAGAAAAGAAAAAGGGAAAGAATGTCCCTGGATACTAAAGCCTTACTTGTTTTGCTTAAACTCCAAAGAGAAACTTGATAGAAATTCCTGAACAGGGATTCTAGTCCTGGCTCTGCCTAGTTACATAATCCTCATCAAATGTTTAACTTTTCTGGGCCTATGTTCACCATTTTTCAAGGGGAAATCCCCCATCACTCCTTATGCCCACTAGATTGCTGTGACTATGTAGTTAAATGAGCATTTATTAAATTCTCATTATTTGTTAGATGCTGTATTAGGTTTCGGAGATATAAAAGTGAAAAAGTCAAATATATATAGTCCCTCCCCTCAAGTAGCATACATTTTAATGGGAGCTTACATTTTGTTGATAAATTGAAGTATAAAAGAACTGTTTTAAGAAAGTTAAAATTTCCCGAAGTTAAAGTACAGATAATTGTAACATAAATATAGTTCTTAGAGATTTACAAAGTCCTTTCTTTCCAATGACTCTGTAAAATTAGAAATTTAAGAATTAGTTTCCTCACTGTGCAAAGGAGGAAATATGAAAACTGTGACTATTATATTAGTTTTGACACTATCTCCCTGGCCATGTCTACATGGTGCTATTCCTAAATAAAAACTGTCCATTTATTTTTTGTCCCAAAGGGTTCTTTGAGGCCCATATAGAAAGAGACAGGTAAACAACTGGAGAAAACCAGCAGTTGGATGGGTATCCCAATATTTTTTTCAATATTCAGGCCACAACTAAAGAGATCCAGAGGAAATAGAGCTAAGTTGCTTCAAGGAAATCACATACCAGAAGGTAAGAAGACAAAAATGGAAGGTTAAAGGGCCAAGGGGATAGGAGTTGGTGGGACTAAACATGAGAGTAAAAAAGGAATAGTAAAAATGATTGGAGGGAAATGAATACCAAAAAAAAAAACCCCAAAAACAAAACAAAAAAAAAACCCTGACCATTTATTATCCTCTCTTGATTTGAGGCAGTGAAGTATAATAAAAAGATACTAGAATTTCCAGCTATAAGGCCTGATTTTTGAGTGTCCATCTCATTATTTATTCTCTATGTGACTTTTAGAAAGTAATTTATTTCCCCTGTGCCTTGTGTGTTCAATGGGAATCATAATACTTGCAATGTATGCATCACAGAGGTGTTTTTCAGAAATCTACATTGTGAATTGTTACATAAATATAAACTATTGTTATCCTTGTAGGCAATAGCCCACAATGAATAGATCAATGGGCCTGTATTCAGGGAGACCTGATCAAATCTGGCCTTAGATATTCATTAACTGTGTGACCCTGGGCAAAACACTTAACCTCTGTTTGCCTCATTTTAATAGCACCTTCCTCCCAGGGTTGTTGTGAAGATCAAATGAAATAATATTTGCAAAGTACCTAGCATAGTGCCTGGCACATGGTAGGTGTTTAATAACTGTTTTCTTCCTCCCTTCTAGTTTCCTTTTTCCCTTCCTTTCTTCCTTATTTCCTTCCTTCTTTTCTTCTTTCTTTCCCAACTTACCAATAAAATGGGGTAGAGGAAACAAACAATTAACAAGCAATTATTATGGGTCAGACACTGTTAAACACTATAGATATTATCTCAATTGCTAATTGAAATTAAAGTTCTTTATTTCTGTTTGAAGAAGGTGTTTTGTAAATCGGAAAGCATTACATATGGATGTATTATTATCATCATTATCTTTACCATCATTACTATCATTACCATCGGGGAGGTTTGGAAAATTATCCAAATCTTTGCAGTAAAATAATTGATCTATCAGTGATCTTAGAAAGACTATGGAGAATGGGAAAGGAGATAGAGGAAAGGAAAAGGACAAAAGTCCAAATTTTTAAGAAGAGATAAAATTGAAGTCTGAACAATGTAAGTCATTAAGACTGATTTTTACTGAAGAATTTCTAGATTGTGTTATTAAAGTGATGGATAATAATTATCGAGGGGAAAAAAGGGGTCAATGATCACAAAGAGTGAACATGACTTTAATAAGAACTGGCCGTGTTAACAAAAGAAGCTTTTTTTTTTTTGGACATTACCTGCTAAAGAAAATCTCATTTCTTTTTTGACAGAGTTTCTGTTCATAATTCTGAGTTGTTCAATGTTTTTGTTTTTTCTGCATACACACTGTCAGAAATATGTGCCAACCCAGAAGGGTGGTAGGACAATTCTAACCTAGAACCCAAACTTTGCAACAGATAATCTGCAAGAGAAATAACTAAATTTGTCAACATTTTTATGTCAGTTTGATAGAGTATAGGATAGGATACATATCTGGTTTCAAACAATAAAAATGGGGACCACTAATGTTTACATAAGACTCCCTGATGACTGCATATTGATTTATTTTTAACATATTTAACATTGCCTATGTCCTATTGTGTTTTAATTTTTTTTTTGTAAAATATTTTCCAATTATGTTTTATTCTTCTCATTGACAGTGGGGGGTCCCATGTTGACATATCTGGGATATACTTTTCATTTATCACTTCATTTGCTAACTTGAAAATTCAACAAGTCCCTGATTCACAGAAATACAGAATTGAAAGAGATCTCCAAAGTCATCCAGTCCAACCAATAAATAAGGATTACCTTCACATACTGGATAAGTGATCATACAGCCCTTGCTCGAAGATTTCAAGTGAGGAGAAACCCACAACATTCTAAGACACACTAGTATACTTCGGGGTAACTTTAATCATTAGAAAGTTTTTCATTCATTCAGTATAGATCAGACTTACTGTAATTTCTATGCAATGATCTGTTCCATCCTTTGGCACCTGTTGGAACAAGCATTATCTCTCTTGTACACGACAATCCATAAAATACTTGGAAAGAATTTTCATGTCACCTCTAAGTCACCTCTCTTCCAAGCTAAATACATATTTTTTTATTTTTATTGTCACTTCTCATTTAATAAGGACTTGGGGTACTTAACCATCCTTGTTCTTCATCTTTGGCTACCTTCCAGCTAATAAATTTTCTTTATAAAATATGGCAACTAGAATTGATCATAATACACTAGATGTTCAAGGAATAGGGAAGAGTACAGTACACTTTCACCTCTCTGTTTTTGGATACTATATGAATATTTGTAGTCTATTATAGTCTAAAAAAACATATGAACCTTTTGGATTGCCAAGTCATACACCCTTGACTATAGGACTAAAAGTCCTAAAATGTCCTAGGGTTTTTTTCAGACAAAATGATTTTTATTCCTAACTCCCCCATCTTGTATATGGTAAATTGATTATTTGAATTCAGGTATAGCCTCATTAACTTTCATTTTATTGTATTTGGAATAAGTTCTAAGTTGTCAATATAATTTTTTTTTATCCTGTCAGTGAGCTATCTCTTTGAGTTTTATGGCACCTGAAACTATAAGTTTATCATCTATGCCTTCATCCAAATCTTCTAAAAATGTTAAACATCACAGGACATTTTCCTTCGGTAAACTATGGGAAAGTTCTTTACAGTTGACGTTGAGCCATTAATGACTATTCAGCCTATATTTATTCCTGTACTATTGTTTAGCCACATCTTTCCATCTTGTCTATAATAATAGCAAGAAAGATTTTGTCAAATGCTTCACTAAAATGAATATAATTCTTATCTATATCATTTCCCTAATCTACCAATCTAGTAACTCCATCAAAAATGGAAATTACTTTAGTTTGACATGACCTATTCTTGTTAAAGTAAAGCTTACTCATTAATCAGTGACCCTTTCTTTTTCTAGATGCTCCCTAACCATTTTAGTAACTTATTTTAGAAAGTTGTCAAGATTAGAAATTAAGCTCATTGTCCTATGCCATGCAGCCTTCAGACATTTCCCTCTTGAAAAATTTGACTTTTGCTCTTTTTGCAGTCTTTTTTTTTTCTGAGATCATTGACAGTGGCTCAGTCATCAAATCTATGCCCTTTCCCCTTTCTCTGGGATGTAGCTCATCTAAATCTGGTGATTTGAACTCATCAATAGCAAAGATTTCTTAATATCTCTCTATTTATCCTAAATTTTAATTCCCCATTGGCCACAAAAGTTTTATTGTTGCATTTTTATTTTTTTATATCATTTCCATTTA
>NW_020954569.1:60499368-60566418 GCF_900497805.2 Vombatus ursinus | reverse complement strand
CTGAACAAATTATGGTATGTAAATGGAGTATAATATTATTGTGCCAAAAAATGAAGAACATGATAGATTCAGAAACATGGAGAGATTTGCATGAACTGATATAGAATGAAGTAAATAAAACCAGAAGAATAACTTAAGTGATAAACATAATAATAATTTAAGAAGCTACAACTCTGAAAGACTTCCTTATCCAATCCAAAAAAAAGCTAATTTGTTAAAAATCATGACAGTATTATTGTATTTACATTGTCATATTGTATGTCATTATCTTGGTTCTATTTTCTTTACTTTGCATTACTTCATATAGTTCTTCCCACCTGTCCCTGAATACCTCACAGAAATTATTTTTTATAGAGAACTAATATTCTAATATTCAGGGAAAGTATTAATCATGACTAAATTGATCAATCTGAACATTGCCTTATTCAGTAAGAACACATTCATGTGCTTTGGCACCTTTTATTCAATAGGCATAGGAGCCTCACACACACCATCAAATCCTCATTCCTGTTTCCATCCCAGACTTCACAGCCATTATCTGGTGAAGTAACTCCTTGTGGGAAAGAGACCAGCAATCCTCAAAAAGGCATCTAAACTAGCCTACCTGAAACAGGAAGGCATCTTGAGGAAGAGACAGGAGGCAGTACATGCCAAATCAAACAAAATCACCACTGCAACTTTGACTAACATCTCCCCTCAGAATCTAATGGGTATATTTTAAGACCCTGAACTCAAGAGCCTTGAAGATAGCAGTGACCCCTCCTCTACAATACCAGACCTTTTTGCAACCCAACCTCCTCAGTCATAATTAAAAAGAGAAATCACTGGGGAGAGTTTGTCATTCTTCTTCATCACTACCAGACACAGCTGCTGATAAATTGCCACAAAGTCCAATAAGCACAGAAGCTCAGGAATGGCAATCCCATTCCCCCACCCCAAACACTTGCTTCGTCTTCCCACCACCACCTGGCTTCTAGTCCAGCCCTCACAGTTGTTGTTGTTGTTTGTCCTTTGTTCTTGAAGAGGAGCATGACATCAGGAAGGTGATGTCATGACTTGCAAGTGAATTGGATTACAGTGAAGGAGGGTTGTGCAAAGTCACCTGCCTCCCTTTCTCCTCCAGAGCCATCTGGGTCCAGTGGCAAGATATAGGTCAGGATGACTAGAGATGGCCCCTGGCCCTCACAGTTATCATGAAACCACTAGTGTGTAAAAAGATCTAGCCATCACCACCAATCACCAAATAATTGTAATTGCCAAACACAAGGCAAACAAGCCAGCCTCACTGAAGCAACAAAATATAATGTGGGGGGGAGTAGGCATCATGTGCCAGGAAACTCTAACCCCACCACCACCTCTATCACTATCTGTCTTCATATCATGATGGGGACAACTTAGGACCCTGAACTCAAAAGCCTTAAGAATAGCAGTGCCTTCAGACCAGTATCCTCAAGACTCAGACATTATTTTGGAAAGTAAACCTTGGCAATTACTTTAGTAGGCACTACATTTGCAGCTATGAAAGACCTAGAAAAAAATGAAAGTTCATTCCACCAAAGTCCTTGGCACTTTGAAATGATTTGACATCAGAAATTGAAATGATTTTTACCAATGGAAATAACATTAGAGAAGAAGCAATAACGCATGCTTGGCCGATATACCTTAAGGACCATGGGACTTTCCACCTGACTTATAGCTAAAACCTCCCATATGTGCTGTTTCCCACTTTACAATGTGAGATCCTTAAGAGCAGGGACTGCATTACTTTTCTCTTTGCATTCCCAGTTCTTAGTACAGTGTTTTGCACAGTTGTTGTTTGTGGTTGAGTTATTTCAGTCCTGTCCAAATCTCTGTGACACCTTTGGTGTTTTCTTGGCAAGGACACTGAAACGGTTTGCCATTTCTTTCTCCAGCTTATTTTATAGATTAAGAACTGAAGCCAACAGGGTTTGGTGACTTGTCCAGGGCCACAGAGCTAGTAAGTTTCTGAGGCCAGATTTGAACTCATGAAGGTGAGTCTTCCTGATTCCAAGCCCAGTGTTCTATCCACCACCCCACCTGAATGCATTTTGCAGGTAGTAAACACTTTAAAAATGCTTTACTAGTTTTTTCATGATACAGATATCTCCTGATTGGTTTTAAGAGACTGCAAGTGTTAACAGGATTATTGCTTTGTTAGGACTCAGAAGAATGGAGAAACAAGCCTGTGAAACAAGCTTTCTGTATCTAATCATTAAAAGAGAAAAGAAAGAGACAGTCTACTTTTAGTCACTTTCAGTCCTTGCTCATTTTTTTTTGTCTTTTCATTTTCTATTTAGAAGCTTGACCTGAACACAGGCAAAGCAGGCCTTTGTTTTTAAAGGTGTGTGTGTCTGTGTGTGTGTGTGTGTGTGTGTGTGTGTGTGAGAGAGAGAGAGAGAGAGAGAGCAAAGTATCATCCCCAAAGAAATCAGTTCCAATTGTCTTGGAGGAAGGAAAAATTTGTGTTATTTATGTTAATGTACACATTTATAAGCATAATTTAGAAGAACAGAGAGTAGAATTTCTGAGAGTGGACTTTTCTTGTCCAAGAAATGGCAACAGTCAGAAGTGATAAATTAACCACAGAAGTACATGGAAGAATCAAACATATGCTTTTACACCTGGCCTGAGAGAGCAGTTAATGGATGATATTCAAGAATCCCAACACCCTATGAGTATGTGTGTATGAGAAAGAAGTATCTATTCCCTAGGCAATAAGATCCTGGAACCTAGCCTTCTTCCCAAATGAGTGATTTCCTGGGCAATTCCAGCTTTGGGTGTTGCCTCATAAGAAAAGATCATTTATTCTCAAGTTCCAGAGTTCAGGTATTAGAACATCAATGTAAAAAGGAAACCCCTCACATAGTTCCTACTCTGATCCTCACTTAGGAAAAAAAGAAGAGGATTGCCCACATAGCCCCCACATTTGGAGGAGTCATATCATGGTGAAGGGGTAAGAGATCCATATCTTCTCATGCCCTACTCTCCCCACTCCCAAACACTATCAGAGTGAGTTACTCAGACACTATGTGGATCTGTTGGGTTCTACAGAGTCATATCATATATGCTGGACACATTGTGGAAAAATAAAAACTTAGGGGAAAGAGGAATTCATTGGAATATTAAAGAGCTATCTCAATGGCAACTCCCCACTTAGTTTCCCACTTTGAAGAACTTAGGAGCTCTTTCAATGCTTTGTGATATTTTTTTTTTAAATAAGCTTCTAGGGTAGAGCCAAGATGGTAGAGTAAAAGCAGTGACTTGCTTGAGCTCTTCACCAAACCCCTCCAAATACCTGTAAAAAATGGCTCTAAACAAATTCTAGAGCAGCAGAACCCACAAAAAGAAAGAGTGAAACAAATTTCCAGCCCACAACAACCTGGATGGTTGATTAGAAAGGTCTATTATGCCAAACTGGGAGAGGAAACACAGTTCAGCGTGGGTGTGCAGGCAAAAGAGGCCTCAGTGAAGCTGAAGCAGGTCTCAGAGGACTAAATAACAGGCAGCTGTGGTGATTTCCAGACTTCTCAACCCACAAATGTCAAAGACAATTTAGAAGGTCATAGGAAAAGTCTGTGACTGCCATGAGAAAGAAGTTCAGTCCCAGCTCCAGTCCCCTTGCAGCCCCGGGGTGGCAGCAGCTTCCAGAGCTTCTGACCTACAGACAGAGGGGGAATCAAGTGGCTTATCAGAGGGGGATTGCAGGGATCTCTTTGCTGGTGATGAGGCAGGAATCTCTTGCTTGGCCCAAGCTTGGATCTGGGTCACAGTTCAGGGTGACAGTCCTGGGGCAAAGAGGAGTATTGGCATGGTGGAGCTTGTAGTGTCAGTGGAGAGGGAATCTTCCTCACAGTTCCTAGGCAGAAAAGAGTGTGCTTGTGGTCACTCATAGACCAGAGCCCAGGCCAGGAAAGAAGTAAACACTTTGCACTTGATCATACCACTTTGGAAGAACTGAAAACATACAGGTCCCTAGAAGTATCTCTGAAAAGACCTCCTCAAAACCCCCAAAACTTGAGACAGTACATTCTCCACATTAGAATCAGACCCCTACCTTAACAAAGAGTTTAAAACTCAAGTAATTGGCTGGGATCATGAGCAAACTACTCAAAAAAAAGTCAGACCATAGAGTCTTTCTTTGGTGACAAAGAAAATCAAAACATACAAACAGAAGAAGACAATGAAGTCAAGGCTTCTACATCCAAAGCCTCCAAGAAAAATATGAATCAATTCCAGGCCATGAAGGTGCTCAAAAAGGATTTTGGGAAGCAAGTAAGAGAAGTAGAGTGATGCAACAAAATCTTTAAAAAAAAAACTAGTGAACAGCTTGCTAAAGGAGACCCAAATAAAAATATTGAAAAAAAAAACACCTAAAAATAGCCTAAACCAAATGGCAAAAGAGGTTCAAAAAGCCAATGAGGAGAAGAATGCATTGAAAAGAAGAAATGGTCAAATGGAAAGGAAGTCCAAAAACTCAATGAGGAAAATATTTCCTTAAAAAATAGAATGGAGCAAATGGAAGTTAGTGACTTTATGAGAAATCAAGACATTGTAAAACAAAACCAAAAGAATGAAAAAATAGAAGACAATGTGAAATATCTCACTGGAAATACAACTGACCTTGAAAATAGATCCAGGAGAGATCATTTAAAAATTATTGAACTATCTGAAAGCCATGATCAAAAAAAAAAAAAAAAACCCCAAAAAACCTAGACATCATCTTTCAAGAAATTATCAAGGAAAGCTGCCCTGGTATTCTAGAACCAAAGGGCAAAATCACCTCCTGAAAGACATCCCCAAAGGAAAACTCCTAGGAATACTGTAGCCAAATTCCACAGTTCCCAGGTCAAGGAGAAAATATTGCAAGCAGCCAGAAAGAAATAATTCAAGTATAGTGGAAACACAATCTGGATAACACAGGATTTAGGAACTTCTACATTAAGGGACCAGAGGGCTTGGAATATGATATTCTGGAGGGCAAAGGAGATAGGATTACAACCTAGAATCACCTACCCAGCAAACCTGAGTATAATCCTTCAGGGGAAAAAATGGATATTTAAAGAGGACTTTCAAGCATTCTTGATAAAAAGACCAGAGCTGAATAGAAAATTTGACTTTCAAATACAAGACTCAAGAGAAGCATGAAGACGTAAATAGGAAAGATAAATCATAAGGGACTTATTAAGGTTGAACTGTTTACATTCCTGCATGGAAAGATGATATTTGTAACTCATGAGACCTTTGTCAGTATTAGGGTCGTTGGAGGGAAAAAATATGTATGCATAGATAGATAGATAGATAACTACTTAGCTAGCTAGCTAGCTAGCTAGCTAGCTAGATAGATAGATAGAGGGCACAGGGTAAGTTGAAGATGAATGGGTGATATCTAGAGAATAAAATTAAGGGGCAAGAGAGGATTATACTGGGAGAAGGAGAAATGGAGAGGTAGAATGGGGTGAATTATCTCACATAAAACAGACATGAAAAGGTTTTTACAGTGGAGGAGAAGTGGGAGAAGGTGAGAGGGAATGAGTAAATCTTACTCTCATTGGATTTGGTTTAAGGAGGGATTACCATACACACTCAATTGAGTATGGAAATCTATCTTACCCTATAGGAAAATAGGGAGGAAGGGGATAAGAGGGAGGGGAGATGATAAAGGGAAGGGCAGATTGGGAGAGAGTGTAATCAGAAGCAAACACTTCTGAGGAGGGACAGGGTCTAAAGAGAGAATAGAATAAACAGGAGGCAGGATAGGATGAAGGGAAATTAGGTCAGTTAGCTTTCCACAGCATGACTACTACGGAAGTGTTTTGCATGACTACACAAATATAACCTGCATGGAGTTACTTCCCTTCTCAATGAGGGTGGGTGTGGAGGGAAGAAGGGAGAAAATTTGGAACCCAAATTTTTAAAAACAAATGTTAAAAAATTGTTTTCACATGCACCTGGGAAATAAAGTATACAGGCAATGGGGTATTGAAATCTATCCTGCCCTGAAGGAAAATAGAAGAGGAAGGAGATGGGGTGGGGGAGAAAGAAGGGAGGGCAGATTAGAGGAAAGGGTATTCAGAATGCATGATGTCTTGGGGTTGAGGGAGGAACAAGATGGGGAGAAAATTTGGAACTCAAAATCTTGTGAAAGTGAATGTTGAAAACTAAAAATAAATAAATTAATGAATCTTAAAAAAAAAAAAAAGAAAAACCAAAAACAAAATGAGCTTCTATGAGTGACTTTTCTTTCTTTTCTGTGGAGTGAAAGAAACTTCTCTATGGAATGTGAATAGATTACATTGAATGTTTAGAGGGGAGTTTCACACTGTATTACTCATATTTGGGAATGTACTTCACTACATTTCTCCTGATTCCTGGACTTTGGCATCTCCATGAAATTCAATGTTACCTGGCTCTCCCCTTTACTTATCTTGTTTCTTTTGAATCAGGTATACCCTCTCTTGGGGCTTATTTAGTAATGATTCTACCCTAGGTTTCCTTGTTGTTGTTCTGTGCATTTATGAATAGCTATCCAATACCTCCCAGCTCCTCCCTACCCTCTGGCTGATTATTTGATTATGGGATCCTACTGCTTTTCTTCTTAAGTTGTAACCACTCTGTATGGTACTTGACTTTTTGAATCAACATAGTTTTCTCCCTCTGACTATTTTATCAGTTTCAAGGCCCATTTGATTTTATTTTCAAATCATGCAACTTCATTTGTACCCATCTTTGTGAGGTGTGCTCTATTCAGGGCAAGGAGCCCATCATTGTGATATATTAAGCTACCATCCAGGAATTGATATCCTGTTCTCAAACACTATTTTCTTAACCAGCTGTTCACTTCCCAAATCTGCTTTCTCTTCTGAAGCTCTTGCCTGTAATTGGCAACATTGACAAAAACACCACCTGTGCTCCTAAAGTCTTCAGTTCCTTGCCCAAGACTTCATAATTTTAGTAATGCTTTCTAGATTTCTTCTGTCAGTATTATATGTGCTTAAGTGAATCAACAGAAGTAGCAACTAGGCATCAAATTTGATAAATCTTGCAAGGATCTTCACACACTGGAATATGCTCCAAGAGGACAATAGGACCACTCATCAGGGGGTAGCTGATTACTAGTAATTTTCTTTTAGTTATCAGAACTGTATATGACTGAATGATACCAATAGATCTACATCATTATTGCTTATAAACAAGCAGTCCACTTTGAGATAACAGGGAAAGATATAGAGATTAAATCATACAATCATAAATATGGATCTGGAATGGACCTCATTTAGGAAAACTGAAGCCCAGGAAGGTTAAGTGACATGCTCAAAGTCACATAGGTAGTGTCAGATTTGAAACTGTCACTTACTCCACAGCAATCTTTCCACTGTTAAAAATTGACCTGAGATAATAGAGATAATAAGAATATATTTAGAATGAATAGGCTTGGGGAAAGATAGAATAATACAATATTATTATGGGTTGTGGTTAGTTTTAATTTATGACTAACACTATAAGTGGTTAAGATGAATTAAAGATGCATATTGTGGGAGGTGAAAGGGTACTTAATTTTCAAATCAGCATGATTGATGGTAAATTTTTCTAAGTTTGAAGGCAGGACTTGGACTGGAAGGAAGACTGTGAGAAAAGTACTGAACTCCTGGAAAAAAGGAGATGGAGAATACATCTGAAAATTAGTATATGCAAGCAGTAAGGTTCTTTGAAGAATACTCTTTATGTGGATGATAAATACCTCCAACAAGTAGAAGTTACAGAATGATGAGAGCAGGCTAGGGAATGATCTCCATATAGCATGAGTGTATAAGGATTAGAACTAATCCACCTTCTGGCCAATTGCTCTGTTCTTTTGCCTAGGTTACTAACCTAATAAACTCTACCTAGTAATAATTATCTAGTCCAGGGCTTCTTAAACTTTTTCCATTCATGACCCTTTCAGCTTTTCTTAAACTGTGGGTCACGCCCCCTGGTTTAAGAAAAGCTGAAGTCTATAGCCCTGTTTATTCTTCTCTTGTCCTCTCTTACTTACTTACTTATTTACTTTAACCCTGAATCTTGATCCTTTAATACTTGAATTTTCTGGCCACCAGACCACCTAAACTATTGTCTACCTGATAACACAACTTTTCTTGACCCAAGTCCTTACTCAGATGACTCAGTCATTCTTATAATTTTGTTGTGTGTCATGAATCCCTTTGGTGATCTGGTCAAGTTTAAAGGCCCTGTTTTCAGAATAATGCTTTTAAATGCATAAGATAAAATATATGGAATTACAAAGGAAATATTATTTTGAAGGAGTTATCAAAATAACAATTAAAAATAAGTTCATAGATCTCCTGAAATCTATATGTATACACCTGGGGCACTGCAGTCCTTAGGCTAATAATCCCTATTGACCTGGCTGAAATTGGCCTACTTGTGGCTTACCCTGGCCTGATTCTAATACCTGGTACTCACCTGCCCTTTCAGTTCAGATGTATTTGCTTTGATCTAGGCCACTGTTTTCAATTGATAGCCAAATTTATTATCCGAACCCAAAGCCCCAGAGTAGTCACTCCTATGAAAGCCAGAAAAGGAATATTTTGACTCAAAAAAGGTAACCATTGTTTTAACCCCAATTACCCTCTTCAATTTCAAGACTTGAGAATTTGACCTTCCCTTTTTACCTCATCACCAATTTAATTCTTCCACAGCCTGCCATGCCAAGAGAATATACTTTTTCTAGGTCTAGTCTTATTATTGGAATAAAAAATGCTTACTTGAACCATTGATAACCAGACCTCCTTAAGTCTTAGGAGTGTAAACTTGAAGATGAGTATGGAACCAATTGAAACACTGAGAGGTAGTTTGGAGGACCTTGCATTAATCTGAGTTTTTTACAATTCAATCTTTATTATGATAGCTTTCTGGCGATCAAAGAAACTAATACTGAAGTGTTTTTTTTTCCTGACTGTGTGGAGCACAAACATCATTTAAATGCCACCTAAACATGTGCACACATCCAAAAACCCTGTGGAGCATCAGTCAGCATTGGGAGTTGGCACAGTGCCTACATTGTTATTCTTGCCGCATTATGATGGAAATAACAAGCGAGACAGAGACAGAAAACAAAGGGGAGGGGTAGAGTATACAAATGGGTGGCTACAAGCCTTGTGTTTCCATTTCTTCTTCCTCAAAAAGCAGACAGATACATGGGTGGATTATTAATATTTGTGGCTCAAAGCGGTTTTTCAAAAGGATGCAGCTCTTCTTTCTTTGTACAGTTCTTTGGGACAGAAGGTACATCTTCCAAGCAGAATTCTCTACTACCCTAAACTCTGGGATCACTAAACAACAGCATTCTGGGGGTGTCTTGGCAATCAAAAGTAATGCAGAGATCTCCTTCTTAGACCACATTCCATCCATGAATCCATAGGTTGTTTCTCATAATATACTTCAAATAAAGTTATCAAAAATATATGGGATGGGCACAAAATGCCAGTCAATAAAGGCTCCAGAAAGTATTATAATTTAGATGACTTCATCTACCTGTCTGAACTCTTATGAATCTGAGACTAAATGATCAAATCAAATCTCACAATTAGAAAAGGTCTCTGGGGTCACCAAGTACCATCTATTAATAAGTATTCATTGTATGCCTAATATGTTAATAATAGCACCCTGACTTGTAAGAGAAGTTTCATTATTTTCATAAATCTTTTATACCAAAGTCACATTTCAACCTTCTGGGCCTTAATTTGCTCGTCTATAAAATGGGTGTGGAGAGGGGTGTGTGAAACAAGGGGTTCTCTCCATTCTGATTTAGCACTGAATCTATAAACCAGGGAATTTTAGAGTAAGAAGGGAGGTTAAAGAACATTTAGTCCAACTTCCTCATTTTATAGCTAAGCAAACTGAATTTCAGACAGGAGAAATGATTCACCCGAAGTCACATAATTCACTGGCAGCTGGAATATGGCTGGATCTCAGATCTACTGACTTCTAAGCCAGGAATTCATCCCCCAAATTATGTCTGCTGTTGCTGTGGGTGCCTATTATTGTCACTTTTTTTATAGAGAGGGAAGCTGAGGTTTAATGATTTATTCACTGTCACATAATTGGGTAACTTTAGTTATAAGTATAGGTATATAAGATTTAGGTATAAGATAGAAAGATAAGATAGAAAAGCAGTTCTCCTTACATTGTTCTCCTTCCAGTAGATCACACTGTTGTCAGATATTTTGGGAGATGGAAAAAGAGTACTGGAATAGTGGGACACTTCAGAGTGTCCTGTTTGGTTTTGGACATTGACAAACTAAATTTTTTCTGGAAGATCATGTGACTGTGCTGATGAACAGTCTTGAAATCATTTTGGACAAGGAATACTTGAAGGGATAGGAAATGTTTAGCTTGAAGAACAAAAGATTTAAAGGAGCAATGAGATATGACTTCAAATAAAGAAAGACATATGGAAAAAAGGAATAGATCTAATCTCTATGTGTGTGCAGAGGGCAGAACTGATGTAGTCTCTTCCAATATGGGAAAAATTTTGTAATGATTGTAGCTATTTAAAAACTTATTGCCTCTTGAGGAGCAAGTTCTCTTTAACCAGAAGTATTCCAAAAGAGGTTAAAGGATCATCATTCAGGGCTATTTTAGAAGTAATTCTTATATCAGTTAGGAAGTTGAACTTGGTGACTTCAAAGTTCTTTTCTAACACTAAGATTCTTTGACTTTATGATAGAATTAGTTTGAGGCCTTCTGTGATTCATTACCTACTCAAAACCATTGTTCACAAGATGACCTACTCCCTAACCCAATGTGTATACTTTTCCCTTTCAGCCAGAAGGCACATTGGTAGTGGAGAGAGCACTGGACTAGGAGCAAAAAAAAAAAAAAGATTTTAACCCAAATCCAGCCTCAGGCTAGATAAGCCAGTTATTTAGCCTCTCTATGCCTCAGTTGGCTCAACTGTAAAATGAGAGGTTTGAACCCAATGGCCTCTAATCTCCCTGTTAGCTCTAGATTGATAATCCTATGATCCTACTAATTAAAATTGCCTGGAAAAAAAAGGTACCTAGAAAAAGATATTTCCATGTACATGTAAGGTATATTTTCCCATACGTTACCATACTACATAGGAAGTGAAAAGGTGACCAAGTAACACACATGGAGGACAGAGTACCAAGTTAACCAAGGCACTTTCCTTTATATAGACATTTTTGGTGCTGGAAACCTGAGTGAAGCAGGCACTGTGGAAAGCCCTTCCTTCTGCCTACTTCAGGTCTGATATCCCAGCTGTTCTGTCACAGCACATTCAATCCACTTGTAGAATAAGGAGTCACCAATTAAAATCCTTCTGGTCAGATGTCCAATCATCAACCCTTTCCATCAGTTGTAGTGTACTACAACTGACTCTTCATATATTTGCTGCCCATCCTTCCACAGCCTCAGTTAGGATATGAACTACATTAAAGAGGGATTATTTTGCTTTTCTGTTTATATCTCTAGTGCTTAGCACCAGAGCACAGTGGTTGGCACATTGCAAGCCCTTAATAAATGCTTTTTCGCTCACTCACTCACTCATTTACTCATTGAATTATTCACATCACCAGCAGATATATGTGAATAGTCATAGACCAGAAACCTGCCTATCCATGTCAAATACACAAAATACACACATAAAGGACCATGTAGCTAAGGAAAAGCCAAGCTGAAGAAACTCACACCTTGGACAATGCAGGACTGCTGACATCCTTTCCTGGTATCATAGAGCTCTTTACTGAGGATGGTATCAGCTCTACTTCCCATCTATGTTAGTATCAGTTTCAGCAAGCTGCTCTGTTATTATCTAATGAGCTTCAACTCTTTAGGACCACATGTCTGACCCTCTACCATTACCTACTAAGGTTGAGTGGCTAGAAATCCTTACAGTGAGCAGGTTGATGCTCTTTTAGAACAGCTTTTCCAATGGATAGCTGATGCTACAGAACACTATGCTTATCCAAGAATTTAGTGAATAAAAACCACCAAAATGAATTCATCCTTTCTCATTGTTGTATTGTCCTGATGCGGTACTGATTTAGGTCTATATTTTCAGACAGCTATCTGGTTTAGGGTTGGGAAATCCTCTGTGTGACTATTGCTACAAATCTGAGTATGAGCTTATGTCCTTAAAATTTATTTTACCTACTGTAGGGTAACTAGATCAATCTTATTCTCAAGATCCTCCTAATCAACATGCAAATGAAATGAAGGGTCAGAACAGAAGACAGATAAAGGAGGTAAGGGGATCACTATCCACCCCTTTGATTCATATTCCTGTCTTTACTATGCATATCTGCCATTACCAAAGCCTCTATGGTCTCTGTAGCAAGTTCCCAATAAAGGCTTGTTTGAGATTGACTGGCTTCTGCTCAACCTCTTTTAGGAGTCTTTCCCCAACAATTACGGTTGATGTGAAAATTTTCCCTTTCTGTTAATCCATAGTATATATGTTTCAACTGTATGTATAATACTATCTATCTGATAGATAAATAGATAGACAGACAGATGTGTATGTGTTTCTACTATATGTAGTTTTTACTATATATAATATATATAATTTCTACTATATTATATATATAGTTTCTACTATATATTGGAAATATAGTACAGATATGTGTATATATGTTTGAATGTACATATATGTATATACACACATACATATATATGTGTATATATATACATACATATATATCACTTAAGTATATTCTACTTAATACCTTTTGGAGGCAGCTAAGTGGTGTAGAGGATAAAGTGTTGGACTTGAAATCAGAAAAAATGTGAGTTTAGATCTTGCCTCAGCTACTTTCTAACTGTATAATACTGGACAAGTCATTGTACCTCTTTCAGATTCAGTTTCCTCATCTATGGAATGGGAATAATAACAGCACCTATTTCACAGGGTTGTTGTGAGAATTAAAGGAGAGAATATAACTAAAGCACTTTGTAAATTTTAAAGAAGACATAAATGTGATATTTTGTATAAGCTGTGTTTTTAGCAATTATCTATGGCAAGTCATTTTCATCTCTCTAGTCCTCAGTTTTACTCACTGTAAAATGAGAAATTTGGACTATATGGCATTTCATTTCTCTTCCAGCTCTATTGTGGTCTAAATTTTTCATCCATATATCCCTGCCTATTTCCCCTATGGAGCTAGCACCCACCTAGACAAATAATAGATGTTTTAGCATAGACTGATTTAACCTGGTCTGAATCTATCACAAAGATGAACTTTGATTTTCTTTATCTTGGTTTCTGTCTTGAGATAGATGATGAGAAGAGGCAATACTCATCTCTGATGTTGGATTTGAAAGAAAAATATTAGTAATAATAAATCAACAAATTCAACAAGCAACATTTCAGAGGTAGGGGAAAAGGAAACTAATTTTAAAAGCCTTTTTATGGGTGGAGTTGATCTCCAAGTTACACCTCTCAGTTGCAAGGTTGGAAAGAGTGATTATGAAGAAGGCAAGCCTGCCATCACTATTTAAGCATTCTGGCAACTCCAACAACAATAATCAGGAGAGACAGCCAAAAGGGCATGATTCTGAACAGAGGTCAGTGGAGGGCAATTCTTGTCTGACTGCTGTATCTGAACAACTTAGTGCTGTCTTTTCCCTGGAAGATGGCACAGGCCACATCAACTTTGTTGACTGTCAGAGTGGGAGCTTCCATTGATTGGCAGATGAATGAAACCTTGGCACATATCTTAGTAACCCTTGGATTCCACATTTGCCATCCACGTCACTGTCAGCCCCAGCTGCCAGCTTGGAAGGCATGATGAGTGTAATTGTGTTGGCATGTCTCCAGCACCCTGAGGAGTCATCACTTGTGATACTCTCCCTACTTTTCTGCCAGGCAAACAGAAAGGTTAATAATGTAGTGCCTGATTGCTCTGCTGCTCTCTTGGGTGGGGGTGGCCTTCGTAAGGGGGAGAAGGAGCTAATTCATGAGTCTATACCATGTGTATAATATACAAGCAGATATAAAGGAGAAAAAGTGTGGCATGGGAGGAAATCAGGATGGTTTGCTGGAAAGAATACTAATTAAGAGATCTGGTTTCCAGACTTACTTTGCTTATTAACTTTCTGAGTGATCTTCAGGGGAACCCAGTCTCTTCAGCTCCATGTTCTCATCTGTCAAATGAGAGAATTATCCCTTTAAGTTCTAAAATTCTATGACTCAGTGAATTAATGCTAGCTTTAGTTTCCTGATCAGTTAGACTATGAGCCCAGGGTCCTACAAGCTACTATAATGAGTTACTTGATCCCTCTTGAAGGTAAAAGTCAACAAGCTCCTACTAAGTGTCAGGTATTGTGCTAAAGGCAGAAGATAAAAAGAATGACAACACACACAGACATACACACACACAGTCCCTGCTTTCAAAGAACTCACAATCCAGTGGTAGAGACAATAAATAAATACCTGTGTTCAAGCAAGTTATATACAGGATAAATTGGAGATACTCAACAGAGGGAAGGCATTAGCAATAATGATAATCAAAAAAGGTTTCTTTTAGGAGGTGGGATTTTAGCTAGAATTTGAAGAAATCTAGGAAAGCCCAGAGGAAGAAGTGAGGAATTACTTCAAAATGATCTATATCTGTCCTTGCTCCAGACCCTGTTACTCTTTCTGGCTTCACAGACAGAACAAACTCAAGAGTCCTACTTTAGTACCTCAATAATCTAGTATTGATTTAACATTTCTGTTAATTCTATTAGGTTCCCCAGCCATCAGTTTTCTGTCTTATGCTAAGTAGGTAGAGTTCTTGCCTAATAGCCAGCTCCCTAAATCTTGAGGGTCAATAGATTTTTCTAAATCCCATTATCTCTTTGACTATACCTAGTACCTAGCACTATAATCTCCTCAATTATGACCACATTCCTTGTTTCTTTCTTTAGTATATCTGTCAATGACCACCAAAATCTTTTCCAGGTTAGATAGGGATCACAGATTTGAGGTTCAATTTGGGCTTTAAAAAAAAACCAACTTGTTGTATTCATCAACCTCTGAACACACACACACACACACACACACACACACACACACATACACACTTAGTTCTTGAATTCAGCCTACTTTTGGACTGATAACACCTGCATTTCCATACATAGAGTAAGCAAGCTTTGGACTCCCTCTTCTATTCCCACACCTAGTCTTTGACCTATGCCAAAGGTTAGTCAATCAGCAAACATTTATTAAGTATCTCCTATATGCTATGCACTATGCTAAGTGCTGAGGATGCAAAGACCAGAGGAAAAAATAATCCTTGCCCCTCTAGGACTTTATAGTATAGATGAGAAAATAATATGTACATATAAATGTATAAACTACACACACACATGCACATGATACACACACACACACACATACATATATATACACTTATCTATATATGTGTGCGTATATAGATACATATATATGTATATGGTGTGCAAATTAATTGGACAAAGGTAAATATATTTATTAATTTAATAAACTTAATAACTTTACCTTTAAAAACTCTTAATATGCCATATGTTCTTTTATAATAATTAGTTTTTCTATTTATTTAGCATTAAGTACACAATATTTTGGCACTATACATCACATTGGATGTTTAGCACACCTTCAATGAATGAACCATTTTCCAAGTCTACTCAAACATAAAAGCAAAAAGAGTCCCTACTCTGAAGAGTATATATTATATTGAGAAGAGACCATATTTTTAGGATGGTGGTAGACAAATAGCATGCATGACTTTGGTCTGGAAGGCTAGAGGGATGGTGAGTTGGGTTATAGTGAAATAGATTGACTAATATCTTCAGTTGCAGAGATAATATAATTATTCTTTCAGAACTTGAGGGTAGTGGGAAGACCATTCTTTGTGGCATTTTCCTTGATGCTAGTAAGATAAGTGTAAAGTAGAGTGTAAGATCAATAAGTATTTATTAATTATTATCTATCTATATATCCATTCAAAGAGATACAAAAAGCAGTCCCTACCCCCAAGGAGCTTACAATTTAATGGCACAAGAAAAAAATCATACAAGTATATAGAAACAAGATATATACAGAAAAATGGAGATAATCTTGGAGAGAAGGTACTAACATTTATGAACACTGGGAAAGGCTTCTTAGAAAAGAAGGTGGGATTTTAGCTGAGATTTAAAGGAAGTAAAGGAAGCCAGGGGATAGAAATGAGAAGGAAGATATGAGGAGAGACAGTCAGTGAAATGGCTGTTGTAGAGAGACAGAGTGTCATATTCAAAGGGGAGGGAGTAGGTAAGTGTGCCTGACTCAAAGAATTCATGGAAGGAATTAAGATATAGGAAGACTGGAAGGAAAGGCATGAGAACACAAAGTTATGAAGGCCTTTAAAAGCCAAATAGAGAATTCTATATTTGATCCTGGAAGCAATAGGGAGAGATGGGTAGCATCACTAAAGTCTGAGATAGTTGAAGCAATTACCAATCAGGGCAATGGTTCCCAGGGTAGAATTTATAGGACATAGTATGTGACTCAGCACACAGAAGATTTTGAGAAGATGACCAGAGAGAAAAGCATCCTTAAGAAAAGGGACCATTTCTTTTGTCTCTTTTTTGTCACTGAATCTACCACCTAGTAGGTACTCAATAATATTTGTTGATAACAAGAGTTCAGTTCAATTCCATGGACCAAGAATGTATAGAAAACATATTTTATACCTACATTAAGTACTGTGAAGTAGTACAGTTTCTGTCCTTGAGGAATTTATAATCTGATAGGGGAAATGAGATTTACACACATGAAAGAATTATTAATGAATATCTGTCTTGTACTAGTCACCAGTCCCCAGTGTGGTGTGAAGGAAAAAATGCTGAATGTGGAGCCAGGAGACAGGGTTCACACCCCAGTTCTGCTACTTATTATCATGTCATCCTTGGACAAATCACTTCTTCTCTCCAGGCCCTTCCTACTCATTTAAAAGAGGGTTGGACCCGATATCCTCTAATATCCTATGAATCTTTTCTAGTCTAGGACCTGACAGCTTTCTGTTCTTTGCCAATTCAAACCCTGGGAGTTTCAGGATCCAGTTGCTGGTGGGTGGGGGCAGTGAGGAAATCTTCCAAGTAATCAGAATGTGAATAGAATTGAGGGCTTTTTAGACCTACTCTTTTATCTGTTTTATTTATCAAGCAGCAATCCCTTTAACAGCTAAGAGTATAATTGAGAGGTTTGGGGCAGGGAGAATTGATTTCAATAAACGTTTTATTCTTTTACCAGTAATTCTCTTAAGTGGGCTTCAGCGAATTACCTTTGTTATGCAGCTGTTGCCAGGGAAAGCATCATAATAACCAGGGTCTCAGCCAAGGAATTTCTCAACTAACTGCAGGGAGGAAAAGTGTCCTTTCCCAGAGAATCAGTTCTCTACGTCAGCAACAGGAGATAATGAAACACACATCTGCATCTGCTTTTCTGCAAAATTAAGCATTCCAGCAAGGCCTGAACTAGATACATGAAATGAAATTGTGACTGTAAACTCAGAGCCAGACTCTTGGCAAAGCTGTGAAGGAGGTGAACATTGTTTTAAGGGTCCTCAGCTTTCTGTTCTCTGCCTTTTAACTCACCTTAGAAGCACTCCTTTTTCCTGTGCCCACATACTCAACTCTCTGAATCCCTTTCAATAAAAGCCTGCTTTCAGATATTTCTTTCACAACTGCTGTAAATGATTCCTAAAAACTCATGGTGATTGATGTTAGAGTGTGAATCTTCCCTGGAAAAAATAAGCATCCTGATAAAGTAGATCCTTGTTCTAGAGAGCAGTAGGCTTATAGTCCCGTATCTTAGACTAAACTGCCTTTGGACAATTCATTTGCTCTTTGTGAGCCTTTGTTTTCATATCTATAAATCACGGGGCTTTGACTATGTGACCTTTATAGTATCTATTCAAGCACTAAATCTAATGAGTTTTTGAATGAAACCCTCATAGTAAAATTTCATAGATTACATTAGATGGATGGGGAAGATTGAGGGGGTTTAGGGCAAGGAGAATTGTTCCAAGAAAGCCTTTGTTCCTTCATTCCTCCCTCCCTCCTTCCCTCTCTTCTTTCCTTCCTTCCCTTAGGCTACTACATGTCTCTCAGGGTTTTGTCTACCTCTTCTCTAATATCATTGGGTCTAACACCCATGTCAGGTGTTTTCTTCTCACAACCACCAGTGACTAGGACTCAAGTTTCATTTAACCACTTATAAGACATAAATTAATTTTTACAAAATAGTATTAACTTTGAAAATATAGCAAGTACAGTATTACATTCTTCCCCCTCCCTCCTTCAATGCTTCAGGAACACACTCTCCCCTAAACCTCCTTGGTTTCTTGGAACAGTGAATTCAGATTAAGAACAGTTTTTGTATAGGATTGTTCCCACCAAGCTATTGAATGCAGTTGAGTGTTCATCTCAACTAAGCCTGGGCTGAGTCTTGAATGTCATACCTTACTTCACGAGACATTATTGTCGGGCTCACTGCAACTTGACTCTAGAATAGTGATGTCATTTTAGTCCTCTTTGAGAATGAAGGACAATAACCATTGTTGGGCCAGCTACAAGGTCTCTGCTAATAAAGCAGTAGTCAAGATCCATTAAATTCATATAAACCAAACCAATGCTACCTTATAGACTATCAATTATCTCTGTAACTTTGGAAATGTCATTAATCTCTTTGTGTTTTCTTCTTTCCTTCGTCTTTTAAATGATAAGAGTAATACCTATTATATCATCCTCATAAGATTGTTGTATAAGCTCATATAATGGGTGAGAAAGGATCTCATAAAGTGATAAGCCAATATTTCCATAAGGAGTGTCATAAATTATATTTCAGATGAAATATATCCTATGGAATTATCCTTAACCAGCAAAGAATTGACCATAAATAGGGTTTATTCTGAAAATTGGAGAAAAGTTATAACATTTTTTTTTCCTGTCTCCATTCCTACTTTCACTCCCTGTGGAACTGTTTGCAATTGCCATCAGCAACAAAGTGGAACCAGACTCACTCAGGCCTTTAATTTACTTAAGGACTGGTTGTCATCAGGATTAAAGAGCTAGAAAGCCAGTTAAGGGTGAATCTACAAGCTATATCATTGTTAAGATCTTCTCTGTGGCTATTTGCCTTTTACATTGTCTCCTACCTGATGATATTTTTCATTTCCTATAAATCAGATGACTTACTGCTTATTACCTGGCCATTTGACCTCTTGCTTTATTTTGATCAAATAATTTCTGTCTCCTAACTGCTGACTATTTGCATAGACTCTGGTATTCCCATCTTGTTCTTTCTTCCTAGACATGATCTAGATTTCTTTTCCTTACTTGGTCTCTGCTTGCTTGCACCTTGACATTTTGTGTCTTTCTTTCCTGATCTCAGCATCCTGCTGAAGGAAGCCTCCTTGAATTAATATGATAATGGTGAAAAATAAGAATAGGAAGCTTAATTCTATACAGTGCTCTAAGATTTTTAAAACTCTTCACCTATATTATCTCATTAAGTGCATGAGCTGTGGGCTGTTATTTTTCCCAAGGTTTTTGTTTTGTTTTGTTTTGTTTTTGTTTTTTTCAGATAAAGGAGCTGAGGCTGTAAAAGGTTAAGTGCTTTGCTCAAGGTCACACAGTAGTAAATGTTTGTGGCAGGATTTGAAATCAGGACTTCCTGATTCCATGTCCAGACCTCTGCTCACCTTAGACAGCATTTATAACAACCCCCTCATTTTACAGATAAGAAAATTAAGACCTAGAGAAGTAAAATAATTTATTTAAATTCAAATCCACAAAATTCATTAAGCCCCTCAATTCGCTGATAGTCGTGATTGGCATGACAAGAATAGCTAATGATATTAAATAAAATATAACACTAATAATTGTTGGATAACAGCAGAACTAAGTATTTAGTTACATAATTTCTATGGCATGACTTCAAAACAACCTGATATTATTATAAGTGATTTATTCATTAATAGTTACCATTTGAAGATACTTTTGAAGTAAATTGGTGTCATCACACATCTTAACAGAACTTTGTGGAGATAATGGTCAACTCCATCTATGATAAGATGTGAGGGACTTCAAGGAGCTGCCAAATATCTCCTATGTTCTGTTCACCAGTCTGTGGGTAAATGGGACATTCATATGTTCAATGTAAGGGCTATGAATTTTATCCTCTTGTTCACTTGAAAATATGCCTACAGATCTGGAGAATGAAAGACACTCCAACAGAGTACTAGCAGAGCTAATCATTGGGTTCCACCATTTTGGAAGGAAATTTGAAATTATGTTAAGGAAATGACTAAAATGCTGATACTATCTGACTCACCAATCCTACTACTAGACACAAAATGTTTAGGAGGTGAAAAAAGAAAAAAAGAAGATTATAAATATATAACAAAATGTTCCCAGTAGCATTTTTAATGGTTGCAAATTAATGGTAATCAATTGAGGAATTAGTGAACCAATTGTGGTGCATGAAGATGATGTATAAGAAGTGATGACTATAAACAATTCAGAGAAATGTAGAATGACTCATATGAACTTATACAGAAGGAAGACAGCAGAACCAGGGAAATGCTACACATAATAACTACAATAATATAAATAGAACAAAACAAAACAATGTTCTTATTAATTATATTGAGTATATATATTCTATATATTGAATTATATATTATTACTTACCATAAGCAAGATTGACCTAAGAGAAAAGATAAGAAAATCAACTTCCTTCCCTTCCTTGTGTGTGTGGAATATTTGTATATGGAACATGGCATATACTTTCAGACTTAGTTGATGTGTTGTTTGGTTTTGTTTAGTTTAATTTTGTGAGTTTTGCCCCATCATTTTATTTAATTTTGGGTTCAAGTAATATTTTTCTTGCTAAGGAAACAGGTAGGGGCATAAAAATATATTTGGGAATAAAAGATATAAAAACAAAAAAAACTAGAAAAAAATTAAAATGTGTTTCCTGTGCATGTTACTGTATGTGAGAAGCTTTGAGTCTTTACTATTAGAGAAGATACATCTAAAGATACATATCTCCATGTCATGGAGGGTTGAACTTTCTGACATTTATTTCTAAAAGTAACATTTGAAATTCTCTTTTGAGTACCCCACCACATATGTTGCAACCTAGGTGGCAATTTCCCTTGCTTATTCCTATTCACAGTTCTGTCTTGATACCAGAAATTGAATCATTACAGTGATTGCTTTGGACCTTAATAGATTTTTGGCCTTCCCAAGACCCATATTAAAACAAAAATGTTTCAGCAAATCATTATCAGTTAAATTTTAGCAGGGAAAGATTTACAAAGTACCTGCTGAGAAAGAGGAAAGAGAAAAGGATGATTTTAAAAAATTTAATTGTAAAAAGTTGTGAAATAAATGTAATTGCTTCAGTATTAAATATCATTCATAATAAAACAATTTTAAGGGTCAAAAATGAAAGAAAAAAATTGGAAGATAAGGAGGGCACTCTACCAAAAGGCAAATTTCATTAACTAGAAGGCCCTGCACCTGTTATACTAGATTAGATATTCTGGAGATCTGAGAGTGGATTTTTGATTATTTTTCAGAAAAGCTCTGCATATAAGGTTAATATGCTTGTTCCCTTATTGTAGAATAGAAGAGAATGATCATTCCCTTCTTAAAGCCAAAATTAGAGCCTAGCAATAATTTTTCTCCTTTCCTTTTCTTTTTGCCCTAAAAACAAACCAAAATAAATACCTAAAGGAGGAGCCCCCCCACAAAATGTGGTCTTTGTCAGATAGAAAGGGATTTTCAGGTGAATTTACAGGATAATGAATGGTTCATATCCACTGTGGGTCTCATTGGGGTGAAATCTCAAAAATGTTATCATAAAAAGAGACTGAAGGGTCTGTGATGTTACTGCATGTGCCTTAAAAGAAAAGAATTTCATGAATGGATTCACAAAGAAAGTCATGAAACATAACTGCTTTAGAAGGGAGGGGACCTGTACAGCAGAACCCTTTCTTCCTCTTTTAAAACTCATTACCAAAATTTGTTGGTCAAAAATCTCTTATGGCCTTGAAGTTAAATAAAACAGAAGGATAGGCACTCAATCAACCTACATACATTTACACTGCATCTACTGTATGATAGTTACTGTTCTAGACATTGAAGATGCAAAGACAGAAATGAAACTGTCCCTGTCCTCAAGAACTTACATTCTACAGTAGGAACCTGGATATAAATAAAATATAAATATATGTTATTTTCATTGCTCAGTAATTTCCAACTCTTTATGACACCATTTGGAGTTTTCTTGACAAAGATACTGGAGTAATTTGCCCTTTCTTCATCTCATTTTACAGATGAGGAAATTTAGGCAAACAGGGTTAAGTTGCACAGGGTCACACAGCTAGTAAGTGTCTGAGGCCAGATTTGAACCCAGGTCTTCCTGACTCCAGGCCTATATCTATTTTATATTGATTGTGTGTGTGTGTGTGTGTACACATATACATACATATATATGTGTATATATATAAAATACATAATGTAAAAATTTGAAAATAATGTAAAATATATATATATAGATATCGATATAGATATCTATATCTATATCGATATCTATATATATCTATATAAAACATTGATGATGAGGCAAGAAATGACACTACTAACTGAGAGTATCAGACAAAGTTTCATGTAGAAAATAGCACTTGAGCTGGGACTTGAAGAAAACTAGGAATTCTAAAAAGTAGAGATGAGGAAGTAATGACTCTCCATAAAGGAGACAACCATGTCTGGAAGGAGGCTTGGAGATCATCTATTCCAACTCTTTCCTTTTGCACATGAAGGAAAAAAGAGAAGTAATGCCTTGTCCCAGGTCATAGAGACAGTTGGGATATAATAGAGTATAAATCTTTTGGGACAAATAGTTTTTGTCTTTTTTTATTTTTGTTCTTATTCATTTATTTATCTATACATTTATTTATTTTGCTTTCTCATCTAAACTTATAGAATCATTCTGATTAATTATTTGGTAAAGTGGAGTTAATAATGCCTGTCTTTTGGGTTTGCATTAGTACCCAATGAGATAACATATAAGAAAATGGTAAAAGGTTGATCTAGATCACCTCTAAATCCCTGCCACCCCAACTTTGAGGTGAATACACAGGACTATTTTTATTCAGGCACAATTCTCACTCTGACTATCTGAAGAAGCTGGAGACTTGATGAAAACAACTGTTTGGGCAAACTTGCCTACAAAGGGAAATTTTGTACTTAAAAACATTTTCCCTTGTCAAAATTAATATGATAACAATATCTTAAGGCATAATAAATATGACTAAGAATAGCTGAGAATTACATATTACAAAACACTTCACTCAGAACACTTTTCATGTGACCATCATAACAACCTTTTACCTCTAATATAAGGAATTTCCTTTAGAAGTGATCTATCAAGTGGTCATTCAATTCTGGCTAGAATGCCTTTAGTGATTGAAAACCTTTTACTTTATGAGATGGGTGATCCATTGTTGGGAAGTTATAACTGTTAAAAAGTTATATCTTATTATTGACCTTAAATCTGTTTCTTTTTAATCTTTTTGTGTTTCAAAAATAATTTCATTGATATCCTTTGTTTTCATATTACCTCCATTTAAAATACACATTATACCACTCCTTAATTATTGAGCCTGTAATTATTGTAACTGTAAATAAATAAATACACATACAGAGAAGAAAGTAATGAGTGAAAACATCAACCAATACACCCAATGCAATTGTTCACTCTCAAAATCATTTCCTCCTTCAAAGAAGGGAGAGAGGAGAGATCAGTTTTCTCATCTCTTCTTCAGCTCTGTCTTATAAATACATAGCTTTCAGTTTCTTTTTAAATATCTTCTTCATTTATGATGTTGTAATTAGCACATTCTTTTCCTGCTTCTACTGACTTTAGTGTGCATCAGTTCAAATATAAAGATTACCTATTTCCCTGGAATGTTCCCACTTTACCATTTCTCATGGCAAAATAATATTCTCTAACATTCATGTACCACAGTTTGGTCATTCCCTGGTAGATGGTCATCTACTCTACTTCTAGTTCTTTGCCATTACAAAAGGTCTTGTGACATTATTTTGATATTTATGGACCATTCTGTCTTTGCCCTCCTTTGCCCTACCTAGCCACGGAATCTCTGGGTCAAAGGATATGGACATTCTTGTCACATTTTTTGAAAGTTTATTCCAAATATTTCTCCAGAATAGTTCAGCCAATATTTAGCTCCACCAAAAATGTATTAATGTTCTTGTCTTACTGAAGCCCTTTTAATATTGACTATTACCATTTTTCATTAAATTCATGGATTGGAGATGTGCATTTCTCTTATTATTAGTGCTTTGGAGGAATTTTTCATACTGTTTTTCAACTTCATTTAGCTTCCACCCAATGGTCCCCACAACCAGGACTTCTTTCAGGTTCAGTCAAGCTTATATTTTGGTTTCCCTTCAAGGAATTCATGTATGACTCATGTGAGATGCCTTTATCAGATGAATGTGACATGTGACTTGTGTGCAGAAACCTTTGTCAAAATCCTCTATAATATAAACATTTCAGAACCTGGGAAGAGGGAGCTGCCTTCTCCTCCTCCTCCTCCTCCTCCTCCTCCTCCTTCTTCTTCTCTCTGTCTCGCTCAAAACAATGTAATAAATTCTTTTTGAAACTATTTCAGGTTTGGAGATGCATTCTCACAAATAGGAATATGGTCTTAAAAGTGGAATTCCTGGGTGGTTACCCAAATAAACCTGAAGATTCTCTGAGACCATGGACATTGAGTAAGTTCTGTGATTCTAGGATTAAGCATGGATGGAACCAAACTGACACAGTCGTATTGAATACAGGGAGAACCTGGTGAGTCTGCTTGTGTTCAGGCTGGAGGTCCTTTGGTAGAACTCTTTCTTTTTTTCTTTTTCTTTCTGTCTTTCTTCTCAACTCTGGTCTGTACCTGGCCAGTGATCACCCAGATATCCTAGTGAACATGGATAATAGTTCTTTACTCATTCACTTAGTATGACTCTAGCTTAGTAATGGAAATTTTTATCTGGCAGGCAGTGAGGTGGATTTTGATGAGCTTCCACTTCAGAAATTCCCTAGCACACAGAAGATCTTGTTTATCCTATAGAATTTTAAGTGGAACACCATGTCCCCCATAAAAACTGCTGTGAAATAACACAGAAAAGGAACTTCAAAGGGTGGGGAAAACTAATGAAGTCTCTGCCTAAAACAACTGTCCAAGCTATCTGTAATATTAAACAAGGACTTACTCTTAATGACTTTTTGTTTAGACCTTCAGTGGGAGATAAGGAAGAAAACTTTGAATTAATTTTTCTGTCTTCACAACCCTGGCCAGGTTGGAGATTGCAGAGCTAAAAAGAGACAAAAAAAAAAAAAAAAAAGAAGAAAAGCTGTTTCTTTGTTTGTAGACAATTATGGCATTATAAATTAAGTAGAAACAAAATCGTAACTGAAATGTAACATGTTCACTTTAAATTTCCGAATTATGTTTTAAAGTTGTTTGAGTTTTTAAAATTTTTTTTGTAACTACTAAAACCCCATAATGAATTTTTTTTTTGGAGTTTTGAGGCTAGGAGTAAGATTAAACACAAAAAGCAAACACCTCTCTCACCTTTCTGGAGATGATAGATATATTTTTTTTAGTAGAAGGTGTTTTCACCTTCTAGAGAATAAGCAGAAATGAAACTAATTTGAAATGATTCAAAAGAATTTAGTTATTTAGGTAAACTAGTAGTTAAGTCACCTAAATTGAAATAGACAACACAACTCCAGGAGTAAAAATATGGTAACTAATTTTTATTGTATAAAGAAACCAGTATAGGAAAGATTCAATGGAATGTTAACATGGGTGGAGAACTTGTGGCCTATAGGTCACATGTGGCCTTGTAGGTTCTTGGGCACAGCCTTTTGACTGAGTCCAAGTTTTACAGAACAAATCCTTTTATTAAGGTAATTTGTTCTGTGAAGTTTGGATTCAGTTAAAGCACTGCATTTGAGGAAATAGAGGGCCACATGTGGCCTCAAGGCTGCAGGTCCCCCACCCTTGGACTAGAATATGATTAGGCAATAAGATAAGATTGAGGTAAGAAAAGCAGTGAAGTTACAGAGAAGTGAGGAATTAGAGTGTAAAAAGAAAGATAAGTTTTGAAGTTGGTATACTTTAGTCAAAGTCCAATGGAAAGAGAGAAGTTTAAGCAAGCAGAAAGAAAAGTAGATTATATGGAAAGTTAAAGAATGTTTGAGTCTTTGCATTGACAATATGAATAGAGGATTTGAAAGTCAACTGTTTGACATTTTGAGAAGGTTGATTCCATTGAAATAAGGAGGATATGTGAAACCTTTTGGAGAAATGCCTGTTAGAAATTTCAGATAGAAAACATTTTATCAAGTTATAATATTTGCCAAACATAAATTATAGAAATAAAATTCTAAGAATGGAATTATTTGAAGTATAGCACACTAAGATTCTGCCTTTTAAGGACCATCAGAAGGGCATGTGGGGTGATGAGAATGGGTAACTGCTACCGTGAGTCTTTGAAAGCTGACTGAAAGCTGTAGGCTCTTAAATTTGAAGTGCTGACAACTTATGGCCCTCAGAAAGATGGAGATTTTTAATGTTATCATTAATGATTGTAAGTACAGATTCTTTTTGAAGTTTTTCCTGAAGCTAAATTATAATGTGGTTTCATCTAAAGTGAGATGTATTCTCCTATTAGGATAATTGTGGTAAATCAGAACTTAATGTAAAGTACATTTGGTATTTATCAATAAGATGATGTGCTCGGAAATTGCATGGATCAAAGAAACATGAATTCAAAACCTAGTCTCAGAAACTTACTAGCTTTGTGAACCTGAGCAACTCATTTAACCTCAGTTGCCTCAGTTTCTTTATCAATAAAATGGGATAATAGTCTCTACTTCCCAATGTTGTTGTGAGGACCAAATGAGATAAAATGTGAAGTGCCTAGCACAGTGCATAGCACATGCTTTTATTACTTCTATTAAATGTAATTACTCTATACTTGTTTTTGAATGTAATTGGCATAGAATGCCAGATTGATAGATGGTAATTTTCTATATTGACTTGGAAATACATTCAAACGAATCGGTATTATTTGACCAGCAAATGGTTTTGTGTTATGTTTTACAAATCCATAAAATTGTTATTTTTAGGTTTGTATTTTTGTTGTGCTATGAATTTTGGAACATTGTTGTATAAGAAATACTGTTAACTTGAAAAATAGTACCTAGAGAGTGTTGTGGTTGTATAATTAGAAAGTAATCTCTCTTTTAATTTGGATATGGTTAGATTATAAACTGAGTGAGTAAAGAATGTGGTCACTGAGTTTAAAATTGTTATTTATTTAATTGGTTATGTCTTCCTTTAAAATAGTTAATAATAACTTGCTGTTTTTTTGGGAAAAATGTCAAAAACCTCTCAAGTTATCTTTACCTGTGAAGTTTTGTGATTTTCTATTTGGGCAAGGTCATAAGATTTTATCAGCCCTGCTGACAGCATGTTGTAAAGATCTAAAGTTATGAAGTTTGAAAAACTAAGATCACTCCCAGTCAAAGTTGGAAAATTTACAAGTTTGCTTATAGCAAAGTCAGAGATTTAGCTGATAGGTTATCTGACCATCATTTATCTATCTATCTATCTATCTATCTATCTATCTATCTATCTATCTATCTATCTATCCATTCATTCATTCATTCATTTATTTTTATTATCAAATTTTCTTTTTGGCTTTTATTTTTTTGTATATTTTTAAAATTTTTAAAATTTATTTATTTTTAGTTTTCAACATTCTTTTTCACTAGATTTTGAGTTCCAAATTTTCTCTCCATCTCACCCCTTCCCCTACCCCAAGATGGCATGCATTCTGAATACCCCTTCCCCTAATCTGTCCTCCCTTCTATCACCCCCTCCTTCTCTTATCCCCTTCCCCTTCTATTTTCCTGTAGGACAGGATAGATTTCTATACCCTATTGCCTTTATATCTTATTTCACAGTTGCAAGTAAATACAATTTTTAACATTTGTTTTTAAAGCTTTGGGCTCCAAATTCTCTCCCTTCCTCCCTTTCCACCCACCCTCTTTGAGATGGCAAGCATCTGAATACATGTGTAGTCATGCAAAACACTTCCATAGTAGTCATGTTGTGAAAAACTAACTATATTTCCCTTCATCCTATCCCACCCCCCCCATTTATTCTATTCTCTCCTTTGGCCCTGGCCCTTCTTAAAAGTGTTTGCTTCTGATTACCCCCTCCCCCAATCTGCCCTGCCTTTCTTATCCCATTCTCCCTTACTTTCCTATAGTGTAAGAAAAATTTCCATAGCCCATTGTGTATGTTATTCCCTCCTGAAGCCAAATCTGATAAGATTCACTCATTCCTTCTCACCTTCCCCCACTTCCCCTCCACTGTAAAAGCTTTTTCTTGTCTGTTTTATGTGAGATAATTTAACCCATTCTACCTCTCCCTTTCTCCTTCTCCCAGTATAATTCTCTCTCACCCCTTAATTTTATTTTTTAGATATCACCCCTTCATCTTCAACTTACTCTGTGCCATCTATCTATCTATCTATCTATCTATCTATCTATCTATCTATCTATCTATCTATCTATCTACATATTTTTTTTTTTTGCCCTCCAACCCTAATACTGAGAAAGGTCTCATGAGTTACAAATATCATCTTTCCATGTAGGAATGTAAACAGTTCAATTTTTATAAATCTCTTATGATTTCTCCTTCCTGTTTACCTTTTCATGCTTCTCTCTAGTCTTGTATTTGAAAGTCACATTTTCTATTCAGTTCTCGTCTTTCAATCAAGAACGCTTGAAAGTCCTCTATTTCACTTAATATCCATCTTTTCCCTTGAAGGATTATACTCAGTTTTGCTAGGTAGGTGATTCTTGGTTGTAATTCTATCTCCTTTGCCCTCAAGAGCATCACATTCCAAGCCCTCTGGTCCTTTAATGTAAAAGCTGCTAAATCTTGTGTTAAACTGACTGTGTTTCTACAATACTTGAATTTTTTCTTTCTGGCTGCTTGCAATGTTTTCTCCTTGATCTGGGAACTCTGGAATTTGGCTATAATATTCCTAGGAATTTTACTTTGGGAATCTCTTTCAGGAGGTGATTGGTGGAGTCTTTCAATGTCTATTTTATCCTCTGGTTCTAGAATATCAGGGCAGTTCTCCTTGATAATTTCTTGGAAGATGATGTCTATGCTCTTTTTTTGATCATGGCTTTCAAGTAGTCCAATTATCTCTTCTGGATCTATTTTCCAGTTCAGTTGTTTTTCCAATGAATTATTTCACACTGTCTTCTATTTTTTTCATTATTTGTGTTTTGTTTTGTAATTTCTTGATTTCACATAAAGTCATCAACTTCCATTTGCTCCATTTGTAATTTTTAAGGACTTACTTTCTTCAGTAAACTTTTGGACTTTCTTTTCCATTTGATCAATTCTGCTTTGTAAGGCATTCTTCTCTTCATCAGCTTTTTGAACCTCTTTTGTCATTTGGGTTAGGCTATTTTTTAAGGTGTTTTTTTCAGTATTTTTGGGGGGTCTCCTTTAGCAAGCCATTGACTAGTTTTTCAAGGTTTTTTTTTTTTTTTTTTTTTTTTTTGCGCAGTTTGCTCATGTTCCCAGCCAATTACTTGAGTTTTAAACTCTTTGTTAAGGTAGGGGTCTGCTTCCAGTGTGGAGAATGTACTGTCCCAAGCTTTGGGGGTTTTGTGCAACTGTTTTCAGATACACTTCTAGGGATGGATAAATTTTCAGTTCTTCCAAGGTAGTATGATCAAGAGCAAGGTGTTTCCTCCTTTCCTGGTCTGGGCTCTGGTCTATGAATGACCAAAAGCACTCTTTTCTGCCTTGGAACTGTGAGGAGGATTCTCTTTCCACCACAACCACAAGCTCCACCATGCCAATGCTCCTCCTAGCTGCAGGACAGCTACCCAGAACTGTGACACAGATCGAAGAGTGATAAAGCAAGAGATTCCTGCCTCAATGCCAGCAAAAAGATCCCTGCAATCCCCCTTTGATCAGCTGCTCTCTCCTCCCTCCATCTGTGGGCAGAGAGCTCTGGAAGCAGCCACTGCTCCTGGGTTGTTAGGGGACTGGGGCTATGACCAAGTTCCTTTCTCACCGTGTTCCACAGACCTTTCCTATGGATCTTCTAATTTGGCTTTGCTGTTTGTGGGTTGAGAAGTCTGGAAACTGCCACAGCTCCCCTTGATTCAATCCCCTGAGGACTGCTCCAGCTTTGCTGAGGCCCAGTTTTTGCCTATGTGGCCCACAGTGAACTGCACTCCTCTCCTAGCCTGGTGTAATAGATCTTTCTAATCAACCATACAGGTTGTCTTGGGATGGAAATTTGCCTCACTCTGTTTTTTTGTGGGTTCTGCTGCTCTAGAATTTGTTTAGAGCCATTTTTAACAGGTATTTGGAGGGGTTGGGGGAGAGCTCAAGAAAGTCACTGCTTTTACTCTGCCACATTGGCTCTGCTCCCTTTACCATCATTTATGATAACATGTTAATAAATAGTATATACTGACATTCTATCTTTGACCCAACTTAGTAATAATGGACCTTACATTCAAAGATTTCATTTTTGCCTTAGTTATTAATAGACAATTCAGATTAGAAGCTTGCTGCAGTTAGCATTTTTTTTCCTGAAGTTTTGGAGTGAACTATCTTTTATTCATTATAAGTGTCAAACTCAAGATTATGGTTGTTCTTAATGGCTAAATGTTTGATTTCTGCTCCAACATGGATTTAAACTAGAAAATATAAATAAGACCTTATACACACTTATTGTCAAATGTGATTGTAACATAAAACCAAAAACAACTTGGCCCTAAACTGTGATTTGTAAAATTTTGCTAGTTGAGTAAAATCTCTTGGGATTATAACTTGATATTGTTCTGTGTTTTGATTTTAGGTGTGATTGTCTCAATTTTCATGAAGCCAGCAATCCATCACGGAAGGGAAATATGTTGTACAAAGGGAGAGTGGTCTGCAAACTGCTATAGGTAGATGGCTGTGCATGGAAAAGTTGAGGGGAAGGCCTTGTGCAAGATCTTTTTGACTTCCTTTCCCAATTGTGCTATTTCCCTTCTGAACAGGAAAATTTCCCACTTGATTAATTCTGAGCCTTGGTATGATACTCTGTGAATGTAGAACTTTTGAGGCATGATTGGCTTTAATTACAACATTTAACTGGAATCAGATAGAGCTTAGGGAGTTTTTCCCTTGTTATGCTTGTATCAGGTCAGTTTATTCACTTAAAGGTACAATCTTGATATTAACCATGTCTCTCCTTTTTTCCTTTCATAAGAAATTCCTACAATTAGAGCAGATGAACAGTAGAAATTTTTGTTATTGCAATACTAAATGCATGAATAGTTTAATATGAAAACATTTTTCAGGTACTATAAATAAGATGCAAGTGAGAAAGATCTTACTATTTTAATTACTTACTATTTTATTTATTTAATAATTATTTAACATTTAACATGCTAATTTAATATATTAACATTTAATATAATTAATAAAACTATTTATTCATTTAGTTGCTCACTATTTTTTATTTGAATTTGTGATCATCATAAGCAACTAGGTAAAATGAATTCTTAGTCTTGCCATATATAAATTTAGATCCTGAAAATATCTCACTCTTATAGGATGATTCATACCCTCTAAAGAGGGGGATAGGATAAAGATATAAAAGTATTTGGAGTAGTAGAGAATCTTTCTACAATTTACTCACATTTAACTGTTGCTCTTCCAACTTTAACTACATTGGTACTGTTTGTGCAAAACTTTTTTAGTTTTGTATAATCAAAATTGGGTACTCTATCTTCTGTGATACTCTTTATCACTTGTTTTGTCATGAACTTTTCATGATATATGATTATTGGTGCCTCTTTTTATAGGATGTGACTTGACTTTGTTTTCATCTTCTGTTATCTGACCTTTCTTTAGCTCTTTTAAGATATAAATTCCTTTATTAGTTCCTTGTGTGTCCACATCAGTCCTTTGAGATAACTTTCCCTCTCCTCCATCACTAGAATTTTACCTTTTTAAGCTTTCAGAATTTTAGGAGTGAGAGCTTCTCATACACTATTTTCTGACAGGTCTTAAAAAACAATAACACACGGGATCTTGCCTATCCTGTCTCTGCATCGTTTGGAATTTTCCCTTCTAAAAGTTACAATAAATGTCTGAGTATATCTTATTTTCTTATGCTGTTTTGGAAAAAATTCTAAAATGGAGAAATCAGGTCCTCCCAGAGTTCATATCATTTTTTAATCTCACCAATAAATTCTTACTTGTTGGCAAGATTTAGATCTAGAGGGTAAGTTCCTCTTATTTGTTCCCCTACATTTTTTGTAAGGATATTATGAACCATAGTGGAGAATGATATTTCTTTGAATTTTTGATGGCTTTGCTATACCTTTAATTCTCCAGGATAAATATTCTGCCCTCTCCCTTTAATGTTTAGACTTCTTTTAGCTGACCTCCATTGAATGCTTATTACTACCCTTTCTATAATGTGGCATGAAGAACTGAAATCAATATTCTAGTCACAATCTGATTGACACAGAGAACTGTGGGATTATCATTTGCTTCATACTCTTCTGCTTCCTAACCATTTCCACATCATATATGTTGTTCTATGATGGCCATCACTTGCCTCTCCCTCCCACATGAAACTTTTACTCTTTCCTTGCATCTTTCATTTCTGATAGGTGATTTTTTTTTCTTATGCTATTAATGTCCGGGTATTGATAATACTTTCAAGTCACCTTCATGCTATGCTGCCATTTTTACCATCCCTGACTTTTTCCTACCTTTTTTATGTATTGGTTTCCTCCATTAGAATGCTAAGCTCCTTAAGGATAAGGTTGATCTTGTTTGCTTGTTTGTGTGCCCAGTGCTTAGTACAGTCCCTTGCTCATAGTCAAGGCTAAGTTAATATTCTATCTATCTATCTGTCTATCTATCTATCTATCTATCCATCTATCTATTTCTGAACACTGTCTTTTATTATGCATAAGTATTTCAATTTATATGAGACATATTGAGGAACAGGCCATGGCAGAAATATGAGTTATCTTGAGCTAAGGAGCAGGCCATGGCAGAAGAACCTAATTTCCTTTTTTTTTTAACTACTCAGATTCCACAAGGGCATAGCATCTACCATATGCTCAAGAGGCACTCACCAAAGATCTGCCCCCTTCTACTACCTGTTGGGTTTCTTCACTAAGAGAATTAAACAAGATTTCAGAATCCTCTTGTTTGTTTGACATTTTTATTCCAAATATTGAGTGCTCAAAAGCAAATCTCAGGCAGATGAAGTTGGGGTCTCTAGTCAGTGATCCGCATAGATGGATAGAGAACCGTGTTCATCATCAGTGGGGTCTGGGCTTCATGGGGGTTTCTTGACTGGAAGTGTCTCTTGGGAAGGCCTGCAATGTTCATCTCATGATTTTTGTCAAGTGGTTTCCTAGTCTATTCCCTTAACAAAACTATCTCAGTGGGTGGCATCTGAAAAACCAGGTGAGTTTTTCTTTCTGTGTTAGATTGAAGCCAGAGCAGATGAATAAATCAAGGGAATAATATATGTGTTTGTGTGTGTGTATGTATTGTATTTTATAGAAAAATATTGGACAAAATTGCATATTCCATTCTTGAGAGAAGATAGAGAAATGGGGTCCTGATGATTGTGTATTTAGATTTATTCAAGAATTGATTGAATGTTTAAAATTGAGTAGTCATTAATTACCCAAAACAAAATTAAAGGGAGATATTTAGTGGATTCTCCTTGGCGCTCTACTGTTTTTCAAAAATTTGGATAAAAGCTTAGGCAAATGATTATTAAATTTGAAGATAACACAAATTTCAGATTAGAGAACATAATTAAGATTTTAAAAAAGATCTCAACAATTCAGATAAAATTTAATAAACATAAATGAAAAATCTTACTTTGTGGTTCAAAAAAATCAGTGTCCTAAGTATATAATAGGGAGGAATGGATAAACAGGAGATTCTCACTAGTTTGTGAATTCTTTGAGGGTAGGGACTGTCTTTTGCCTCTTTTTGTATTTCCATTGCTTAGCACAATTTATACAATGACACAAAGTAGGCACTTAAGAAATATTAATTTATTAACTGATTTCTGAAATCTGAGAGTTTTCATTGAATTTCATTCTAAATATGAGGCAAAAGTGGGGATATTAGAGCCATGAAATGTATTCTGATCTTAAACTACACTAATAGAAACAAAATGTGGAAATTACAGGGAGGTTTTGATATGATCTGCACTATACAGATTATACCTGGAGTATCATGTTGAAGTATAGTGGCCAAATTTTAGGAGGGACACTGCTGGAGTGTCTATAAGATATCATTCAGGGTGTTGAGGAAATGGGTGATCACACTAGCCTCACAAAATTTTTAAAAGTATCTGTGGATATATAACCTAGAGAAGAGATGATATAGGGAAAAATAAACAGAATACCTAACACTAAGTATTTGAAGTAAATGAACAAAAAAAGACTATATTAAGCATTTATTAAACCACAGGGGATACAAACATAAGCCAAAAGAGGGTCCTTGCCCTTAAGGAACACTTTTTTTTAGAATAAACATTATACATTTTTCCAATTAGGAAGCACTTATTTTTTTTAATTCCTCTACTCCACTACATTGAATAACTGTAACAGCAGCAGCAGCAGCAACAACAAAAACTAAAAAAGAAAAAAAAAAACATAGAAAGAAAAACTAAACTCTCATAACAAGTATGTATAATCAAGAGAGACAAATTTTCTCATTGTCCATGTCCAAAACTGTAAATCTAATTCTGTTTTTTATATCCATTCCCTTTCTTGCTACAGGTGCATCACATGTTTCCTCTTTCATCTTCTGGCCTCATGGTTTTTCATTGCTTTCATCAGAGTTCTATAATCTTTCAAAGATTTTTTCCTTTATAATATTGTCATTGTATAAATTGTTTTCCTAGTTCTGCTCACCTTCCTCTTCATCAGTACATGGAGGTCTTCTAAAGTTTGTCTGATACTGTCCATTAATCATTTCTTAAGATTCAATAATATTTATCCTACTAATCTACCATAATATTTCAGCCATATCTCAATAAGGGATGCTCTTTTTGTTTGTTTCTGTTTTTTGCCAATACAAAAAGACCTGCTATAAATATCTTTGTACATTTTTTTCCTTTGATCACTAATATGCTTATTAGTGTTACAGCTATGTCAAAGGGTATCCAGTTTACTGACATTTGGGACATTGTTTCACATTTCCTTTCAAAGGAGCTTATATTCTAATGGGAGAAGACAACAAATTTAAATCAGAGTAAATTAGGGAGTGGGATGGGGGAAAACTTTATTGCTATAGCTTTTGTAATCTTATAACAATTTTTATTGTTATAACCTTTATTGGAATGCTTGGACCTAATCCAAACATTATTGAATAATCAGACTTACCTGCTGATGTACATCTCAAGCAAACCATGTGCCTTCTCTGGAAACCACCTATGTGAAGCTGTTGTGTCCTTGTGTCCTGGAAACTGCCTATGTTTAGTGATTGTCTCTGTACCATTGTTTCAAATTTGTAACATGAAACTTACAGAAGTTTTGAGGGAGAGACATGAGAAATTCAACAATTCTTTGGGACCAGGGATGCTGATTAAGTCTCTGTGATCTCTGGATTGAGCTCAGGTGAGACTGACCTATAGAGAATCAAATCAGTCATGGAAAGAATCAGGTAAGTAACCTAGGGTTCAGGTCAAACACCATAAAGGCACCAGATTAAATTTTAGGCCTGAGAACTTTACGTATCCAGAAAGCTAGGGGAAAGTGTTTGTCCTTAAACCAGGCAATGATTCAAGTAGGTTAGAGCTAGCCTAGTCATCCTGATCTCTGAACTAGTAGTCCTTCCCTGGACCTATTACCACCCAAAGGCTTGGGGGACAGTGTTGCAATCAAGTAAAATTTTGCTAGTCCCTCAGTGATTTTTCCCTCTCTTTCTTTCTCCTTTTCCTGTATTTCTCCCCTCAGAGAGTAAGTAGGAAGCAAGGTTGGATTGAGGTTTCCTCTTCAGGTGTTCTCCTGCAAATACAAGGTTATATTTACCTTCACAATTTTTAAGGGGAAACACCCAGCTGAACCACTAGGACTGTTGTAAATAATCATAGTGTGAGAGATGATCTCTCAGAAGTGAAGCCTCCTCAGAAGGTTAATAGATTTGTTAATAGTTCTCACAAAGGGCAGAAATTAGGAGATCACTGGTCATTTGGAGAGAGCTGTCTCAGTTAAATGATAAGGTCAGAAGGAGGTTAAGAAGACAGTGGGAGGAGAGAAATTGGAGGCACCTGTTGTAGATGGCCTTCTCAAGGAATTTAATTGTATTGTTGAAACATACTCACTTCTGACCTTGTCAAAACCCCCCATTCAGATCCTGTTTTCAAGCACATAGCAGAAAGAATAGAATAACCCTACCCCCAACCTAAACTGCAAGACTTCTTGCCTTTTCTTGTCTCCAGGCAAACTTGTGTAACTGCCTTTGTTCTCTGTTGCTGGGGAAGATTTCTGTGAATAGACTGTGCCCCTGAAGCCCAGTCAATGGGATAAGGAAAAGGGGGTTAGGGAGAAGGAACTCACCTTAGGGTATAAATAAGCTTTGCTTTCTGTAACCAACTTGTATTTGTCCTCCCTGGCCAGATGCCATTAAGGCGATGAGGGGCAGTACCCTTTCTCATGAGAAAGTAATAAACTCCTTTCTGCTTTCAAGGTATCTAAGTCTTTGTTTTGAATTTGAGTAGTGGTCTCTGTCCCACACAATAGGAAGGTATTTTGGAAGAGTGGGGAAGATCAATGAAAATTCATACCTAAAACAGCTCTCTGACAGGAGAGAGAATCCAAGAGGATTCTGGGAGGATGGTTGAGGAGGTCAGAAAATTCCAAGTTCTCAAGATTTTCTCCACATAAGACAAAATGGCATGTTAGGGTCAAAAGTGCTGGTAAAAATAAATAAGAATAGGGGCACAACAGGGGTATTTGGAACAATTCCAGAAGATCAGAAGAAAAATTCCAGGAAGAGGTTTGGTCCTCGTGAAGAATAAATACCTCCAGGCTAGGGTCTGTGTTAACAAGAAGTAGCAAGCTGCTTAAACATCAAGTGGCAAGCCCTAGGGTTAGCTGGATTGGTAGGCTGCCTTGGCCACAGCTATAGGAACTTTTACTCCCAGGATAGTGAGTGGAGTTGGGCATCTGAGCTGGAATAGATCAAGGGAACTTCTGCTGACCAGGAACACCAGACCTAGCTGTGCTGCAGAAAGCAGCCCTGTGAATGCAGAAGCAGTGGGGCAGAAGGCCCCTGGCTGTGGGCACTTACAGGAGGCTGGAGGTTTGGCTTTGGTTCCAGGCTAGAGGGGAGAATTGAAAATCTGGGGCAAGAGGCACCGTCTCCCATGCCCCAGAGTTAGAGGTGATTACAAAAATTAAGGTATTACTACAAAAATTGCAAAGGCAAAGGAGAAAGAATCCAACCATAGAAAGTTATTATAGTAATAGAGAAGACTGGGGTTCATCTTCATAGGAGGATATTGAAGCAAAGAACCCCCTTCTATCCTAAAGAATAACATCAAATAGTCTCCTGCCCAAAAAATTCATAGAACTTTTAAAAAAAGGACTTTAAAAATTAAATGAAAGAGATAGAGGAAAAACTTAAAAAAAAAGGAATAATGCAAGAAAAAACAAGAAGACTATGAATGGAAAGTCAACCAATTAGCAAAGGAGATCCAGAAACTAAAAGAAGAAAATGACACCTTGAAAATTAGAATTGGGCAAAGCAAAGCCTGTGAAATTATATGAGATCAAGAAATGATTAAACAAAATGTGAATAATGAAAAAATAGAAGAGAAAGTGAAACATTTTATAAGTAAAACAACAGATCTACAGAATAGATCAAGAAAAGCAAACATTAAAATGATTTGATTAACTGAAAGCTATGATCAAAACCAGAATCTTGATATAATAATACAAGAAATAATTAAAGAAAATTGTCCTGAAGTATTAGAACAAGGAGAGGAAAGTAGAAATATAAAAAATCTATTAATCACCACTTAAAAGAGATCCTATGAGAAAAACTCATAGTAATATTTATAGTCAAATTCTGAAACCCCAGCTCAAGGATAAAATATTAAAAGTAGCAACAACAACAACAAAAACAATTTAATTATGATGGTGCCACAATTAGAATCACACAAAACCTGGCAGCAGAGACATTAAAGGACCTCAGGTCTTGGAACACTATATATCGAAGCGCAAAAGAACTCGGGCTCCAGATGAAAACATCACACCTAGCAAAGTTAAGCATAATCCTGAATAAAAAAAATGGACATTTGATCAACTGTCAGACCTTCAAGATCTTGTTAAAAAAAAAAAAAACACCTGAACTTAATAGAAAATTTGAAATACAAGAGCCAAGAGAAACATAAGGTACATACCAAAGACTGATTACAAGGGATTCAATAAAGACAGACCATTTACTTTTCATATATATAAAATACAAAAGTATTTCTAAGATTTTTATTAATAATTGGGTAGCTCATAAGAAAGATTGGGGTAGACCTGAGTATGATATGACTTTAAAAAGTAAAACCATTTAGGAACAGCTAAAAAGAGTAATAATTTTATACAAATGAGCTGCAAGAGGGAGACTCAATACAAGGGAATTAGATGGAGGAGGAGGGCTGGTAGTTCTGGTAACCTACTTTCATTGGAAATGGGTTTATGAGGGAACAATAGATATATTATATATACATATATGCACATATATACACATATACACACATATATACATAACATACATATTATACATACACACACACACATATATATAAACATATTTAGAAGAGTACAAAAGTCTTCTAAATTGAAAAAAAAATGGTGATGTAATAGAAGCAGGGTATAGGACAAGGGAGGCATCTCTAGAGGGGAGAGCAAGGGAATAAGTTATAGGGGGCTACAGAAGGGTATTTAGATTTATGGGAATGGAAGGATAGGGGAAAGATCCTTGGAGAGGGGTAGGCTAAGTAATACAAAGTAGAGGAGTCAGGAGGTATAGGAAACAAGAGATATACCCAAACATAAAAACAAAGATCAGGACTAGAATTTGTTTGGGAAAGTATATGTGTATATATGTATGTATCTATAGCTATAGAAGAATATATCCACAGTCAATTGGGGCCTTCTGGGGGATAGGGGGAGGGGAAAAAACAAAGTAAAAAAGTGCACAGTAGAAAACAAAAGAAAATTTATGAGGAAGCAAAGAAAAGATAGACAACTCTCACCACAATGTGTAGTATTTATCGTACAGGCTTTCTTGAAGTCAAAATTAATACTCTCTTATGTTCTGCTATGCACATGACATGCTTTTTTTTCTTTTCTTACTTTGTAATTAAGTTCCAATATTTAAATTTATGATTTTTTTTCTTTTCTCTATTCTGTATTTGTGTTCTGATGTTTGAGTCTAAAATAAAATTCCATTTAAAAAAAAAAACAGCTCTCCCATCTTATCATTCTGATGCAATACTTTCCTTCCCAATAGACAGGGACTTGTTTTCACTGACATTTTGATAAAACTTTCACTGTCAGGTTTTAGAATGGGCAAGAATTAAACCTAGAAAATTGAGAGATATTAACTCTGTTCTCTAAACCCTTACCAGATTGAAGTTGCCGAAGATAGGCAAGAAAGAAAGGGATTTTTTTTCTTGGTTTGCAGAATTTATGTCATTATAAACTAATTAGATAATAAATTTGTTACCCAAATGTAATTTCTTTACTATGAATTTCCAAAATATAGTTTCAGTATTTTTGTAAATGCTGAAATATTTTAGTGGATGTTTTGGACTTTGCATCTACCTAAGACTAAGGTTACATGTGAAAGCATTTAAGATCTTTTTTTTATTTAATACATTTTCACCAGGAAGGTGAAACATTCATTGTTTTAATACATGGGGATTTCAACTCCTAGAGAATGTTAATCAAAGCAAAGAAAAAAAAAATAGTTTGTAGTTTGTAGCCTGTAGGCCTTATCAGGGGAAAATTTCATCTTAGGAGAATAATTTACCTTACTATTATATTTTCTTCTATGAACAATTCAAAAACCCTTAATTATTTAGGTGAATTAGAATTAAAGTCACCTAAATGAAACTGAAAGAGACTATGCAACTAGATATATCAAAGTTTTACAATTAATTGGTACAGCATTAGGGAATTTGTATAGGAGAGATTCAGTAAAGTTTTAGATTTAAATATGATCATTAAATAAAGATTAAATGGACTAAAGAAAAGCAACTAAAGTGTCAAATGAGAATGCAAAAAGAATGTTGCACTTTTGAAGTTTGTAGGGATTTAATGAAAGTCCACTGAAAGAAAAAAAAGAAGAAAAAAATAAATTTTAAGCAAATTAAGATAAGAGGAGAATAGGTGGAAAGTTAAAGAAACATAGCATGGATTTGTATTAACAGTATGAATGGATGAGTTGTAAATAAAGAGTTGAAGTTGTGGAAAGTGAAGGTTGAGGAAATTTTTTTAAAAAAATCTCATTGAGATAAGAAGGATAAGAGAAAATTTCTAAACCTATATGTTTGTGGACACCAGTTAGAGAAATATCTGTTACCAATTTTAGATAATATATGTTCCATAAAGTTACAACATTTACCAAATGAAAATTATAGAAATTAATTTACAGCGTGGGCTTATTTGTGTACAGCAGGACCATTAGGATGCTGTATTCCAATCTAAGCTGTATTGCTTCATAGGCCTCAAAAGAGGAGGATGTGAGAATGTGAGACTGCCACCATAAATCTTTAGAAATGAGTTAACTGAAAACAGTGGAATCTATCATTTGAAATCTCACAACTAACAGCCCTTGGTAACACTGAGATTTTGAATGATAGCATTTGTGATTGTAAATCCAGATTTAATTTTTGTCCTAAAATGAAATTATAATTTAATTATAATGAAATAATTATATGGCCTCATTTAAAGTGATATTTGTTTTCCTATTAGGATAATCTTGATATTTGATCCCCTCTAGATAAATCAGACCTTGATGTAAAATACACTTGACATTTGTCATTTAGGCAATATACTTAGAAACTGCATGCATAAGAATTAAAAGTGTAATTGCTTCAAAATTACTATATATTAATTTTAATGCAATTATTATAGGATGTTCATTTGATAGGTTGATGAAGTGATTTTCTATGTAAGATGATGTGGAAATGCATTCAACTGAATTGATGGGCAACACATTTTGTGTTATGTTTTAAAATCCCATAGTTATTTTTTTAGGATTCTATGTTTTTCTTACATTGTGATTTTTGGGAAATAATTGTATAATAAATGCCATTAATTTGAAAAATGATACCTAGAGAATGATACAATTGTATCCTTAGAAAATTAACTTCCCTTTTAATCTAGATGCTGGCAGATTATGTATTGAGCTGTTGAAGAATGTGGTCAGGTTTTAAAAATTGTAAGGTCTTTAGTTGGTTTTATTTTGCTTCAAATGGATAATAATAATAACTTACTTTTGTTAGGGAAAAGTATCACAGACCTTGTCAGTTGTCATTATATCTGGGAAGTTCTTTGGGATCTTCCTTTTGGGCAGAGTTCATAAAATCTTATCAGCCTTATTGATAGCATAATTTGAAATTCTTAAATAGTGAATCGGTTTACTGAGACATTGAGATTCTTTCCTTATTCACAAATATAGCTAAAATGAGGGGAGCAATGTTTATTTTGTGAAGTATAGTTTTCTTTAAATCTGATAGATTGGGCACTACTTATGAAAATTATTGAAAGTGCACCTGTAATAGTATATATTGAAGTCACATGTTTGGGCCAACTTAATACTGACAAAGCCTAGATTTTAAGATTTATTTTTGCCTTAGGAGTTAATGAGCAATATGGATATCTGTTGGTATGAAGCCTTATAGTAAATAATAAGCTTTTTTTGAGTTTTGACTAAAACATGACATATTCAATTTATCTGTGAAACTCTAGAAAATGATCATTCTTAATTTTTATGATTGATTTTTCTCCAGGATGGATTTAAATTAGAAACAGTGAATAAGATAAGGCCTAGTATGTGTTTACTAGTAACTGTTTCAGTAATAATATAAAAATAAATAACTATACCTAGTTCTAAATTATGATTAATGAAACTTGGTATTGGAGGTAAAAGTTCTTGGGACTATAATTTGATATTATTCAGAGTTTTGATTCCAAGTAAGGTTGTCTGAATTGTCATTGTCAGTAATTGCTCATTCAAAGAAAATAGCATGTGATGACCAAAGGGAGTATGATCTGAGAATTGCTACAGGCAGATATTTATGCCTGGGAAGGTTAAAAAAAGGGATAACCTTTAATAGGTGATGATATACTCCTCTTGACTCAGTTTGCCCCCTGTGCTGATGGAAAATGTTCCAACCTGATTAATTCTGAGGCTCGTTATGATACCTTTGGATAATGTGGAACATTGTAGTATGATTGACTATTCCAAAATAAATATTAACTATGACTTTTATCTGGAATCAAATAGAGCTAAGTCAGCCTTTTTCCTGTTATGCTTATGTCAGGTCAGTCTGTGCCTTTAAAGAGACAGTCTTGATAGTGTTATAATCATATCTCTTCTTTTTTATTCATAAAAAATTCTACAACCAGGAAAAGTTTTATATACACACATATATTCATATATTTGTTCATGCATGCGTGTGTGTGTGTGTGTGTGTGTGTGCGTGTGGAGAGAGAGAGAGGAGACACAAGTATGAAAGTTTGTACTGTTCTAAATTTTAATTTTTAGTGTTCTCAATTTGCAGCCAATATTTGCAGTCAACTTCCTGTCCTAGTAACTAGGGAAATGTATTCTTTAGGCTTGCCCTTGTTAATGACTATGCATTTTATGTGTAACATCAGATCTGCATGTATTACCTCTTTTCTACATGATATGAAGCTAATTTATAACATCAAAGTGGGAACAGGACAAAGATGTGATAAATTCTCAAAAATGAGTTAAAGATTTCAAAATAGAATTGAGGATTTTATCTATAAAATTTTGTTAGTAATTATAAAAACATTTTAAATCATATGTTGTTCCTGTTTTGAAGTCTCTGCCTGATAATTTTAAGACATAGAAGGGCTCATTTTATGTCAGGCCCTTATGTATCCATTTTAAAATTCTTCCTTCTTCCTACAGATAGCATAATCCATATGAGGTATGGGCTTCAGGTAAAGATAGAAAAAGCAAGTGGTATGTAAATACTGAAATTCTCCAAACTTTCATGGCAATTTTAGGTTCCTAATTTGTTGTTCTTCATATATACATATACATATACATATATATATATATACACATGTGTATATATAAGTGTATATATATGTATGTGTATATATATATATATATATATGTTGTCAATAAGATTAATTTCATAAGGTTTGAACTTTTTTTCTTTTTACCGCATCAATAGTTTGTGTTAGGCCATATTAAATTGTATTGTCTTATCCCTATCAGGTTTTAGTGGTATTATATAGAGAAACTCTGTATATAACTTGGCACCAGGGAAGTGGATCTACTAGGAGGAATACCCCTATGGAACTGCCTTGGGGATGATGCCTGTTCTAGAATTTACAAGGGAAAATGTTTCTGACTATTAAATGGCTCCATAGACAGGTAAGACTTAAAATGAAAAATGCTAATCAAATAGACATTTGAAATGGGAAACTAGGAATGACTTTATGTTATTTAATATCAGTGATGAATATTGTATTACACTTGCTTTAATTTTTCCTAGTTTTTATGTTTGCCTGCAGAAGTGTATGTCAAAATTCTTTTATATATTTTGCAGAAATCAGGATCATTTCTCTTGCAACTTCTGGTTTATTAAAACCTATTTTCTGATAATAGCCTTGCTTGGCCAAAATCTGACTTATGAAATAATACTGATACTCCTCAGAAGCCAAAGGGGAGTTTGAGCTCCCCAACCTGGTTGTTATTTCCCTTAGCTGTGTAAGAGGAAATTTCCTTGATGTTGAATTTTCTTGATCATCTTGGAAATATGTAAATCTCCCCTCTCAATCAGTCCTGTCTATACCGTTTAAATATAGTTTAATCTGTACTTTGACTTAGTTTATCAATAGAGTCTGTTTAACTCATTTTTTTTCCTTAGAGGATGTATGAGATTATGGTATTGATTAGCTAAATTTTTTCAAATTTGTAACATTGAAGGAAGCATGAGATTATGGTTCTGGTTTTTTTTTTAACTTTTTTTGTGATCCTTGTTGACCATAGGTATTTTTCTCTGCTGTTCTTTTCAATGCTTGGGTAATCTACTTTTATTGTGTAGCACACTTGTTTCTTGGTGCAAGTCTAAACCCCTTGACTTACAGCCCATGCATGATGCTTATTCAATTTCATTCCTTAGTCCATGAGAAATTGTGAGACTTTTGCCACCAACTTGGTCCCTATCCTTTCTTAAGGGAATTCTATCAAGTTCTAGATAAAATGAGTAGTGAGGAGGTCATCTCCACTGACTCAGTTTTTTTCCAAGGAATTTCCTAATTTAGCTGTCAACTTCTATAATTGTGCTTCTGCTAGTTAGTATAAGAGGAGTGAGCTTTAGAAGCCCTGAAAGGGGGAATTATGGGTAAAAAAAAACTATTGTTATAACCTTTTATAAACTTATACTGTAATAATCTTTTATTTATTATGGTAACCTTATTTGAATGCTTGGAACTCAAACTTTGTTGAATATTTGGGCTTTCCTGCTAATAATCTCAAGTTAATAATCTCAAGCAACTCAAGTTCTTTATCTGGAAACTGCCTACATATAGTGGTTATCTCCTTGTGTCCCTGTTGAATTCTATATAATACAAAACTTGTAAGTGTTTGAGGAAGCAGGCCACCCTTTTTCTAGTTCTTTCCTCTACCGAACAATTTGATAAACTCCATTCTAAATTTTTTCAGATTTGGTTTTATTCTCCACCAAAAAGTGTTTGGAACGTCCACAAAGTAATGAGTCTACTTTTCAGGCTAGAAAAATTCAATTATTAGACTCAGGGCTGCTAAGGGAAAGTATCCAGATTCTGGTGGGAGGGAGATAAAGAAAATATCTTGTCTTCAAGAAGAATGACTCAGAAATGTCCAGGAAGAATGGACTATTCTATGGAAGAGGGATTAAAATTCTTCTCTTACCCAGAGAACAAAACTAGTGGAGGAACAATGGGTAGAAGTTTCAGAGTGCAGCATATCAGCTTAATATATAGAAAACAGAGACAACTAACTTCATGCTGATGCATCTTCCTTAGCAGCTCCTTCCTTCTCAGAGATGTGGCTTTCATTTCAAACCACACACAAACATTGCCGTCTACAGGGAAGTGGGAAAGGGAATTGAAGTAATAGATAAAAAACATACAAGATTGCACATCCCTCTACTTTGATTAAAAACCAGAAAGGAGACAAAATATTTCCCTAGGGAGTGAAAGGGATCAGAAGATCAGTCCTGATCCTCTAGTATGCTTTCACTACTTGAGGCTGTGGATCACAGACTGCTACCTTTATTGGTGAGAGTAGCACAGTGAAAGATCATCACTGCTTTGACAGTTTTTCAGGGCTTATCTTTTAACAGTTGCTACTGCTTTTGTCTCTCCACTTAGAATGAGTTCCTCTTCTATCTCACTTATCTTTTTCCCTGGTTCTTTTACCCACAGCACTCATCCAGGATCATAATCAGTGAAATTCTAGGTGATCAACCCTTAGTTCAAATATGAAGCTAAGGAGCTTAGAGAGTGCTTAGAAACAAACATACCAATAAATAAAATTATTCACCAGCATATATCCCCTCGTTTTCCATTATTCTGTGGACAAACATGAAAAAAAATTATTTTTAATATTCTTTTTTTAAATGAATTCCAAATTCTCTCTCTCCTCATTCTCCAGTCATTGAGAAGGCAAGCAACATATCAATTATACATGTGAAATAATGAAAGATGTTTTCATATTTGCTATATTGTAAAAAAGGAGAAAAATAAAGTGTGAAAAATATATACTTCAATCTGCACTCAAAGTTCATCAGTTCTGTCTTTGGAAGTGGATAGCATTTTTTCATTATGAATCCTTTGTAATTGTCTTGGATCATTGTATTGATCAGAGTAGCTAAGTCTTTCACAATTTATCATTGTTCCAATATTACTGTGCACAACATTCTTCTGGTTTTGCTCCCTTTACTTTGCATCAATTCATGTAAGTCTTCCCAAGTTTTTTCTGAAATCATCCTGTTCATCATTTCCTATAGCACAATAGTGTTCCATTATAATTATGTAACACAACTTGTTCAGCCATTCCCCAATTGATGGGTATCCTCCCAATTTCCAGGTCTTTTTTTTAACCACAAAAAGAGCTATCCTAAATATTTGAATATATTTTTACATGATCTTTTTCCTTTTTCTTTGATATCTTTGGGGTACAGTCCTAGTAGTGTTTAGAAAAATCTTTTGGCCAGAACTCAAAAATTGGGATAGATAAATCTATCTATCTATCTACCTACCTTGTGAAGATAATTTTGATATCCTTAGTCAATTTAATCAGTATTCACTTAGGTCATTGTGATTTAATGGGTATCTGTGATTATAAGTGGAATAGAGTTAAGTTTGATTTAGCTATTGTTGTAAGAATAAGAGTAATACAGACTTCCATCAATTAATCCACCATATATAGATGATTATATTAATTGTATTAGATTTGTTAGATATATTCACACTGTATTAGTTAGGCCTGTTGTGAGAACATGCATTAGCTTGGGTTAAGAACTTATTGCATTAGCAAAACCTCCCACCCCCCACCCCACTCCTAAGTATGTTATGCTTGAAATATGGTTCATAAGCCTCCATAATACCTCCTTACTTCTATGAATCACTTCTGCCCACTCCATAATGATCTTTGCTTCAAAATCACTACCTCCTTAGGCCCCAGGATACTGTTGGTCAAACATTAGGGTTGTATGAGCTATGGAAGGCCCTGACATGTTATTTACAGGGTCTTATGATCTTTGGAAAACCCTGCTGACATGGCCTGCTATTGGTGATCTGTAGTTGATGACCTGTAGCTAATGATCTGTGAAAGGCCTATTGACAAGTTGGTTATGATTGTTGGGACATTTTCCTTAGCCAACCATAAAATTTCCCTGCTTCTGAAATTGATCAATCATAGAATTGTACACCCTAATTCTATTTTTGATACTCCCTCAATGGCCATGAAAGCAATTTTTCTTCAATCAGAGGTGTCCTTGACCATGAGAAAGGTCTTAGACCCAATGATTAGTGACCATTTGTATTCCTAATAAATTGATTTATCATGCTTGGAACTCTTTCATTATAGACTGACTTTTTTTATAGATTGGAATTGTGTGGCCCACAAGTTATCTATAGAATGAACTGCCTCAAAAAGTAGTGAGTTCCCCTTCCTTCAAGATTTATAAGTAAAAAACTGTAAGATCATTTTGTGGCAACATTGTAGAGTCAATAAACTAGCCAGTTATGGGTTGGATTATATCAATCCTAGAGTCCCTTCCAACTCTGAGCTTCCATTACTCTAAGGATCTTCTGTTGAGTATCAGTAGCAGGTTACACACTGCTGAAATGTGGAAAAATAACAAACAAAATACATATATTTCATGTTTCATTTTATTCTCTGATATCAAGATGTTTTAGGAGTTAGAAAGAAAAGATTTGGTTATATAAAATAATAAAAGAACTAGACAAAGTAAGTTATTACTTAGAGGCAAATTGTATAACCAAAATGATAACTAATATAGAAAGATAAAGAAGGTAGAAATCATGTGATCTTAAATATCCAGGGAAGGTTACCTAGGGAAAGTAAGATTTAAGACAAACTGAGAGAGGAAAGAGTACGATTTGGATAAGGGTTTTGTTTGTTGTTTGTTTTCAACAAAGGGATAATAAATCAAAACAGGTTAAAATAAGAAGAAAAAAATAAAACTGTAGAGGTGGGAATAATATTTTGTGCACTGGTGACAACAAAGAGAATTGTGGAATATGCTGTTAATGTTGAAGGGTACTGAGAGTTAACATCTTACAGTGAAAAGATTTCTTAGATTGAATCAGGAATCCTGAATATACCTATAAAGATCTGTCACTGACTGGCAGAATTTTATTTTCAGTTCCATTTCTATGAAATGAGGGAATTGGACTATCTAGTGCTAATATTTTACTTACTCTGTGAATACCAGTCTTCTGGTGACTAAGAAATCTGGCCAAATGGGCTTACTTCCAAGCAATGTCTTCCTCCCCCCACCTCCTATCATCAATATCTCCTTGACCAGAGGAGGTGATGGTTTCCCAGCAACAAGATGAGTGCTCCTCAATGTAATTGCCATGGCTTATAGTTTAATTATCTTTGGGATAGGGAAGTCAAGTTGACTGCCAGGTTTGTAGTCTGATTAATTTGACAGAAAGTCTATAAAAATCTGACCTAGGCCATTAACACCCTAATGAAGATAGTTGAATCTCTTTTGTTCAGTTCCTGCAGAACAAGTGTAGTGTTTGGAATTTTGATTATTCTTGTGATTTTTCTAGCCAAAGATTAGTGATGTACAAAAAAATTACTTATCTATTAATTACTTAAAATGTTGTACTTATTAAAACTTGGGGCCACAAAATGCTTAGAGACTTTGTGAAAATTGTGATGTTGGCAAAGCTTTTGTCTGGCTTCTATCACCCCTTCCTTTCAAATGGTATCCTATCCAATTCAGGAGTATGCTGGTAAATATTTAACAATTGCCTTTCTGAAAAAAAGAAAATGTTTGCATGACACACTTTTAAGTTTAATCTTCAGTATTAATATTTTCTCCATTTCTTTCTTGAGTCTAGACAATCAGTAACAATAACAACAACCAAACTCAGATTTTTAGTGCTTGCCACCTTTCAAAGTGTTAATCCTGATTATTTAATAATATGCTCTTCACTATCAGTTTGAGCTTTCTTCAGGAATTTTTTGCTGTCCCCTATGTGGAGAACTGACTCTTTTCTTAACTTTGTTTCTTAGAACTCCTAGTTTCCTTCAAAAATCAATTCAATTGCCTCCTCCAATATGAAATCTTTCCTGATTTACCTAGTTGGTAGTGCTTTCTTCTCAAAATCACTTTGGGTTTGTTTATTTTGTTTGTTCAATGTCCTTTTTAACATGGTGAGAAGAACTGATCAAAATACTACAGATATTTCCTGATTAGAACTGAGGTGCCATCACCTTCCCAGTCCTGGATATTATACATCCCTTAATGCAGCCATTTATGGCATTAGATTTTTTGATTTTCATCACACTGTCAATTCATATTTATTGAGGTTATAGTAAATTAAAACCTTTTCCATAGGAACTATTATCTAACAACGCATCCCTAATTTTGTCTTTGTGAAGTCGATTTTTTGAACCCAGATATAAAATTTTACATTCATTCAGTGAAATTTGATTTGGCCAAACAATCTAACCTATGCAAGTCTTTTTTTTAATACACAATATCTTGCAAACAGTAAGTTAAAACTCTTCTATCTGTGTCATCTGAAAATTTGATATAAATACTACTTTTATGCCAGCTATAGATTATACGTATTAAATAGAATAACCTAGGACAGATCCCTGGAAGACTACACTGAAAACTTCCTCCCCAAGCTGATATTGATCCATTAATGACTACTCTTTGTTTCCTGTCATTCTGCCAGTTCTGAAGCAACATAAGTATATAATTTCTACCCTAAATTTTCCCTTCTTTTCCATATGTAAAACATTGAATATCTTGCCAAATATTTTACTAAAGCTGCCTACCCAGAATTATGTAGTTTCTTCCTTTGTAAATTTAAGGGGAGGGTAGGTGGAATAGATGATTTAAAGGTCCCTTAGAATTGTGTAATTCAGGGCCATCACTAGCATTGCTTTATCTGAAAGAGTTCCATTAAGTAGAAACAACTTAGAGGGAGAAAATAAAATATTAAACTTACCTTGTTAATAATTACTGACTTTTAGCCAGCAACCGTGAATGTTTTCTCAGCCTTTTTCCATCATGGGTACTAATATAAAACAGCTACTAAAAATATCTCAGATTGGGTATCCATTCATCCTATTTTAGGTAAAAGAAATAGGTAGAATGGACTACCTACTTTACAAGATTGTAAATGATGCATTTTGAAAGGAGTTGTATAATGTGAATTTGTATTAAATCTCCACCTCCTCAGTACCCAAGTGTCTTAAACTGTGCTTAATAAGCATGTTTTGAATTGAATTGATTAGAAGAAAAGACTTAGTGCTTATTTTATAATTTACCCAAAACTTCATGCCCTAGAACTTTTAAGATAGTCTTAAAAATATTCCTTTAATAATCAACATTTATTAAGCAGGTAATATGGAAGGTACTATCTTGGATACTGATGATGATGAAGTATATAGGAGAACAATACAAGACCCATAAGATACTTATGACCTGGTTAGGTAGGTAAGGTACATGAAATGCTAAGAATAATACAAAATGTTAGATACCAAGTATCAAATCAGTGGTATGGACAATATGTCTTCTGGGCCATTAGATAAAGAGGAAATGTTACTTTCTATTGTTGTGGTCAAGAGAGTGGACTCAGGTGATCTGAAAATTGTTATTTGGAATTTGGAATGGGAATTTGGAAGACAACATAAGGACAGATGAACAAACGGGCTAGGATAAATTAGAAAAGCAAACTGAGACTCCTTGCTAATGAATGCATGCCAGGAAAGTTAAAGGTTAGAGTCAAGCCTGGGTAAAATGTGATCCTTGGGCCTATCTTGGACTCAAAAAGATAAGACATAAGCTGACTCTGAGTCTGACATTACAGCTGGGATCTTTCTCAGAATGGATAACAAGATTGATTTCTGTATATTCCCACCCAAGGGGAGGGGTAGTTATTCTATCTCAATCTTAAAGGGATCTAGGCTATCAGAGAATGGGAGATAGAGACATGATTCTGCAAGGACAGTAACCCTATACCCTTTGGCTCAGTAATCCTCTGTCTTGTTGATAACATTTCAAGCTAGAAGGGAATTTGTAGATTTGTAGATTTGTCCAACTCCTTCATAATAAAGGGAAAGAAACAGGTTTGAAGAAATGATTTTTCCTAAAATCAAACAACATGTAAATAGAAGAGCAAGGACTTTAGTCAGACATACTGAATCTGTATTTGTTGAACAAAAATATACAATGTCCTCAATAGGAGGAAAGGAGTGGGCTTTAATCTATATTTAAGTTTGCTGCAATTCATTTCTCCTCCAGTGTTTAGGGGAGCTATGATTGGATACTTACCATACAAATTAATTAAGGCTGAAAACTTTCAGGTAAGGAAACACTTTCTAACAATACAGACTGCCACTTTATCTACAATTTATAGACCTAGAGAGTTGTCTAGAACACCAAGACATCGCATAACTCAAGGTCACACAACAAGTATGTGTCAGAAGTGAGATCTGAATCCAAGTCTTCTTGGCTTCTAAGCCAGCTCTCTATCCACTAGAGAAATAACTCTGCTCTTCTTTATGCATATTTATGTCATTTCTTGAGTATCAATAACACTGGGTAACTTGAGTCAAAATAGTTTAGGAGGAAGTACAAGAAGACAGCTTAAAGTAATATAAATAACCTGGAGACACAGTAGCTGGATTTGGTGACACTTGGAATGATGATTTAGAGCGGTAGAATGAAACCAGCCAGACAGAGGATGTCAGAGAAAATTTCTTGCAAGGAAGGCTAATGCATTATGAAATATCTTCCTGAGGGAAGGAGGTCAACTTTGCTTCATTTGAATCTGGAAGGGTTTGCAATATATTATTGGCAATAAAATAAACTTGGCAACTCTGAGGGAATTACAATTAACTAGTCCTTGGACATTATACTAACACCTCTTTTACTAGCCGCATAGTGTACTAGTCACTTAGTCTTTGTGAGATTAAGTTTCTTTGTATATGTCACAGGAATAATAATACTTACACTATTTTTTTCATAGGATTATTGTAAGGAAAATGCTTTGGAAAATTTAAAGTGATATATAAATTTATTTTTTTTTCCATTTAGAGTCATTTGTTCCTCAATGCATCAGAAAGCAGGGATTGTGGATGACAAGGACCATTCTCACCTCAATTCCTAAAGAATACATAACTGGAATCTTCTTTGACTCAGAAGAAAGAATGAATCAATCAAGTAAGAAGCTAGATGTCTAGTCCTAAAGATATCAAAATATCATCGCTATTTAGTTCTGACTCTTTGTTGTCCCATTTGGGGACCCATGGGGACCATTGAGGTGGGTTTTGGAATTAAATGTGAGGGTGCAGATATTGTGGAATAGTAAGACAGAAAAAAGATCTTTATTATGGATCAGTGAGGGAAAAGTTCAATAGGAAAAGGGGAAAGAGATCATGTACCCATCCTTCAAGGCCCTACCTCTTTGACAAGGCCTTCTCTGTCCATTCCACACTACAGTGATTGCCTTCTCTGAAATGCTATTACTGTCTTTACCTCTGACATTAAAACTGAAATGTTTCCACACATATGCATACTGCCTTTCTTGCTAGCTTACGAATTCGTTGATGGCAAGGAACATAACTCAAATTTGTTTTCTATTGCTCTTGACACAAGACTGTGCAAACAGCTGGCACTTCATAAGTACAGAATAAAAGTTACATAGAAACAAGCCTGCTTTCTCATTTATGATGAGGTTAGGATTCATTTTCCGAAGTTCCAAGCCTGTGATTCAAACTCTCTGAGTTCCTGCTCTATGGAGGAAATAGACATTGAGGTACTTCATTAAGACATCTTGCCATTTTCCCCATAGTGTCATATCATCTCTAAGAACTACACAGCAGAGCCTTAAGCTGAGATTAGTAAACAACTAAATTGACTTTCATCGTGTCGCACAGTACACACTTTGGAAGGCATTAATATTTCTTCTCAGAACTCTTGAAATGGTATTTTATCCCATGCTGACAAGAGAAGAAAAGGTTTCTATTTCTGAGTCCTTAGCTTTCTTGTCACGGGAAGAAAATACATTCATCGCATGGAGGTGATACTTGCTCTTTGGTAATCAGAAACCTTGAAATCACTAATGACTGCAGAAAATGATTGACTCCAAGAATTAGCCTGAAGCCTTCTAAGACCAGATATAGGCCAGGTTGCCAGAGATGTTACCTTCATCATTCTTTCATATACATTTTGTCCTTGTGTTCCTGAAGTCACATTTATGATTAAATGGTTTTTTTTCCTTGTCTCCTTGGAGCCTGAATGTCTACACATGAAAAAGTTTGCTGATTTTCAGCCTATAGCTCACTCCCCTCTACAAGAAAGAAAGAAAAAAGGAAAAAATAAAGGGAGAAAGGTTGAAGGGAGGAAGGGAGGGAGAGAAAATGAGGTAAGGATGGAGGAAAGATAGAAGGAAAGGGAGGGAGAGAGAGAAGGAAGAAAAAATGAAGAAATTTTACTGGTCAGTTCAGTTTAGTCAATAACGATCCATTTGGTTTCAAAGGTAAGAATGGATATGTGTCCTCAACTGAAAGGAGGAATCATAAAATATGAGAGTTCAGAGGGAACTCATTGACCACCTAATCTAACTCCATTCTCTAGAAAAGAAAATGAGACCTAAATGTAGAAAGTGACTTGCCAAAATGAAGAAAAAAAAAAGGATCAAACAGCAGAATTTATATTCAAACATTTTCTGCCTCCAAATTAAATTTTCTTTCCATTATACTGTGTTGGGCCCTTAATCAGCACTATTTAAGGGCTTCCAAAAGGCCTCCTTAGTCCAAAATTTTCCTTCTAATAGTTTAATGTGGTGTTAAATCCATTCAATTCTTGGGTGAGGCAGGGGGGGGGAACTCATTATATTAATAGGAGATCTATATTAGTGAAAATACCTTCATTAAAGCTATAAGATAGAGGGAATCAGACACAAGACAAGTACATTTTATTATAAGCCAATGGGATTACCTGTATCCAGACTCTAAGGAAAGGTATAACTGAGTCAGGTCAGCACCCAAACATGACATACTGACTCAGGATGTCTAAACTATACAGTGATTGAAAGTGGAGGTGAGAGAGCTCCTAAGTCTAAGTTCACTGACAATAATTTTGTTGAAGGTTGGCCCTGTCTAGTTAGTTGAGTCTGAAGTCTATTTCCAAAAAGCCTACAGCTAAGATAAACTGAAACATCTAATTAGAAAAATAGAATGATTTCATATAAATCACATTGTATTTACAGTAAGGAAAGACCAGGGAATGAATTATATGTCTGGCATTTACCAGATGGGTGACCACTGATAGGCAAATTAACCCATCTGATCTTCAGTTTCTTCATCTATAAAGTATGGATACAATATTTCAATAAATTATTAAGGAAAATTGCTCTGAAGTTCTAGAATAAGAGGCTAAAATAGAAATAGAAAAAAAAAATCTACTGTTGACCACCTGAAAGAGATCCCAGGAGGAAAACTTACAGCAATGTCATAGCCAAGTTTCAAAATTCCCAGGTGAAGGAGAAAATATTGCAAGCCACAAGAAAAAAGTAATTTAAATACTGCAGAAATACAGTCAGGATTTCACAAGGCCCAACAGATTCTATTCTAAAAGATCTTAGGTCTCAGAACATTGTATTTCAAAGAGCAAAAGAGCTGAAGTCATGTTGAGTATAACCCTGAATGGAAAAAAAAAATTAGATATTTGATGAATTGAGAGATTTTCAGGTATTTGTAACAAAAAGGCCAGAAATCAAGGGAAAATTTGATATAAAGGTCCATGAGAAATAGAAGGAAAACACTAAATACCATTTATAAGGCACTCATTTAGGTCAAACCTCTTACTTATTTTATATATATGAATATGTTATCAGTATTCTTAAAACTGTTATTTTGTTTGAAAGAAAGGTTGGAGCTGAGTTGTGTGTGATGGGGTAATTCTAAAAATCAAAATTGTGTAGGAAAAGGTAAAAGGTAGATATTATATTATAAAATGGGTGTGAAAGGAATAATTAATATAAAGGAAATGTGGGGGTAGAGGGCTGATAATGTTGCTACTCTCACATGGGTTGAAGAGGAAATAACATTTATGTCTGGAAGGGTGTAGAAGTCTTATATACATGTAGAGAAGTGAGAAAACTGGGGAACAGGGTGGGGCAGGAACTTTTATAGAGGTTTGTAGATTGGGATTTGGAAGGGTGGGAGAAAAGATGGCAGGGGGACTTTTGGAGCGGTGTGTGTATTGGGATTGGATGGATGGGGGGAGATGGTAAGGAGGGCTCTTGGAGGAGTGGGTGGGATGGGATAGGGTGAGGGAAGAAGATAAGGTAACAGAGATAGGGTAAAAAGAGAGTCTGAGAAAGAAAATAATGAGTAAAAATAGGATGGAGGGAATTTCACAAAAAGTAATTGTAACTGAATGTGAATGGGATGTTTGTAGCACTTCTCTTTGTGGTGGAAAAGAACTGTAAACTGCAGGGATCCCCATCAATTGGGAAATAGCTGTATGAATTATGGTATATGGTTGAGATGGAATGCTACTATGCCATAAGAAATGATGAGCATAATAATCTCAGAAAGGCATAGAAAGACTTACATGGAAAGGTGAAGAGGAAAGTGAGAAGAACAAAGAGAACATTATATACAATGTTGTTTTTAATAGCAATATTGTTTTAAGAATGACTTTGAATGACTAATTCATTTTGACTATTATAAATACATGTTAAAAATAAAGGACATATGAAGAAAGGCACTATCTGCATCCAGAGAAAGAAGTGACAAATAGAAGTTTGTATAGAATAATTTTACACACGTACAGACACACACACACACACACACACACACACATTTGTATCTAATGGTAGCTATATCCAGGGTGGGGTGGGCAGGAGGGAAGAAAAAAAGGAAAAAGAAAGAAAAAAGACATTTACATGATAACATTATTGAATATCTAAAAGGAATAGCCAGTTGCACATAATAAATTTGAAATTTCATGTGCAATTATCTTTTTTTATTATGCTATTATAGAAATGCTTGTTTTATTCCATAAATTAAAAGTAAATAGAATAAAAATTAAAAAAAGAAAAACGAGAAAAAAAGAAAAAGCCAGTTGTTCACCTTCTTATTTCATTGATATGAAGTCACATCATCAATTTGAATGATTTTCCCCCTCCTTTTTTTTTTAATCCATTGAATGTTTTTACATGAGAATCTGTAAATTTAGTTAATGTGCATGTGCCATCACTGACATGTCAGAGGGATCCTACTTAAGGATGCTGAAATTCATATAGAAAAAGGTAATTCATACTAAAAAGTTTTATTCCTAAGTTACCCATAGGCAATAAACTTAATATTAAGGTCAAAGTAAAATGATTTTTTTTCTGATGGGAAGTTAATACACTTCACAGCTGGATTGACACAACTGGATTAAATACTTGGACAGGCTTCAGATCTTCCTTCAAATTCTGAGACCCTTAATTAAAAAAAAATCAAATATATTTCCCAAACCTGGTTTTGTCATTCACCTGAGGTCAGCTGTGATTTTGCACCAGTTTGAGGGAACTCCTGCCTTATTTGCATTCAGTACAGGCCTTACCCTTTGACAGTCAAAGTGGCTGCCAGGAGATGAATTAGGGCATTGCTGAATGCTCTTTACAGCTTTCCACAACTTTCTTCACCCAACTGTAGGTATATTTTGCAACTTCAAATTCCATCTTTAGCAAGATATGTAGAGTATAGTGGAGAGAGCACTAGAATTAGTATCAGGAGACCTAGGTTTGTGTTTTGACTTTGAAACTAACCATAATGTAGATAAGGAGTGTCCTATAGCCATCTCCTACCTGCTAAGGAAAGCTTATTGTTAATAAGGATGAGCATGTATACCTCAGAAACTAGCAAATATTGCAAATCAGGATTTGATTTATTGTTTTGTTTATTGTCTACTCTAGACTTCAGAAAGTGATGGAGAAAATGCTAGTAATGTAGATTAAATTTAAAAATGCACATGTACGCACATAACAGCACCACACACATACTTTGCCATTTGTTAAATATTTACCAGCACAATCCCAATTAGAGGCCAAAGCAATCAGCTTTCCCAGGTCAAAGTCTTCTCATATCTAAGACTGCAAGTTTAGACTAGATAATTTATAAGGTCTCTATCAGTTTTAAAAATGAATAAGCTAGCTTTTGGATTGAGACATCATATCTCTAGAAATCCAATAATAAATATATAATTATATATATATATATGTATTATATATATATATATGTGTGTGTGTGTGTGTGTGTGTGTGTGTATGTATGTATAAATAAAATCCAAGATAAGTCTCATACATCAGCACTTCAGAGTGACTCATTTAAGAAGATAGTTATATGCCATAGTGTTAATAAAGGAAGTTTTAATAGGGATTAGATTGAATAACTACTGCTCATGAGGATATGTCTTGGAAGCCTTTGCTAGGAACCCTTGGCATGCCCTCTCTGAACTTCTAGAAACCTTCTATCATCCTAATTGCCCTCCTTTGTTCATGTCCCAACTTCTTTATGTCTTTTCTAAAATGTAGCACACAGAACTGAACACCATACAATCTGACCAGGGTAGAATATAATGAGACAAGCACTCCCTTCATCTTTCACACTATTCTTTTTTAATTCCCCTCCCATATGAAAAGTTATACCCTTCCAGGTATATATCCCAGCCTTAGGCTGTATCCCACTAATAATAAAGTCCATTTATGGAGATTCTGGTGCTTAATTATCTATTCAATAAAGAACAAAATTAATCAAAATGATTCTGTGGTTTCATATAGAGGAAATGAATATTAACTAAAAAGCAAAATATGCTTCCTTGCTGAAGATTTCTAGTTCATTTTGCTTGTTACCCATTCTTGGTGTATCAAATCATACAAAATTATGAGTAGCAAAGAACAAGATTATAAATAACTTTTCATTTCCATAGGACTGAATACAATGCTGAGTCAACAGTAGGTGCTCAATAAATAGTTGTTAAGTGAATGTATGAATGAATATGAAGACCTGAGTTCTTAATGGGGTAGCATATAACAAGAAAGAAGACTTCTGAAATGGGAAGTGGAAGATGCACTGAGAATAATTTGACAACTTTGCCTAGGGCCAGCCCAGCTAACCTCACACTGATTTACTCTGAGTTTACTGACATAATTGTGTTGCTTCTAGCTCAGGGTAATTCTACAGACACTAGAGCAAAGTGATTAAAACAGCTGTTAGCATTCTTTCCATGTCATTCTGCAAATTGGTTTCTGTCCCCTGTACTCTATTGGAACTAGGCCAATGACCTCCTTACTTCAAGGAGATGCTGGATGATGACCTGTTGGGAGGTTGTAGTGGGAATTCCTCTTCAGGCCTGAGTTGGAGTAGGTGACATGTGAGGTCCCTTCCCAGTCTGAGATTTTGCATGTCTTTGATGCCATCAGATCCAGTGACCTTTGCTCAGCTCTTTCTCCTTTGCTTTGGGTGGCATTTACTACTAACTCCTCTTCAAATTGCTTTTCTCTCTTTATATCCAAGACTGTTTCTATATCTCCTTCACTGTCATAGAACAGTGTGTGTGTGTGTGTGTGTGTGTGTGTGTGTATGTGTATGTTCACCAAAGCTAAAGAGTTTAGTCCTCTCCTATTCCTTCTTTATAGTCTCTCCCCTTGGAATGATTATCTACTGGTATAGATTCTAATATGACTTTTTTTTTTCTAACAATTCTATGATCTTTATCCTAAGTCCTGACATCTCCCTGAGTTTTAGTCACAAGTCTTTTCTGGGCCTCTGTTTCCTCATATGTAAAGGGAAGAGGTTAGATTATGTGATCTTTAAAGTTCTTCTGGCTCTTTCTTTTAAAAATAATCTAAACTCTGCTTCTGTTTAGATAACTACTTAAATACCTTACCATTAATTCAAACTCAAGATGTCTGGGATTAAACTCAGTATTTTTTTTTGTCTCTCTAATTTCAACTCTTTTCTTGATTTCATTATTTGGTTCAAAGCCAAACAGACTGGAAATCATTGACCATCTCTGATTCAGACCTCTTCTTCACCCTGTAGATTCAACTGGACACTAAATCTTACAATATTTTTTCTTTTTCTACACTTTCCTTTTCATTTTTCTTGTCAACACAAGAGTTTAGGCTCTCATCATCAGATACCTGGATTATGTTTACTTACTGATGTCAAAATTCCTTACATTTAATCTCTCTCTCCCTATGTGGCTTACATATTTATGACAGAATGATTTTCCTAAAAAAAAATGCTTTCATCATTTCATCCTCCTCTGTATCTCAAAAATTTTCATTGACTCCCTATTGTTTGAAGGAGAAAGGGCAAATCCCTTAGCTTGGCATTAAAGGCCCCCCAGTAATCTATTCAAAGCTTACATGTCTAACTTAATTTCCCATTATTCTTCCACAAAAGCAATGAGGGGTATGGGTATAAGGTATAAGAATATTCTACAAGTACTTGTGGAGGGAATCTGAAAGGCTATGGAGATTATGAACACAAAACAGATAATTTTATATTTGATTCTGAGATGATGATAAGGAGTCACTGGATTAAGGGATGGGGAGTAGATAATGTGGTCAGATCTGCTCTTTAGAAGATTACTTTGACAGCTGAAGAAAGGATGGAATGGGGTGGAGAGAAACTTGTATAAGGGAAGAAAACTTAAAAGTGGTCTATAAATGTGAGTTCTTATTAATTTTTCTGAGTTACAGTTTCCTTACTTCTAAAATGAAGATAATGACATTTGTAAGACTCACAGCATAAGATTATCATGAGGAAAGGTCTCTGCAAATAGTGAACAATATAAAATGTGAACTATTCTTAAAATTAGTTTTTTAAACTACTAATCTTTCAAAATATACTTCATTTCTATTATGAAGCAATCCCAAATAGCCATAAGTCATCTCTTGCCCTGAATCCTTGTAATACTGCAACAGTATCTTGGCATGAGATCACACATTATGTTATGAGGCTCCCTATTCATTGTGTGTTTGTATGTAATGATTTAGCAACATGATCATAAGCACCCCAAGGAGCATGAATAGTTATAATCAAACAATATTGGAGGTAGAACAGATAATAGAGTTATACAGATTTTGTAATCTAATTCCTCAAATTTTAAAATTTTAGGTATTTCAGAAATCTCCTCATACAATGTATAAATTAACAGGAATCTTTTCTAGAGTCCCCTGGACAACTAATCATTCAGCCACTGTTCAAAAACAAAAATAAAAACAAAAACAAAAACAAAAAAAAACTTTAGTGATAGACAATTTTTAAATAATTCTAATTTATGACATTCCTACCCTTAAATCAATCCCAAGTTTGTCTTTGTGTATCTTCTGTCCATTGCTCTTGATTACCATTTTTCACTGCATAATTGTTGCTACTGCATAATCATTGCATTGCGTTTTTTTTTAGTTCAAAAATTGGTTTATAACCTTTCATTGCATAATTGTTGAATGGTATAATTATGTTCCTTATGCCACTTCAAAGGTAAACAGAGAAGCAATGTATTCACCAGTGGCATATGGATACACATTTATCTCTCATGCATTGAGAACTGCAGGGAGCCTGGAAATCTCAGTGCATAAGCATTGTCAGTATATTCCTGAAAGCCGACCTGTGAGGTTTGTTTAGAGCTCTGCAGTACTAAGAGTATTGTCACTCTACCCCAAGAAGAGCAAGAGGAGCAAGAGGAGCGGGTGGGTGGGAAGGATGAAGCTGCCATGAGTAAGCCACCTGATATGGTAAAACTTGCATTGTCCTGCATTAGCTAAACTGTATAGTTCATCTGCCAGCAATACAGTTTAGTAATAAATGATTTTTAAAGGAATATTGGCACAATTTTTAAAACAGCTTCACATAATGGCCACAACCCACTTTTTTGCAAATAAAATTGCATAGAATCTGTGACGATTATGCACTGAAATACGGTATTTTTTTTTTTTTTTGGCTAATCAGAATTGGTCAGATGCCTCTTCTAAATGAAATCTTTGAATGAACTACTTTCTAGCTGTGACTTTCCTATTCTGTCAATGTGTAATTAACATGATCTGAGAGGCAGCATAGTGTAGTGAACAGATAACTGGATTTGAACTCAGAAAAACCCATAGTTCAAAGCCTGCATCTGATACATACCAGCTGTGTGACTATGGACAAATTACTTACATTTTCAATACCATAGGTGACTCTATGAAACTAAAATTCAGAAGACAAGTTGTTGACCTGCAATGATAGGGAGAATTTCCATGATGGAGGAACAAATGAAATCATAGGTTCTGACAAAATTTTTAAAATTAAAATCATGAAATACTTCTAGCATCAATCTAGTCATTGAGCAATTGACATGAACTATTGGCAGAGGAACAAGTATGTATTTAGGGCCTACTATATGCCAGGCACTGAACTAAAAGGTTTTACAAATATTATGTCAACTGTCAGTGGCATAACCTATTGTCTATCCACAGTTCTCTCTTCTCATATTTATATAACTGCTTTTTGAACCATTTTGTAGGATTTTATATTTATCTCTATTAAATTTAATCTTTTTAGATTGGATCTGTTGAGACCTTTTGGAACCTTGGCTATTTTCCTATGTTAGCAACCCCTCCAAATTCTGTGTCATTTGCAAATTGGTAAATATGTCATGCATGTCTTTAACCAAATCATTGATAATAAAATATTGAATAGCACAAGATTAAGCATGGATATGCCTAATATTAGGGCATAACATGCTACCCCTCTCTCTCCAGGTTGGTTTGATAGCATTTCTTATTATTCTTTGTTTCAATTTATTCCAAATCCACCAGTAGTCTATCTAACCTCCTATTTACCTTTCTAGCTTGTCTGTAAAGATATCATGAGAAACTTTGTTAAATACTTTGCCAAAAGTAGAATATATTAATTGTATTGGCTTTTTGATTTTAGTTGGTAAGTAGTTCTGTACAAAAAAAAAGGAAATAAATTTAGTCCAACTCTAACTGAGCTGTATTTAGTCAATTTGAGATCATTGATTCATTTTCTTAATTTTCACAAACCATCTTAGCAATAATACTTTCTAGGGTTATTTAAAGTCCAACCTAATGCCCTGTAAGTTGCAGATATCATCTTCTTCTCTCCCTCCAATCCCCACCAAATTTGCACAAAATTTATCTTCAGCCTATAGGACTTCTAACGATATTTTTTTTCAAATATTCATTAAGATGAATGACATCCTTGATGTGGTTATTAACAGAGGACACTCAGGGTTTCAACAATGATATTCCACAGTAGACTATATCTTTATCATCTCACAATTGACTAAAAGATGTAGACCAGTGGTGTCAAACTCAAAAAGAACAGGGCTACCAATCCTTACATAAGAATCTCTGTGTGTGCACATTGACTCAGTTTTAAAATGTAATGTTACCTATGTTTTATTATGTTTTTATTTATTTTGTTGGATATTTCCCAATTCCATTTTTATCTGATTTAGGCTGCAATTGGGAGTGTTGATGGCCCCATGAGGCCTACCAGCTACATGTTTGATACTTCTGATGTAGAGAATACAAATTCATATTGTGCTTGCTTAAATAAGTATTGGGTTTGAGAAAAACATTTGGGAGTTTCCTTAATAGAAGTTCCTTATACCAGCAATATCACAACTCTAGTTTAAAATATATATATATGCATAATATATATAAAAATATATACTAAAATATATTAAAATTAATGAGCACTAATATAATAAATCAAAGTTTCACATAAATATAGACAAAAACCCAAGTATATGGAGATCTAAGATTAAACAGGTGAATATTAAGGATAGAGTTATACTCCCTTTAATGATTTTCTATGCTATAGACCTGGAGAGAATGGATGTCAAGAGGACAATTGATCTTGCTTATATTCACTCACCTAAAGTATCTAATTTAATTCTATAATTCAAAGTATTGGCAATCTCATTGATGTGCAGCTTTCAATCCATGTATACCACTTAATCCTTTTCAAATCTTGTATGAAATCATCCTAACCAGATAAAAATCTATCTTGATTTAAGTATCTTTGGGCAAGTTAATTCCATAAGTTGGAAGAACCTCTGGTGATATAGAAACCAAAGGACCAGAGTTAACATCTTCATGGCTTACATTTTCATTAGCTGCAGGCCATTAACCATGCATTTTCCTAGGTAATATTGTATGCATAAAACAACTGAAATATTCATTATATGGAATACAGTCCAACAATTTCTATATAGGAAATTTTAATCGCAAGAATTCAGCTGACTTCATTGTTTGCCTTTAAATCAAAATAAGAATTTCAAAGTATCTGTACCTAATCAAGTGAATGGATGACCCAATGGAGCTAATTTCTTCCTGGTCCTAACTTGTCAAAATAGAAAACTTTCTATCTATTCATCAACAGGTCACATGTTCTTGAGCTGAATCAAAGATATAAGACTGAACAATAACAAATCCTTTTCCTGTAGGAGAAAAAGATTAGGTAGTTCATTTAAACTCAACCAGTGCTGTTAAGAGGAAGTTAGGTGGTACAGTGGTGCCAGGCCTAGTCAGGAAGACTCATCTTTGTCAGTTCAAATCTGGCCTTAGACATTTATTAGCCGTGTGACCTTGGGCAAATCACTTAACCCTATTTACCTCAGTTCCTCATCTGTAAAATGAGCTGAAGAAGGAAAAGGCCCAACTATTCCAGTAATTTTGCTAAGAAAATCCCAAATGAGTTCATGAAAAGTCAGAAATAACTCAACAATAATAATGCTATCAAACTCAAAAAGAAACTGTGGCCACTAAATTGTTTATTAGGATCCCTGAGGGCTGCGTAACGATTTAGAAGACCACATCTTAACATTCTTTATGTTCAATTGTAGTTTTATCTATTTTGTTAAATACTTTTTCATTACACTTTAATCTGGTTTAGCTATCACTAGGGAGTGTTGCAGGACCCCACTGAAGCCTGTGGGTCTGGTGTCTGATAGCTTTGGGCTAGACACTCTTTAAGATTCCTCCAAGCTCTATGATTTTCGGCTTCTGAGTCAGTGGTAAGATAGAAGCATTTAGATAGTCTATATATGTTTAAGTAACCTTATCCAGAGGAGCCATATCTGACAATACTGAAAGAAGGACATAGTTGTTGAACTTCAAGGAAGGAGGAACAAAGGAATAGGACGACATATAGGCAGACATCCCAGCTTTCACTTCATATTGAATATTTTAAGATGTTCTGATGGACATGATGGAAGGTTGTGGTATTAGCAATAATATAATTATGTAGATTTGAACCTAGTTGGATGACCTGTCTGGGAGGAAGAATGGTGATTAGTAGATTATTTATAGCTCAGAAGAATGTTTGTAATGGAAAGTTGCAGAGTATTTACCTTGATTCTCTTCTGTTAGACATCTTTTTTGTTTTGTTTTGTTTTTGAGATAATGGAATAGACATACTATTGCCATGCTTATGAAATGTAGAGATGACATGAAGCAGGGAAGGAATAGATAGAAAAGGGGACTCAAAGAACTAAGATTATCAGATGGGTCTAATTATATGAAATTTAAAAGTTACAGAACTTCAGGATTTCAGGTAAGGTACCTTTCTCACAAGGAGGTTATCAAACATTTCTTCCTTGTCCAAGCAAAAAAAAAAAAAAAAAGTCCATAAAATTAGCTACAACCATCACTTTCCTTACCTTCAAGATGCTTTAGTTAATCTAACCTTAACATCATACTTTCAGTGTATTCTCTGGTTCCATACTTAACAATTCTTATCCCCTTTGAAAGAACCTCTTACTTTCACAACATTACTATTATTAAACATAAATAGAACTTGTGGTTTTTATTCACCTTTTATAGATATATCTTATAAATTTAAGGATAAATAATATAATTTGTCCAAATTGTCTCCCCCTTGATTCTTGCTGTACCTAAAATAGACAGTGCAGAAGGAGATTCTAGGGTTCTTGCACAGAGTCAATGGCTCATTGTCATGACAGCAGCCCCTTCTCTTCTCCCACAAATCAACCCCCTTTTCCTAATATCCCCAACTGAATCCTCAAGTACACAGAGCTCTGTGGAAAGTATCGTTAGTTAGAGGAAATTCTGTTCTGACTAGATCTGATTTACATCCCTACAGTGGTGTGAGACAGACAAAATGAAAGAAAGAGAGAGAGAGAGAGATAGAGGAAAAGAGACAGAAAAAAAGAGACAAAGAGACAGAAAGACAGACACAAATACAGATATATAGAAACTCCATTCCATCTCAAGCTACTCTCTTCATCTGATCTCTATTTAATTGCCAGGAGGAATACACATACAAACACACAGAAAAGTCTCACACACATGGCATTCCATCATGTTGGTTTCTTAGACTGGCCTCTTCCATACTTCAAAGGAAAGAGGGAAATGCCATTACGTCAGATTCCATTCTGTCCATCTACTGTCCTGACATGGCCTACTTGCAGGGAAAGGAGAGAAATGTAATTCTATTGGCTTCTCCTATTGCTCTCCTTGCCTTAGCTGCCTAAAATCCCGAGAAGTTTTTACTCAGAAACCAAATCCCTTTATCTGCCTAAAATCTTGAGAATATTCCACCCTGAGGCCAAATCCCTAGGAATATTGATAAACTAATTGAACTCTTTCCTCAATGATTAAGGAGCTCTGGTTATGCTCTCCCTATGCCAGTGATTCTGAATTCCTAGAAGTCATTATTTAAACTCTATTTTTGGTCACTGTCCTCACCAATCTCTCAGTCTAAATCTACCCATCCCTTCAATTGTGCTTTCTGTAAGGCCTGTTCCATATTTAACAAACTTGCTTTCATCTTAAATCTTTTCCTTTCCCACTCCTCTCATATTGCTACTTTCATTTAGTTCTGGCTTCTGATGATACAGCCTCTCTTGATACCTTTTGGAGTTTTTTTTTTTTAATTTGTGTTTATTAATTTATTTACTTTTAGTTTCCAACATCCACTTCCACAAGATTTTGAGTTCCAAATTTTCTCCCCATCTCACCCCTCCCCCCATCCTCAGATGGCTTGCATTCTGAATACTCCTTTCCCTAAACTGCCTTCCCTTTTAACCCCCCCTTCTCTTATCCCCTTCTCCTTCTATTTTCCTGTAGGGCAGGATAGATTTCTATATCCCATTGCCTGTATATCTTATTTCTCAGCTGCATGTGAAAACAATTTTTAACATTTCTTTTTAGAACCTTGGATCCTAAGTTATCTCCCTTCCTCCCTCTCCACCCACCCTCATTGAGAAGGCAAGCAACTCACACAGGTTATACATGTGTAGTATGCAAAACACTTCCATAGTAGTCATGTTGTGGCAAACTAACTATATTTCCCTTCATCCTAACCCATCCCCTGTTTATTCTATTCTCTCTTTTGACCCTGTCCCTCCTCAGAAGTGTTTGCTTCTGATTACAGTCTCCCCCAATCTGCCCTCCCCTTTATTATCTCCCCTCCCTCTTATTCCCTTCCTCCCTATTTTCCTATAGGGTAAGATAGATTTCCATACCCAAATGAGTGTGTATGGTATTCCCTCCTTAAGCCAAATCCAATGAGAATAAGATTCACTCATTCCTTCTTACTTTCCCTGACTTCCCCTCCATTGTAAAAGCCTTTCTTGTCTGTTTTATGTGAGATAATTTATCCCATTCTATCTTTTCCTTTCTCCTTCTCCCAGTATAATCCTCTCTTACCCCTTAATTTTATTCTCCAGATATCACCCCTACATCTTCAACTCACCCTGTGCCATCTATCTATCTATCTATCTATCTATCTATCTATCTATCTATCTATC
>NW_020954569.1:60455661-60499358 GCF_900497805.2 Vombatus ursinus | reverse complement strand
ATCTATCTATCTATCTATCTATCTATCTATCTATCTATCTATCTATCTATCTATGTATCTATCTATCTACCTATCTATCTATCTATACATCTATACATATAATTTTTTCCCTCCAACTACCCTAATATTGAAAAAGGTCTCATGAGTTACAAATATCATCTTTTCCATGTAGGAATGTAAACAGTTCAACTTTAATAAGTCCCTTATGATTTTTCTTTCCTGTTTACCTCTTCATGCTTCTCTTGAGTCTTGTATTTGAAAGTCAAATTTTTTATTCAGCTCTGGTGTTTTCATCGAGAATGCTGGGAAGTCCTGTATTTCACTGAATATCCACCATTTTCCCCTGAAGGATTATACTCAGTTTTGCTGGGTAGGTGATTCTTGGCTGTAATCCTATCTCCTGTGCCCTCTGGAATATTATATTCCAAGTCCTCTGGTTCTTTAATGTGGAGGTTGTTAAATCTTGTGTTATCCTGATTGTGTTTCCACAATACTTGAATTGTTTCTTTCTGGCTGCTTGAAATATATTCTCCTTGACCTGAGAACTCTAAAATCTGACTAAAATATTCCCAGAAGTTTTCCTTTGGGAATCTCTTTCAGGAGGTGATTGGCGGATTCTTTCAATTTCTTTTTTACCCTCTGATTCTAGAATATCAGGACAGTTTTCCTTGATAATATCTTGAAAGTTGATGTCTAAGCTCTTTTTTTGATCATGGCTTTCAGATAGTCCAATAATTTTTAAATTCTTTCTCCGGGATCTATTTTCCTGGTCATTTGTTTTTCCAATGGGATTTTTCACATTGTCTTCTATTTTTTTTTCATTCTTTTGGTTTTGTTTTACAATGTCTTGATTTCTCATAAAATCACTAGCTTCCAAATGTTCTATTCTAATTTTTAAGGAAATATTTTCTTCAGTGAGTTTTTGGACTTCCTTTTCCATCTGGTCAGTTCTGCTTTTTAAGGCATTCTTCTCCTCATTCCCTTTTAGACCTCTTTTTCCATTTGGGTTAGGCTATTTTTAAGGTGTTATTTTCTTCAGCATTTTTGGGGGGGTCTCCTTTAGCAAGCTGTTGACTAATTTTTCATGATTTTCTTGCATCACTCTCATTTCTCTTCCCAGTTTTTCCTCTGCTTCTTTTACTTGCTTCTCAAAATCCTTTTTGAGCTCTTCCATGACCCAGGACTGATTTATATTTTTCTTGGAGGCTTTGGATGTAGGAACTTTGACTTTCTTATCTTCTTCTGGTTGAATGCTTTGATCTTCTTTGTCACCAAAGAAAGATTCTATGTTCTGACTTTCTTTTTTGCACAGTTTCCTTATGTTTCCAGCCAATTACTCAAGTTTTAAATTCTTTATTAAGGTAGGGGCCTGCTTCCAGTGTGGAGAATGTACTGTCCCAGGCTTTAGGGGTTTTGTGCAGCTATTGTCAGAGATACTTCTAAGGACCTGTAAATTTTCAGTTCTTCTTTGGTGGTAGGATCAGAGGCAAGGTATTTACTCCTTTCCTGACCTGTACTCTGGTCTATGAGTGACCACAAACACTTTTCTGCCTTGGAATTGTGAGGAGGATTCCCTCTCCACCACAACCACAAGCTTTACCACACCAATGATCATCCTCACTGTAGGACCACCACCCAGAACTGTGACCCAGATCCAAGGTTGGGCAAAGCAAGAGAATCCTGCATCAGCACCAGCAAAGAGATCCCTGCAATCCCTCTCTGATCAGCCACTCAATTCCTCCTCAGTCTGCAGGCTGAGAGCAGGCTGCGAGGGGACTGGGGCTGGGACCAGGCTTTTTTCTCACTGCAGTCACAAACCTTTCCTACTGACTTTCTAAGTTATCTTTAGCGTTTGTGGGTTGAGAAGCCTGGAAACTGCAACAGCTGGCTGTGATTCAGTCCTCTGAGTCCTGCTCCAGGTTGTCTTTGCTTGTGCACCCACACTGAACTGTAATCCTCTCTCAGCCCGGTGAAATAGACCTTTCCAATCAACTATCCAGGTTGTCTTGGGCTGGAAATTTGTTTCACTCTATCTTTTTTTGAATTCTGCTGCTCCAGAATTTGTTCAGAGACACTTTTTACAGGTATTTGCAGGGTTTCTGGGGAGAGCTCAAGCAAGTCACTGCTTAGTCCACTATCTTGGCTCCCCGCCTTGCATAGATGGAGTTTTCTCCCTGGTTATCTTTTCCTGCACTGTGGGCACTTTCACTCATTCCTCCACCTCACTTATTGAGATGAGTGAATTCAAATACTACTTTCTTCTTATATCCATTTTAACTTTTCTCTTTACCACCATCACTTAGTAACCTCTCCCCCTGATGTTCACTCAATCCATATCTAACATAAAATTAAGATTCTGGTAACAGTTATCATTTACCACTATGACACTCCCCTTCTTTTCTCAATGAATTCTGCAGCAGGGTTACAATCTTTCCCTCTTTACACCAACGTTTCCCTCATACTATGGAAACTCAACATACTTTTGAAAAGTTCCTCAAATACTTACCTTCAAAATTCTTCAGTTTACTCATTTCCCTTGACATAATCCTCAACCCCTTCTCAGCCACATACAAAGGTGTATGTACTCTTGATCTTGCCACCACCTAGAAATGTACCACCTCCACATTCAGGAACTCTGAAATTCCCTTATTGTATCACAGTCTATTTTCATTGCACTTTGCCCTCTATCTTACCACCTCACAGGCTATTCTTCTCCCTAGAAACCTCAGTTACTTCTGAGGCTGTTACCTTTGAACTCTTTCTGTTCCTTTCCTGAGCTTCTGGCAAATCAGTTTAACTCTATACCATCATCTTCTCTCAAGTCCCTTGCCAATACTAGAAAGCATTCATTCTGACTCCAAATGCTGGACCCCTTCCATAGCACTAAATTGGCACACTTCAATAGATGAATCTTTGACAATTAAGGTTCATATAGGGTCTCACAGGCATAATTCTCCCAGCCAATTATCACTCTGTAGGACTATACATGGAGTATTTCATATTTGTCTATAGGTTTGTGTGACATTCCTTTCCTGTCATTCTCCTTTTCCTGAGGTGGTTATTTCCCAAAGTTCTACTTATCTGTCCCTAAACTCCAGTTTCACGTATTTAACTGCCTTTTTGTTATACTGAAATAGACATTGGTGTCCCATGAACATCTTCTACTTAGCATATTTAAAACTGAACTCTTTATCTACCCCCTCCTTCTTCTAAATTTCTCTATTATTATAGAGCATGCCACCCATCCTCTTAGTTAACCAGGTTCACAATATATGAATTATTCTTGACTCCCCAGACACTCCCAAATTTATACTCCATCTGTTGAAAAGTTCTATTGATATTCTTGTTAAACATATTTCATATATTCCCCTTTCTCTCACCTGACACAGCTACCAATCTGGTACAGATCATCATAACCTCATGCTAAAACTAACCTGGTGGTTGCTCTCCCTGTTTCAAGTTTTCCCCCAATTCAGCCTATCATCCACATAGCTGTCAATTTGTTTTTCTAAAGTGCATATTTAACCATTTTACACTCACTGTTTTCATTTAATAAAACTTTAGTGACTCCCTATCTCTATGAGGAGCAAATATTAAACTTTCATTTGGCATTCAAAGCCCTTAATAATCTGACCCCACCAACATTTCCATTCTTATTGTAGACCTTACTCCTTCCCCCCAATACTGTACCCTGTAATCCAGTGATACTGGTATCCTTGCTATTCTTCACAGGACACATTCTATCTCCTGACTGTGAGCATTCTTATCCACTATCCCCACTCTATCCCCAATTCTAGATATTGGGAAAGATGCATAATTTAGAACACATAGCTCCTGTTCTCATAAAGCTTATGGTACAGTCAGAAGATAAAACAAAAACAAATTATTTTGACAAAAAAGAAAACCACATGGCAAACCTATTAGAGAGGTACAGAACAAAGATCTATATGAGGTATGAGGGGGGAACATCAATGTTGATTATGATGATTAGAAAAGGCTTTATGGAAGAGGTAACATTTGAGATAAAATTTAAAATGCAGTAACTATTCAGCATATGAAGAGTAAAGATTGGGCCTTCCAGGCATAGGGAGTGAAAGAGCAAAGACAGAGGAGGGAGGATTCAGGACATGTTTAGAGGACTGAGAACTGTTGAGTTTGGCTAGATCAGAGAATACATGGAAGGAACAATATGAGATAAGCCTCTAAATGTGGTGTTGAAACAATTTGTGGAGTGCTTTGAATGCCAGACAAGTTTTAATTAAACTTGTTAAGAAAGAGGGTGCCATGAAAGACTTTTGAACATAATCACAGAATCTCACTATAAATTGAGGTTGTTTATTCATTCAGCAGCCATGTAGTAAGTGCCTGCTGTATGCAGAGTAATTTTTCAGGTACCAAGAGAGATTCAAGATGATAAAAACACAATCTATGTACTCCCACAGTTTACAATCTAGCAGGAACTGGTCTAAAGAGAGTATCTCCAAGGCCTCTTTCAATTCCACTATTCTAAGATTATTTCTTTGCCTTGAAAGATATAGAGATTCTCCCAAGGGCACTGGAAACCTTGAACACTTTCACTGAAGAGCTTGGAGAGAATGTTCAGATTGCCATGTATTAAGGACATGTGGCCATGTCCTATGAGAAAGAATGCTCATTAAAACACCATTGTTATTCCTTTACAATGCTACAGCTGGCAGATTTATTCAAAGGCAAGAAAGCCCCAGGCAGTAGTATCTGCCAGGACTGGGATCCCTTTCCTTTTACAAATAAAAGATTCAATTCATAAAAATGCTGAACCTTTAATGAGTTTGGTTCTTTTCCGTTGGGTGGCAATTTGTTCTCCCAAATCCCTGTGCATTCCTTTGATGACTGCTAGCATAGGGGAGTAATCCCTACTCTCCAGCAGTGTCAGCCCAGCAGTGATTTACATGTAATTAATTGGGTACTTGCAGTGATGTGAGAAGTTCCTAATATGACATGTAATGAAATTTATTAATGAGCCCTGTTCTTTTCCCCATTGCTGAGAGAAACTGTGTGTAGGGAGGCAGTGGTGGCATAGGAAAATAAGTCCAGGACTCAAAGTCTAGAGTCAGGTTTCTAGTCCTTATGCTGATATTGATTTGGGCAAATCATTTAGTCTCTTTGAACCTTCTTTCCTCATCTATAAAATGGGAATAATAATCCCTGCTTCACCTAGATACTAGAGCTGTCTTAATTGTCAAGGGAGACAATGCTTTGAAAATGTCTTTATTTTTATATAGACCTCTAGTGATTTCTTATATATCTTATTAATATCACATTAACTATATGAAGGCTCATAGAAAATTTAGTGCTGGAAGGGACATTCGAGGTCAAGTCCAACCCCCTCATTTTATGAAAAGGAGGGAAAGTTGGACCAGGTCTGTGAAGACTTCACAAATTCCTCCAATTTAAATGACATAGAAATTGTTGATGAGTGACTTCAATAAGAAAGTTTACACAGGGAGGGATAGCAAAAGCCATATAAAAATATATATAGTTAAAGACCAAGGAATAACAGAAATCAAGGTCTTATAGACTATTCAAAAGCACTATGTCCTTATACTCTCTTCAGGAACAGTAGTTAAACAAACAAACAAAAAAAGAAATGAAATGTAGTAGATGTGACAAAGTGTTGACAGGCAACACAAAATATTAAGTTGACTATATAAAAAACAGGAAATTAGTAAGTATGGATGTTTCAATCAGCTCTAAATGAACTGCCTTTGTGAAGTCAGATCACTGCCTGGGTGACTCAAAGTTGAAGTGAAAACTGAATATAAAGAATGGGTAAGAATGAGGCATTGGATGTTTGTATAATCTGCCCTATTCAAGCTATCTGGAGATTTTGAAAGAAAAGAAAGAGATAGTAAGGAAGACATTGCATCTATTAAGATTGTAAAATAAGTTTAAGCAATGTAAAGAAGCTGACAAAATGAGTCTAAATGAACCCAGAAACCAACTCAGCAAGCAAAAACACAATTTTCTTGCCAAACAGAGAGATATGTCAGCCAAAGGTTATCCTTGCTCCAATATTTCAGTTGATTTTGAAAAACCCTTTTGTAGGATTTTGTCCCTTTGAAAATGCTATCATTTGGGGGAAGCTAGGTGACACAGTGGATAGAGCTCTGGCCTTGTAGTCAGGAAGACCTCAGTTCAAATCCGGCCTCAGACACATAACACTCACTAGCTGTGTGACCCTGGGCGAGTCACTTAATCTCATTGCCTCATCAAAAAAAAAATGCTATTATTTGATTTGGCCTTTCCTTCTAAGTTGTTAATAATTTCTTTAGTTCTTGATTCTGTTAACCATTGTATTACATCATTCCTATCACCTACAAAGTTTTCAAGCAAGCCATGTATGCCTTCATCCAAATAATTGATAAAAATGATAAACAGGAGAGAGCAATTAAAACTCTACTATAAACCCTTCCAAATTCATATAATCACAGACTTAAGGCTGATATGGACATAGATTCTACTTAGTTCAATTTCTGCATTTTGAAATTGATGAAATTGAGGCACAGAAAATTTAAATAACAAGTATAATTGATAGAAAAGGGATTTGAACAGAGGTCTTCTGACTCCCAAACCAGTATTCTTCCTACTAAATGATTGTGTTTTCTGTTGGGCCACTCAACCAATGGCCTGAATCTATGCATTGTCATGTAAGCTAAAGAATGAGATCATAAAAGGATGCCAACTGCTTTCCTAAACTCTTAGGATTTAACATCTGTAGTATTTACCTCATCTAGAAGTATAGTTACTTTGACACTTCCATGAATCTATGTTATTATCAACATGAATATTCCCTCCATCAGTGCAGACCACAATCTAACAAACCCCTTCTTATTCTGGACAATTCCTATCCATGTTATTTTCTAGGTCTATAGAGGACCTATGAAATGTGCTAGATGCCTTCTTTTAAACCTTTTTACATTTTACAGGTACCAGTGCAATATTATTGGGCTTTCCATTTATAACTCTTCACTGTCATTATATGACTTGCCTCTTTTCTATTTCTAATAATATACTTCCTCAATGAAATTCTTTGTAGCACTTCTTGTGTGTAAGTTATTGTTAGAACTGTGGCATAAGCTACTTACATTAACCATGTATCTCTCCATATTTCATCTGAGCAATCTGCAATTTAGGCAGTTCAAGATTTGCAACCAGTCTGAAATGATCCAACCATTTTGGAGAGCAATTAGGAACTATGCCCAAAGGGCTATAAAAATGTGCATACCCTTTGACCCAGCAATAGCACTTCTAGAGCTATATCCCAAAGAGATCATACAAATGGGAAAAGGACCCACATGTACAAAAATATTTATAGCAGCTCTTTTTGTGATGGCAAAGAATTGGACATGGAGAGGATCCCATCAATTAGGGAATGGCTGAACAAGTTGTGGGATATGAATGTAATGGAATACTATTGTGCTATAAGAAATTATGAACAGGCTGACTTCAGAAAAACCTGGAAAGACTTGTATGGTCTGATACTGAGTGAAGTGAGCAGAACCAGTAGAACACTGTACACAATAACAGCCACATTGTGTGATGACTAATATTGGTAAACATAACCCTTCCCACCAATACATCTAAGACATCTCCAAAGACCTCATGATGGAAAATCCTATCCACATCCAAAGAAGAACTATGGAGTTTGAATGCAGATCGAAGCATACTATTTGTAATTTTTTTTTCTTCTGTTGAGTTTTGTTTCTTCTTTCTGGTGGTTCCTCCTATTAGTTCTAATTCTTCCTGACAATATCACTAATGTGAAAATATGTTTAATAAGAATGTACATGTATAGCCTATATCAGATAGTGTGCCATCTTGGGGAAAGTGGTTTGGAGGAAGGAGGAGAAAAATTTTAAACTCAAAAGCATAAGGAAGTGATTGTTGATAAATCAAAATAAAATAATAAAAAATTTAAAAAAGATTCACAACCAGATATTATTCATCAGAAGGGAAATATGGAATTTTGTACATAGATTAGTTTGGGATCATGAAAACATCATGCAATTCTCCAAATGCAATGCAGATTGGTCTCATCCTGTTAAATTCTCAGCCCAATTAATTGTCTATTTTGAGTGTTTCTCCCAGATATTCATGCTGATATTGAAACTCAATGATCTGGCCACCCAACTGCAATGCAGAATCTGAACAGCAAATATTTTTCATTTATTTAGTTTTTCTTATGAGTTGTTAAGCTGATCACCCTCCAAAAATTATAGATCTCATTGAGGAGGCCTTTTGATGTTCTCAGGTTTTATGTAATCAGCAATATAGCATCTGCAAAAAAAGAACATCTGGAATCACTCACAATCCCTAGAGAATTCTTCTGTCATTTGGATCTCGAATAGGACATCTTCAATCACAGTGACAAATACTTTTGGTTAGCATAGATCCTCCCATGACATGTGTTACATAGCATTAATATTTAGATTTGTCATTTTGTCAAACAGTACTATTTATGTGGTTAAAAAAGAAGAAAAAAAGAAGTTAGACTGGCATGGTATATTCTTGATGAATTTATGCTAATTTTTAGTGATTCACTTTTTAATATATTAGTCCCTTTCCAAATATTAATAAATACAAGTACAAAATATCCTCTTAACCATACATTCCAAATTTTATTTTTTAAGTCAGGTTATTGACACTCTGAACACTGATTTTTTAAATTCTATTTAATAGATTGCTAAGTTTCTCAGCAAGTCATGTGTGCCAATTCTCTCTGAAGCTTAGAATATAGTTAGTTTATATGTGGTAATGAACTTTTTTAGGGTATTTAAGTACTGTCTAGAAATACTAGAATTTCCAAAGGCCTCCTTGAAAACACAGGCAGAGATATGATGACCTTATTCCAAAGCAGGAAGTGGGGAGTCAGGTAATGTGAATTCTTCAGGTGATAATTCTGCTTCAACATCCTATCAGTATCAGGAGCTCTCTTCATTTTACTCTAAACATCACATAATCTTTGCCAAATCCTTTATGACATATGGGGAAAGTAGAACTGTTCCCATTTTATTGCTGGTAATTCCTCCACAAACCTGCACGAAACACATTTTAATTACTTCACCACCTTCCCCTTATAACGTCCTTTTCCAGATTTTAAGTCCAGTGTTTTGTTCTTTTTTTCTTCAAGTGCTGTCTTCTCTCATGCAAAGAATGTTGGGGGCTCAAAATGTTCCATATCAAACATTTACATATCAAGGCTTTTATTGCTACTCTTATTTTCACAATGCTGATATTTCTCCTTAGTTTTTTAACAAGAAAGAAGTCTCATCTACACAAAGGCTCAGGACTCTAAGCTCTAGAAGAATAGTCTCCATCACCGAAGACTCATGATTCCCATTGTTTTACAAATCCAGGCACAAGTCCCTAGGCTTTCAAAATGCCAGACTCAAAATAGCACACAGTATGTGTACAATCACAAACATACTCAAACCTGTACCTTGTACTAGCAGGTCAAGCAACAGTTCCCAATTTTGAGGATGTCTCAAGGCTATTTTATAGTCTATAGAGTTGCAAATAGATATAATAATCATATTTCTCCTATTTTAGCTCTCATTACTAAAAATTGTCAGATTGTAAGCATCATGAGGAAAGGGATTGTGTTACCTATAAAACTTGTCACCTATCTCATCGTCTGGCACAGTGTCTGCACACAGTAGTTGTTTAACAGCTATTCTTTAAACACAATTAAATGAAATGTGAAATGAATCTGTGCTATATAGTAAGGAGCAAACCTTTAAAAGTGTCTTGCTAAGACTTTCTCAGACATTACTAAAAGATTCAAGATGCAGACTATAAGACATTCTGTGATAGAGGGACTGAGTCTCATTTAAGTTTTGTGTACTTATTAGCTACTAAATTTCTTGACCATAGATAGCACTTACACTACATATGTCACAGATTGAGGGATTATTAAGAAATCTCATTGGTAACTTTAAACACAGTTCCATACTTGTGGTTTGTAGCACCAGTTTCACTCCAAGGAAAAAACATAAAGTGCTGTACTTCTTCCTCAGGATCAGGGAGGGATTGCTTGCCTATGTGGTGCAGATTTTGCGACCTCTAAACTTTAGGGTCTTCCTCTGGCTTATACCAACACAGTGTGATCTTTCTCCTTTACCCAGCCCTACCCCCATGTTTCTGTCTCCTTGGGGTTTATTTTCTGTCCCCAAACCTCATAAGGGGTGTAGCAGGCCTATTTATGGGATAGATTGCCTTCTGTCTCAGTGGCATTGTGTCTATAGTTGTGCCTTTCACTGTGCTTCCAGTTACACTCAACTGATGGTATGGTCCCTTGCAGAGATGAGCCAGTCATGTCCCTTATGTCACCACTGACAAGATTTTGATTATAAGTCATCATAAAAATCTCCATGAAACTGATATTGTAATCAAACAGAAATATAAATATCAGAGCTGCAGAATTCAGTTATTTACTTGAAAGATCAAAATGTGCGCGATCTTTTGCATTTTCTTTAGAAAAATTCAATATACATATATTCAAATCTTGCCTCTGGTTCAGAACATGTATCATCACACTCAGCCTCCTTAGAGAGAATTCTCACAGAATTTTATAGGATTTAAAGTTGATGGAATCTTTTAGAACCTATACTTTTAGAAATGAGAGAACTAGAGAGATGAAGCAATAGGGTTGCATACGTGGAGTCCATAGCAAAATCAGAATTCAAACTCAGATTTTCTGATCTGAAAACCAATGTTTCTTCTCCCATTTTCATACTGCCTCTCTATCTGCAAAGGTTGCGTTTCAAGCAATGTGGTTCAATCGAAGCTAAAATTCTATGCAAAATGAATGGGAGGGAGGGTCAAGTCTCTCTTTCACCCAAACCATTCTTATTTCCTAGTTGGTTTAGGGAATGTTAGCTGAAAGGGAATCTAGTTAGTCTAGTTAGTAGTCTACCTTCTTTGTACCATGAATCAACTTTTGTTTGGAAGGGGTGATGGTGTTAGTGTTATGGAGTCCCCAAAGGTAGATTTTCTCTCTCTTCCAGTTCACGTGTTTCCCAGGGAAAATGAAGATACTCCAGCTCTTATTTCCAGAAACCACAGACTATATTTATAGCAATCAATACATAGTGGTTGATTGAAATAATAAAAACAATCAAAGCAAATACATAAATACATTTTAACATAATCCCATTTTAACCTAAACACACATTTTGGGAAATAAAAGAAATTGGCTAGTAAAATAAATTTGAATGAAGATTGTAAGCCCTTAATGTATTTTTAATTGAGCCTTTAAATATCCTTATTTATTCCTGTTACTTTAATACTACTTGTGTGGAGACTGCCAAAGGAGAGCTGTAAGGATTAACTAGATGAGAGCCAGGTGGCTTTATTCTGGGGCTATGTAGGTGCTTGTGAGGGAGTGTGAAGGGATATGAGAGGGGAGGCCTGGGGAGTGGCTATTATTTCTGGAATAATCTGTAAATAGGTTTCATGGAGTTTGGCCTAGAATTGAATAGGAGGGAGAAAATAGGCCAGATCGTATTTGGGAAATTGCAAAGCTATTTCAGTGATTACAAACTGCTTGTTCCTGCAAAACTCAGGCTTTTTTAGTGCCCATATTCTCCAAGTGATGCTATATGGTTGTGATTTAGAAAACAATCTTTACATCAGAAGAACCAAATAAGTCACAGACATAGAGAACTGTATTATCTCAAGGGTTGAAGAGATTTTTGAAGATTTTGAGCTAGAGGGGAACAGGCCATCTCACCCAATCTCTTCATTTTACAGATGAAGAAACTGAAGAATAAATGACTGGCTCAAGGTCACACAGCTTTTGCCCAAGTGACAGAACTATAAATCAAAGGAGGTTGTTCCTCCCAAACCAGTTTTCTTTCTAATATGTAGTACCTGGGTGAACTATTAACTTACACATAAATGCACCCCTCCTCCTGCCAAAAAAAAAAGCTGTATGAAGTTTACATTAATCTATAGATACACATCCATTTAAACCCTAGTTTATGCACCCCTGCCAATGTGTTTCTTTTAGTCACAAAGAAGGTAATGTTTAAAGCAACAACATTTAGTGAGCTAATAGGAGACTAAAAATATTAATATAACATTTCCCCCATAAATTAGATATACTTCACCAGAAATATACACAGCATAAGAGTAACTCATAGACATACCTAGCAAACCTGCCTGGAGGGGAACACTTATGATCAGTGCATGCTTGTGGAGGGGCACATGCAAAGTCATCACATATGATAGGTTATAAATATGGAAGACGTTTCAATCATAGTTTTTGTGCTTTAGGGTGCAGTGATTAGAGAATCTCTACCTGATTAGGGCATGTTGACAGGTCTTTAATAGATTGAGTCTATACATTGCAATACAAAGGTGAAGGGCACAAAACAAAAGCTAGACAGGATACTTCTATACAAAAGTATCATCATCATCATCATCATCATCATCATCTTTATGTTTGGGGTGAATTACTATCCTTTGTCACAGAGAATTATTTGTCTTAGAGTTAGAATTCCCCAATGTCTTCTTGGCTTCCCACTCACATGGAAACATATGGGAAAATCACCGAATTGCAAAATCATAGGATTTGAAAACTGGAAGGGACCAAAATGACCAACTAGTATAGTCTATAGATAGAAAAAAAATCTCTACTATAATATATTCCACAAATTGTCCACTGGCCTCTGTTTGAAAGACAGGGAACCTACACACTCTCTTGCAGCTCTCTTTCTCTCTCTCTTTTTCTCTCTGTCTTTCAATTGTTACTTGAATTGTTTGTTTTGTTTTGTTTTCTTGACACAAAACATAAATTTGCCTCTTTACAACTTTGAGCTATTTGTCCATATTTGCCTCTTTGGAGATTATCAGAGTGAGTCTAATCCCAACTCCACAAGATAGAGCTTCAAATACTTGAAGTTAGCTATGTTTCCTTCCCCAGCTCCCCACCCCACCTTAAGCCTTTTGTTTTCCAGTCTAAACCTTTCCAATTCAATCAATTGATCCTCATAGAACATGAACTCAAGGTCCTTTACCATCTTGGTTACTTTCCTTGAGAGACTTTCTAGTTTATTAATATCTTTCTTAAACTATGGTTCTAAGAACTGAATAAAATAATCCAAAAAAGGCATGACAAAGTCAGAATACAAATGGACAATAGCTTCCCTATTCCAAGAAAGTATATATCTTTTTTTTTTTATAGTTTGGCCTGTTAGCATGTAAACTCCTTGAGGGCAAAACTGTTTCACTTCTGTTTTTTTTAATTAATATATTTTGAATTATCAACAATCACTTCCATAAGCTTTTAAGTTTAAAATTTTTCTCCCCCTCCCTCCCCACTTCCCTCCCCAAGATAGCATGTAATCTGATAAAGGCTATACATATATATTCCTATTAAACATATTTTAACATTAGTGGTGTTGTCAGGAAGAATTAGAACCAACAGGAGGAATCACCTGAAAGAGGAAACAAAACACAACAGAAGAAAAAAAAATAGCAAATAGTATGATTCGATCTGCATTCAAACTCCATAGTTCTTTCTTCCTTGTGGATAGCATTTTCCATCAGGAGGCCTTTGGAGATGTCTTAGATCCTTGTATTTCTGTGAAGGGTTAAGTTTATCAATATTAATTATCACACAACATGGCTGTTATTGTGTACAATGTTCTCCTGGTTCTGCTCATTTCACTCAGCATCAGACCATACAAGCTTTCCAGGTTTTTCTGAAGTCAGTCTGTTCATCATTTCTTATAGCACAGTAGTATTCCATCACATTCATATCCCACAACTTGTTCAGCCATTCCCCAATTGATGGGCATTCTCTCAATTTCAATATTTTAGAAATGTGGCCCTTATCAAAGAGACGGGTTGTAAAAATTCTTTCTCAATTTTCTACAGAAAGTATATATCTTAACACAGCCTAAAACCACATTAGCTTTTTAGTTTTTGCATCACATTGCAGATTCGTATTATGCAGTCTACCAAACCCCCTGATCTTTTATGAAATAACTACTATCCCACCATTCCTTCTTCACTTTATACTTCAGAAGCTGACTTATTGGTACCTAAGTGCAAGACTTTATACTTTTCCCTCTTGCATGTTATCTAATTGGATTTGTCATGATGCTCTAGATTGTCCCTTTGGATCCTGATTGTAATTCACTATGTTAGCTACCCTCTCAACTTTGTATGGTTTGGAAATTTCATAAATATACCATCTATGCTTTTTCCCCCCAAATCATTGATTAAAAATGTTAAGAATCACAGATTTCTAAATTACTTCCTTGGAAATATCCTGCCATATTAACACTGATTATAAATACCTATTCTCTGAGTGTGGCCTTTCAACCAGTTCAAACATCATCTGATTGCATTATCATCTAATCTATAAACCTTCAACTTCTGCTTAAGAATTATTTAAGATACTTCATCAAACACTACTAACTTCAACATAACTTCTACATAAATCATATCTCTAGTTTTAGCTTCAGTGTAGCTTCAACAACTAGTTTACTAATCCCATCAAAAAAGGAATTATGGTTAGTCTGACATGCCCTGTACTTGATGAAGCCATGGAGGCTAATTATAATTAGGACTTCCCCTTCTTAACTTTCGCCAGCCAAATTTTAACGATCTTTCCTAGAAATATCCAATGAAATAAAGTCAAGCTAACTGGATTTATAGTCCACAGACTGTTTTCTTCCAATTTAAGGGGTCAACACATTTGGAAGAAAAATACATCTTTATTTCAACTATAAGCAGTTTTCTAGAAACCCTATGTATTATACTGTATGCATTTAAATACATTATTTTAAAAAGGGATTTATAGACATTGCCAGATTGCCAAGGGATCTGTGGTAAATAAATAAAAAAAATAAGAATTTCAAGTATATTCTGTAAGTTAAGTGGGACAGGAGTGATTTGATTGACTTAATCCCTCTTTTTGATATTTAATTTTTAAATACTATTTTATTTTTTCCCAATTATATGTCAAGACAATTTTTAGCATTCATTTTTAGAAGATTTTGAGTTTCAAATTTTTCTTCCTCTGCCCCTCCTCTCCCCTCTTCCGAAAATGGTAGGCAATTTGATATAAGTTGTACATGTGCTATCATGTGAAAAAATATTTCCACATTAGTCACAGTTGCAAAAGAAGAAATAAAACAAAAGGAAAAGAAACAAACAAGAAGCATGAAAAAGTACAGTCTGCATTCAGAGTCCATCAGTTCTTTATGTGGTTGTGCATAGCATTTTCCTTCTTAAGTCCTTTGTACTTGTCTTGGATCATTGTGTAGCTGAGAAGAGCTGAGCCATTCATAGTTGATCATCACATAATCTTGCTGATAACTGTGTGCAATATTTTCCTGGTTCTGCTCATTTCACTTTGCATCATTTTGTATAAGTCTTTCCAGGTTTTTCTGAAATCTGTCTGTTGATCATTTCTTATTGCATAATAGTATTCCATTACATTCATATACCACAGTTTGTTCAGTCATTGCCCAATTGATAGACATCCCCTCATTTTCCAAAATTTTGCCACCACACAAAGGGCTGCTATAAATATTTTTGTGAATGTAGGTTATTTTCACTTTTTTTATGATATTTTTGGGATATAGACCTAGTAGTGTTATTGCTGGATCAAAGCGATCACAGTTTGGTTGTTTTTCAGGCATAGTTCCAAATTGCTCTATAGAATTGTTGAATCAGTTCTCATCTCCACCAAAATTGCATTAATGTCCCAATTTTCCCACATCCCCCCAACACTTATCATTTTAATTTTTTGTTATATTAGCCAATCTGATAGGAATGAGATTGTACCTCAGAGTTGTTTTAATTTGCATTTCTCTGATCAAAAATGGTTTAGATCATTTCTTCATATGCCTATAGATAGCTTTGATTTCTTCTGAAAATTGCCTGTTCATATCCTTTGCCCATTCATCAACTGGGGAATGACTTGCATTCTTATAAATTTGATTAAGTTCTCTATGAGGCCTTTATCAAAGACACTTGCTGTAAAGATTCTTTCACAGCTTTCTACTTTCCTTCTAATCTTGGTTGCATTGGTTTTATTTCTGCAAAAGCTTTTAAATTTAATATAATCAAAATCATCTATTTTACAGCTCATAATGGTCTCTATCTCCTGTTTGGTCATGAACCTGAAACTCATTTAATTTCTCCTTTAAGAATTTAGATACTATACCACTTAGTGCATATTTGGATACTATACCGCTTAATGCATATATTACTTCATTGTCTGTGGTACCTTTTAGCAAGATGTAGTTTCCTTTCTTATCTCTTTTAATTAGGTCTATTATTGCTTTTGCTTTGTCTCAGATCAGGATTGCTATACTTGCTTTTTATTTATTTATTTTACTTCAGCTGAAGCACAATAGATTCTGCTCTAGCCCCTTACCTTTACTATGTGTATCTCTCTGCTTCACGTGTGTTTCTTGTAAACAGCATATTGTAGGATTCTGCTTTATGATCCATTCTATTATCTGCTTCCATTTTATAGGAGATTTCATCCCATTCATATTCACAGTTATGATTACTAACTATGTATTTCCCTTCACTTTATTTTTTCTCCTGTTTGTCCTCTTTATCTTTTCACCCTTTACCTTGTTGACAGTGTTTTGCTTCTGTCTACCACCTCCTCCAATCTTCCCTCTCTTCTGTCAGTCTCCTCACCCCTTTACTTAATCTCTTCCCCTCCTACATTACTGTTAGGTAAGACAGATTTCTGTATTCAACTGATTATGCATATTATTCCCTCTTTAAGCCAATACTGATGAGAGTAAGGTTCAAGCAATGTTCATTTCCCACCCTCTTATCTTTCCCTCCATTGTAATAGGTTTTTTACACATGTTCATATGAAATAATTTATCCCATTCTACTTCTCCCTTCCTTCTGCACCCTTTGTACTACTCTTTCGCATCCCTTATTTATTTATGTCATTCCCTCAAATTCACTTTATACCTCTACCTCCTGTCTATGCATATTCCTTTTAGTTGTACTATTAGTAGTGCAATTTTTAAGAATTACAAGTATCATTTTCCCATGTAGGGATGTAAACATTGAATCCCTATGTTTTCTTTTCCATTTTTATCTTTTTAGGATTCTCTTGGGTCTTAACATTGGAGTTCAAACTTTTTGTTCAATTCTGATCATCTCCTTATGAAAGCTCAAACTCCTTCTATTTCATTGAATGATCATTTTTTCACTTGATGTATCATGCTAAATTTTGCCAGGTAGATGATTATTGGTTGTAGTCCTAGCTCCTTTGCCTTTGAGAATACCATGTTACACGATTCCATTCCCTTAATATGGTAGCTGCTAAGTCCTCTGTAATCCTGATTGTGGCTCCCCAATATGTGAATTGTTTCTTTCTGACCACTTGCAATATTTTTTCCTTGAACTGATATCTCTGTAATTTGACTATAAAGTTCCTTGGAAGTTTTATTTTGGAATCTGAGGTGACTGACGGATTCTTTTAATGCCTGTTTTGCCCTCTCATTCCAGGATATCAGGGCAATTTTCCTTGAAAATTTCTTGGAAGTTGCTGTCCAGGCCCTCTTTTTGATTGTGGTTTTTAGGTATTCAATGATTCTGACGTCTTTCCTGGGTCTATTTTCTAAGTTAGTTGTTTATCCAATAAGGCATTTTACATTTTCTTTGATTTCTTCATTCTTTTGAATTTGTTTGATTGATTCTTCATGTCTCACAGTCATCAGTTTCCACTTGACAAATTTGGGGCTTGCTGCTGGCCTACTGAAACACTTTCGGTCCCAGACTGCATTCCCCTTTTACCTGAGTGAGACAGACCTTTCTTGCCAATTTTCCAAGTTCCTTGGGCTCATTGATTGTTTCACTCCATTTTTTGGCTGGTTCTGTTGTTCCAGGATTTGTTTTGGGGTGCTATTTTATGGTTGTTTGGTGATGATAACTCAATCCCTCTTTTTTTTTTACCATGACCATTCTAGCTTCTACTACTTTGTGAAATCTGGTTGTTAAACCTCTTTTATTATAGCCCAAGTTTGCATGACTGAATCACACTGTTGTCTCCTTTTTTGTTGTTGTTGTTTGTGGTTCATTAAAATCCCCAGTTTTTTTTTGTTTCGTTGATTTTTAACAAACTATTAATGTCAACACTGAAATTTTAAGGATATCTCCTTTTTATGTTACCATTTATTAAATTTTTCCAGTGAATATACTTTATTAAGGAGTATATTTAATGTTTGGATGGTCAAAACAAAATGCATATATACACACAAGAATATATCATTTTTAAGGAAAAAAACTCAACATTCTTAACTCTCCTGCTAATTAACTGCATGATGTTGAGTAAATCACTTTATTTCTGTTGGATTCAATGTTTTTTTTTTTCCTTCTGCAATTTGAGGACATTGGCCTGGATGGTCCCAGAGGGCTCTTCAAGATATAAAATCTGCTTATTACACCATTTTAGAACTGTGACTATGGAATGCCTGTGATATATTGGGATAGGCACTTTCCTTTCATTTCTGAATACATATTATACTGTTAGCACTTACTCTGACTTGGTGTCAGGCCTATCCAGAAACAGATTTATGTATTCTTTTAACTCTAAATTATAGGATAATCAAATTTTAGAGCTAAACTATAATTGTATTTAATTTCACTTTGAGTATTTCTATTCTCTCTTTCATGTCTTCACCTTGTCTGGAAATTATTTCAGTGCAAAGAATGTGCTTTTTCCTTCTCTTATATCTGACATAGATACCATCATATGACTAGGCTCAGAATAGCTGTTCCTGGCACAGAGTAAACTCTTAATAAATACTTGTTGATTGATTGAATCTTCAGGAAATATTGTTTGAATGGAATGAATAGAGTATCCTTTCAGGTTGTGAAAACAGCTTTTTGAGTCTTCCAGTTAAGATAATGGTATAAAAGATGATAAAGAATTCCAGTTTTCCTACATAAATTCCAATAGATATTTGAAAGTGGACTTCAAAAGAACAATGATAAAGAAAGTTAAAAAGAAGAAAAAAATAGTTCCTCTATCCAGTCCCAAATGGAACAAAAAAATGTCCAGAAATAGACTTTTCACCTAATTATGCCACTAACATGCCTATAAAGCCAAAGAGTCAATGACAATGGGAAAAGACTAATGTGTGTGTGTGTGTGTATATATTTATAGATAGATATCTATGCAGATATATAATTACTTAGTTGGATAGATAGACAGATAGATAGATAAATAAATTTTCATTTACATATTTTGTGGTAACAAAAAAATGTGAATCCCAGTGTGTAACTATCAGTTGGGGAATGGATACACAAATTATTATATGTGATGTTAAAAAAATAGAGTTGAAGGGAAGAGTGGAATGCGCACACACACACAGTCATCATGGAGTCTCAGAGAGAACACAGACAGGCAAAGCATAAACTAGGAATTAGGAAATCTGAATTCTGTTTTTAATTTAATTGATGACTAGCTATATGACTTTTGGGAAATCACTTATTACTTAGCCTAACTTTGGAATGGGTTGTCACCTTTCTTCTTTTTATAATGGTAATAGTTCTGTTCCTAACTTTCCACACAGGGATGTTAAGAAGGTCAATTGAAATAATACACATTAGACATTCTACAAAACTTTCAAGTCCTTGAGGAAAAGGACAGTTTTATTTTGAAATTTTAGATGCCAGGTGACTAGCACTATGACTTACACAAAGTAGCTTTCTTTGTGAAGACAGATATCAAATGGTATTCCCTCCTTTTCTTTTTTTTCCCTTCTAGACAAATATCCTCAATTTTTCCATCTAATTCTTTGTGATTCCTTTTTCCATTCACATTTATCTAAGAGTATATTTTTTGCATTATTTCTGAAATGCAAGTCATCTTGGAAATATGTAGTAGTCTGCCCACACCCCATATGATCTTAGTGAAAGGAAACACCAGAGTCATGGGAAAAGCTTTTTCTTTTTTTCTAGGTAGTGGGAACCTGTGGATGTTTGTAGGCTTCGAGAAAAAAAATAGGTGCAAAGAGAAAGAATACAGATTTTGGAAAGGTCATGAAATCTCAGACTAAAAATGAAGTTATTTTTAAGAAAACACCTCTTAAACTGGGGGCAAGGATGAAAAGAGAGGTATGCATAGATATGTTGTCTTGGGGATGATCTGTTGATTTATTATGACTAGGTCAGGCATATTAAAAGGAAATATTTTGTTACAACTCCTAAGGTCTTCATTCCCAATCTTATTATATAGTATGTAATTATTTAATTTGTCTTGTGTTGCAATAAGTAATCATTGCACAGGTGTCAGGAGAAACTTAGTCTTTGTCCTGACTATGCTGGTAACTAGCCAGGAAGGGGGGGGGTTCCCTCTTCCTTCTGGGAGGTAGGGGTGGAAACTGGTCCAATAAACAAATGAAAAGTTTGGATTAATCTTATTGTTTTCTTTGCACTCTGTCTTTCAATGATTCTATAAAACATAATGACCTATAATTTCAGACACTCTTCCCCCACACATAATTTATAATTTTTGTTTTATTATCACTTGAGACATCCATCTCCATGTTGAGTCATTTCAGTCCCACATGATTATTTGTGACCCCATTTGGGGTTTTCTTGGCAAAGATATTGAAGTGGTTTGTGATTTCCTTCTCCAGTTCACTTTGCATATGAGGAACTGAGGCAAAGAGTGTTAAGTGACTTGCCCAGGGTCACATAGCTAATAAGTGTCTGAGGCTGGATTTGAAGTCAGGTCCTCCTGAGTTCTATTTGCTGTGCCACTTAGTATATAAATATATATGATGTTATAATTATTAGTTGATAAAGTTCTACATTTTAAAAATAGTTTCCATGACTTCAAAAATATATATAAAATCTAAAACTCTACCTTAACCTTGTCAATTACAACTGGTACTGAATAACTTATGGACCTAGCCTTGTTAAATTAGGCATCCTTGAAAGGCACTGTAACTCTGTTTGGACCCCAGATTGTCATTTAGTTAGAACCATAATAATGGCTAAAATTTGTAAAGCACTTTAAGATTTGCTAAACATTACAAATATCTCATTGTATCCTCACAAAAACCATGTGAGGTAGATGCTATTATTTTACAATTTTACATGTGATGAAACTAAGGTCAACAGTAGTTAAATGACTTACCCTGTGCCATACAGCTAAAAAGTATCAGACAGGATTTAAATGCAGTTTTACTGACTCCAAGTCCAGCATTCTATTCATTGTACCATGTAGCTACCATACTACGTTAAAGCTATAAGAGCTTTTAAAAACTGTGTATTCATTGACTTATTTTGCATGTAAGAAAATTGAGGCCTGGGCATTTAAGTGGCCCAAAGTCACACAGGGAGTTAGAGACAGTTCCAGGTTTCCTAGGTTTCCTAGGCCATTGCCCACTAATTCTATGGCAACTTTCCTAAGGCTGGAATTTTACTAAAGTATGATATGGAAAACATAGTTGTCATAAAGTATCTGACAAAGTCCTAATTTACTATTTTGTGAAAAATTTTTAAGCTAATGTTTGTCATTAACTAGGTGAGATGATTGTATATTTTAGATGAAAATGCCTACTTGGTTTATGAGAACTCCATATAGCTTGTGATTGTTTCTTTCCTAAATTGGTTTAAAAATCCAACTGTTAACACTTGAATGGGAGCCTAGGGATGGGTTGGATGGGTTGAAGGGGAGGAAAAACATCTTAATAAATTTGGTTTACATAAAATGTGGAACCAACCATTTAGACTAATGGCAGATTCCATCATTTATTGAGGGTTACCCATAAAGTCTTTGGTAAGCCGCATTGTTAGACTTTGCACAGGAAATGTCACATAGTTTCTTTCTTTACTTGTGCAAACAACACTGGAATCATAGAACTTGGCTTTAAGTCTGTCTCTGTTATTTCTTGGTTACTTGATCTTGGGCAAGGACTGCAAATCCCTGAATATCAATTTTTCCATCTGTAAAGATGAGATTGACCCAGAAGTTCCTCAAGACCACTTCTATCTTCATGTCTCGGGGTCCTCTTTGCTGTCAGACATTTAAGATAATCATGACCTTCCTCTCTGGATCCTTGTCTTTTGCAATTAGACTTGCCAGAAACTGTTTTTTTTTCCCCTCTTGGTGAAACATCTTATAGTAGTCTCCTACATTGGCCTGACCATGACACCTCAGCTGCCTGGTTTGCTTCCCTTTACCTCTTTTAGTGACCTCCCTTAGTGATTCACTCTATTTGAGTGAGTCAATTCATGCTGTACTTACAAGCCCTGTGGGTAATGAGGTTGGAACTTTCCGGTGGTGAGGACAATTATCAGTGCCTGAGAGAACAAGAGCCCCTCTGGGGAAGAGGGCAAGATCCAATTGAAGATTTGGAAAGCCAGCATTAATAGGAGAAACAGTTCCCAAAGGTGGGGTAGGCACCAAGGTGAAGTTCGTAGAAGTGGTTCACAGCTGGGAAATCATCATGAGTAAGACATGTAAAACACAAAATAAACAGAAAAACTAAGTAATTTGGGTCAGGCAAGATGTTTGCCTGAATCAGAATTTATATTTCATTGTAGCTTACTTTCCACAGCCTCTCCTCATAGCAATGTATCAATATTTTCATGGGTCTGGATACAAATAGTCTGATAAAGGTTTTCCTGACTTTTTGCTCTCTCCTCTTTAACTTCTCTCTGATGAAGGCATTGATATAATCTTTCTTCATAAAGTTTTGCTATGTAACTCCATTGCATAGTAATCCTTAAAGTTTATTGTCTATAGGATAAAACATTAACTCCCTAGCCTAGCATTCAAGGTTCTCCAGGATTAATCAATCAGTCAATCAGCAAGCATTTATTAAGTCCTTACCATTTGCCAGACAGTATGCTAAGCACTGAGGATACCAAGGCATTTGCTAAAAGTAAGTGGGGCTAAAAGCATAGAGCCATAACTTCCAGGACAAGGTACAATTTGAACCTAAAACAAACAAACAAACAAAAACAAACAAATAAAAAAAGACAAGGAGAGTTTAATAAGTAAAGTGGAAGTGAGAGCATTCCAGACATTGGATAAACAAAAACAATGGTAGGGATGAATTTGGTATTAGGATGGGACAGGAAGGAAATTACTCTGCCCAGAGTTGAGAGATGGTATTAGGAATCAGTGAGGGACAAAGATGAATGGATAATTGGTGGTCAAAGGAGAGAGGACCTTGAATTTCAGCATTAGGGATTTGGATATAGGCCAACTTTAAAAATGTTCTGACTGAGACCACTTTGTTTATAAATCTGAGAGGAAAGAAGAAGAGGGAAAGGTTACAACTCAACTGAGAAAAATGTCAATGTGCCCCATGGTAACTTGTGATTTGGTGCAATTCCAAATAAAAGCCAACAAATCGAAAGATATCATCCCCTTTATTTTCTTTCCCTCACTAGAAGAATACCAATTACAATTGATTGAAAGAAAACATTTTCATGGTAATTTCTCAGACCTTATTGTGTTACAAGTCTGCAGTCAATCTCTAGGGCTCCAACAGTGACACATTTATGGGATATTGAGTTTGGTTTGAGGCTGCTTTTGTTGTTGTTATGTGGTGGTTACTCTGATGTTTATTGTACTTGTGGTGTGGATTGATACAAATTACGATCAGATAAAGGCAATGAACATTTATTACTGTTTGTCCAAATCTTTGAACAATGACCAATTCTAAGGTTTCAGCACAGGTCAGAACTTTGATTCTCCAGGAATCCAGTGCTGCTTCCAAGGCATGGAAGAATGTTTTTTTTTTAACCCATGAATCTATTTTGCTTTTCTGTGCCAGATTCAATTTGTACTTAATTACATGTATGATTACTAGGCACCAGGGTATTAAAAGTACAGAGGAGAGAAAATATTATTTAAAATCTTTGAATTCCAGAGAGGTTGACAAAGGTGGGAGGTGGTGAAGGGAGTATTCTGTATGACAGGGTGAGTTGGCTTTCACAAGATTCCATGATGACTACAAAGAATGAGTAGTTCCCTAGCTGGTGAGATTTGGGCATGTCAGAAGGCTAGAACATGGACAGCCTTAAAACTGTTACTAATATGTGTAGTATTTTGTATGCTAATTTCCTATTTATATATCAGTACCAAACTGTATAGCCTAAAAAACCCTAATCTTACCTTTGCCTTAAAATCTTATGTATATCTGGTTTGGACCCTGTTTCCCTCCCAGATTCTTCTCTCAGTCAATGGTCTTTTTCAGCTTCATCTATTCTCTATCCACAAGAATTCTATCAAAATGGGTACTTCACTGTTACACTTCTTAGACAGGAGGAATTTTGTTCTCTACCAAATCCTGGATGTGGTCCAGCCACAATCCACATCTGATTCTGGCCCTGCTCTCCCCTTATCCCCTCCCAACATAGGACAAGACCCATGAGATGATCTTTTTAAATGACCACTAAAAACTAACAGAAGCCATTAAAAATCCTACTTGTAGACAAAATAGAATTTTATTTATCATAAAACAAATACTTTAGTAGTTCATAATAACACAGATAACAATCCATCCCTACCTCACTGGACATTCTTCATGAGTTTCTTCATTAAATATAATTCATCTCTTGATAGCCAATTGTCTAATCATGAGCTCCTTCTCATTTAGTTTATCTGGCCTTCAGAAATAAATACAATCTGCTGCTGGGAAGAAGAACTAATGTGTTGCAGTCATGATCACAAACAATTATAGTAGGATAGAACGTTGACCTTTCTAAAGAGCTGTAGTTTAATATGGATGAAAGGAAAGAATTATACTTGGGGTCCAGAAATCAACTTTACAAATAAAAGATGAAAGAGGCATAGTCTAAATAATAATTCTTTTGAATCAAAGATGCAGAAATTTTAGTGGAATGCAAAATCAACAGTATAATTATAATAATGACAATGAAGATAAAATAACAATAATAATAACTAGCATTTTTTAGTACTGCAAGGTTTTTAAAGCACTTTATAAATATTATTTCATTTTATCCTCACAACAACCCTAGGAGAGTTGGTGTTATTATTATTTCCATTTTACAGATGATGAAACTGAGGCAGACAGATGTTAAGTGATTCATCAGAGTTACACAGCTAGTAACTATCTGAGATTAGGTTTGAATTTGAGTCTTCATGACTTCAAGTCATGTTTTATCAACTCTGTCCACTAACTGTCTCTATGATATAGTAGTCAAGAAAAGTAATTCAGTCTTAACCTGATTCAATTGTGACATGATAGCTATCCTCAAGTACTGAAGGGTCATGATATGGAAAAATAAAAACATTAAAGGCAACTAGATAGGGTAGTGATCTAAGTGATCCAAGTGCTGGACTTGGATTCAGGAAAATCTAAGCTTAAATTGTATCTTAAGACACAAACTGTATATCCCTGGGTAAGTCATTTTACTTCTCTCTGATTGATGTCCTTGTCTGTAAAATGAGGATAATAATAGTATGTATCTCACAAGGTTATGGTAAAATTGAATGGGATAATACATGCAAATTGCTTTACCAGCTAGATAAATAATACCTGTTGTTGCTGTTGTTGTTCTACTTGGCCTCAGAGGATACAACAAGCTCCAATAAGTGGAAGCTCCAAAAAAGCACATTTATGCTTGAAATAAGAAAAATCTCCTAAACATTTAGAGGCTTGAAAGGTGATCAGAATTTGTTCTAGAGGTTCCCAAACACTAGAAATCTTTAATCAAAGGTTGGATGAACAATTGTCAAGTATATGGTAGATGAGATTTTTGTTCTACTATGAGTTGGAGTAAATGGACACACAGAATTCTCTCAATTGTGGGACTCTGGGATTCTGGGTCAAGAATCAAATTATGACATTTTGGGGCCTTTGGTGATCCATGAGTCATCTCTACCCACCATGAAGAGGCATAATAACAGAACTTTAATGGAGGGAAATGTAATTAAAATGTTAAACAATGTAAATCTATTTATAATATCACTCAGAAACTGTTTTCTTTGTGTCTGATGACTCACAAATCTATTTTCAAATTGAGTTATACATTCTTTGAAATAATTTTATATATATACATATATATATATAGTATGTGTATGTGTGTGTGTACACAAACACATATGTATACAAGTCAATCAATAAACTTTTATTAAGTAATTACTATTTCCCAGGTACTGTGCTAAGCCCTGAGAATACAAAAAGAGGGAAGACATAGTCCCTGCTCTCAAGAAACCTATAATTTAATGGGGAAGACAACATTCAAACAAATATATGTAAAACAAACTACATACAAGATAAATAGGAAATAATTAATGAAGGGAAGGCACTGGAATTTGGAGGGGTGTGTGTGTGTATGCATGCATGTGTGTTTGTAGGTATTTATGTATATATGTATGTATATGTTGTATATCTTGTTACCTTCAATATCGGGCAATCAATATACAAATATAAGTGACAATACGAGTGGGCATTTTTGAAATCCCTGTCATATAAGAAATGTAAATGGTTTTGGAATTACAATAAGCTCCCTTCTGCTAGTGTACTCTGGAAAGACTTTCTAGGTCATGTGACTTTTAAGTTAAACTATTAAAAATGATAATAATTATAGTAGGTGAATTTGGATATTAGGTACATAGAAGGACAGTATAAAGAGAGAGAAAGATGTATCTAAAAGTAGAGGTAGAAATCATAAGGGCTAATTAGGAATTACCAATTTGCAAGAGTGTAGGATATGTGTATGTAGGGGAGCAATACAAGTGAAGGCTAGAATTGTAGGCTGAAAACAGATTGTGGAAGGCTTTACATGCTGGGTTAAGAAGTTCAAACTTCTTTTATACAGAAGTATTGGTGGCTTTTGAGAAGAGGGATGACATGATCAAAGTTGTTCTTTGATCTCTCAGCTATGGGACAAAGAAGAACCTGGGGCTTTCAGAGAATAGAAGTCAGGAAATCCATTAAGAGGCATTGAAATAGTCAAAATATGATGAGTAATCCCTGTCCCAAAGCCCATTGGAGTGAGATTCCCTTCATTGGTGGAGATGAATGTACTGCTCTATGTTAGAGGCAGGGCAGAGTTGGTAAGAGAAGAAGACCTCAGTCTTTTTCCCAATTCTCTGAGCTTTAAGTTGTTTCAAGCATGCCTGGCTTCCAGCTTTGAGAAGGAAGATGGAAGAGGACAAGCCCTCTTCAGGTGGCTGAAGGAAAAGAGTTTGGGAAGGCATGAGAGGAGCTTACAGTCTCCATTATGTCCCTATCTCTAACTTCCTATACTAGAGACTTCAGGGGTTTTCCCCTTGGATGCCATCTGGAACTCTCTCGATTAAGCTGACTTATTTTGCTTCTAATGGGAGAACTCCTTCACTCTCTGTTGTCTGGCACATATTCTCCTATGTATACCTTCTCTGACTTTCTGTTTTGATATGATTTGGATAATTGAGTTTTCTTAGCTGAGTGCTTTGCATGTTCATTATGGAACTATATTTGATGGGAAGGGGAGTCAAGCATTGGATTTAGGTCCTCCTCCCCAATAATGAGACAGATATTCAGAAGTTAGTTAGAACTTGTTCATATTCCCTAGATTATTAACATTTCAAGGAGTAGATAGATATAATTCTAGCCAAGTACCCCCTGTCTCTGAGGAGAGCACAGTGTCATACTGATACAAGTTACTGCTCTTTCTCCTGGAAGAAATTAAAGTCTCCCTTGGATAAGGGTGAGGGGAGAAGAGACTGCAGTTGTCTATTCTGACTCCCTTTGAGCCATACACAGGAACAACCTCTCCTACATATCTACATGTGAAGAAACAGCACCTTACAACACTTCAATTTCTCCACATGTAGAGTCTCACTTTATAGAAATAATAAGGATCTAGGCCAGGATGATGGAAATAGTGATGGAAGGTTAGTGATATAGAAACAATTTGAAATAGAGTAAAGAACATTGCATATAGAGACAGAGGACTTTACTTTAATCCCTTATACCCTGATATAATTTTGGGCTATTAATTCCACCTCTCTGGGTCTCAGTTTCCTCAAGAATCAAAGTATAGCATTAGATTAGATGACTCCTAAGGTCACTTCTATCTTTCAATGTCTTTTCCTTCTGAACCGAAGGTGAGAACAAGGACATAACCTTGAGATCTTGCCCTCAAAATTGTTGGAAAAATCAAATGAATTTATACAAATAAAGTGATTTTCAAAATTTGAAGTGGTATATGACTTTCAGGCATTAATAGTAGTGGATCAGAACAGGCCAGGAGTTTCTATGTCAGAATGGATCCAGATAGGTTCTTAGAGTGTGATCTCAATTCTCTTGTCCTAAGCTCCCACCCAGAGATTGGGGAAAATTTTACTATTCAGCAGGTTATAAAGTTGGTAGGAGCTCTCCACTTATAAATAACCAAGCTACAATTTGTTAGAAGAGTTTATGAAAATTAAGAAAGAAAATATGCTTATATGAACCCTATAACTGTAACTTATAGCTTGTTATAAGTTATAGCTACTATGTCACTTATAGTAAAAATCAGTTCCAAAGAATCCACATTAAAAATTCCAAGAAGTATTTTGTTGTATCAGCCCAGAATTTTCTCATCCTAATGTCCATTTCAAGTCATTCTCACGGAAAGAAGTCTCATGCCTATAACAGGTTGCTGAGTTTACAACGGCCTCTTTCCTCCTGCTACTTAGTACCTTATCACATATTGAGGGCAGACTGAAAAGGGGCAAGAAATAGCCACCGATCCTATGTAGTGTATAGAGAAAGGAGGAAGATCAGAAGCAATCAGGAGCAGAGTGGTTCAGATTTCAGGAAAAGAGCAGGGTCTTTGTTTCAGCTCCTGCTGAGGAATGACTAGGACAAAAATCCCAGACCAAAGGGAAGCCTGCATTTCTGTCACTCTAGGCCAGCAGACCTTCCAAGCTAGGTTCTGCAGCCATCAATGTTTACTCAGATCCAAATCTAGGACAGAAATTTTGAGAGCTCAGATCAGAGATACAGTAGTTAGACTGCCCTAAATTATTCCACTTCGGGAGCCCTGAAAGCTTGTAATTCCTCAGCCAGAGCTCTCCCTGAGATCCTAGAATGACATAATACTCACTACCCCCAGAATGCAGCAATAGGACTAATCCCAAATTTTTCCCCAGAAGGGCTCAAAAGCCCACCATAACATCAAGTTGGAAGTCAGAAAGTAGGCTAGAAGAATGAACAATAAAAACAACAAAAAGAATACTACCTTACGGTAGGTATTATGGTGACAGGCATATTTATCATGCAAACCTAGAAGAAGAGAAGGATTAAAAAGCATGTACAAGTGAAGCCTCAAAGAAAAACACAGTTTGAGCACAAATTCTGCTAGAATGCCTAGAAGAGATGAGTAAAGATTTAAAAAAGAAAAGAAGAGGTAAAAATGATTTTAATGATGAAATGAGAGTACTAGAGGAAAATTAGAAAAATAAATGAGAATTATTAAAGAATTAATAATCAATCAAACAATAAATAAATAGATGTTTTAAGTGACTACTATATGCCAGACTCTGTGTTAAGTGCCCAGCTGAGGATAAAAAAATAAAGACAAAAGATAGTCCTTCCCCCAAGGTGCTCAAAATCAATTGGAGAAGACAACATACAAATGAATATACACAAAGTAAGCTATATGCAAGGTAAATAGAAAATAATTAACAGAAAGAAGGCAGTAGAATTGAGGAAAGACATTAATAGCTTGTAATAAAAAGTACATAGAACTATATACAGTTTCAGAGAAACCTGGGAAGACTTCTATGAATTGATACGGAGTAAAAAAACCAGGAGACCAATTTACATGGTATTGTAAAGGCAAACAACTTTAAAATATTTGGGAACTCTGATGAGTGAAATTACCAACTATGATATGAGAAAGAGATCTTTTCACAGTTCTCCTGTTCCTTACACATGTAGAGCCCATGTCCCTTGTGTGTGCTTGCTCCTTTGTGCCCTAGAATGTGACCTGGAATTGGGTAGTGGGCAGCAGAGATGACAGAATGCATGCTTTCCTGTGCCCATTGCTAGTACAATGGTACCCTGGTCTTTCTGCTCAGGTGCTCAGGTAAGTCCCCTTACCATCTCTGGGTGCTGGGTTGCTTTCTTGCTGCTTCTGCTGCTGTGCTACACTCCTGGACAATGCATACCCAAATGTCTGCAGACTTTTCTGCTTCCTAAACTGCCACTGGGCTGTGGCTTACTGGGATGTTTTCCTGGTTTTTCTGCTCAGAATTCTGTTTGACACATTTTCTGTGGTTATTGTGGAAGATGTTTGGGGGTTGTTGAGGGGAAAGTTGCTTCCTTTCACTCTACTATCTTGACTCTGTCTCCAGAGTTGGCAATCTCTAGCCTAAAATATTTTAGAATGTGGCGTTCCAATGAGAAAAAGTGACTGTAGTTAGGTCAGAGATAGCCTGTCTGTGAAAGACTAAGAAGAACTGCTATGATGCTACATAATTGAATATGCTGCTACTGAGCCTTGTAAAATGAGTAAAATAAAATTTAACCTGCCTCTTATGAGATATGTGTAAATAGTTTCACTATTTTCCATCAGTAGCTCTACTTGTTTTGACTCCATGGGATATCATGCTTCTCCTAGAATAAGTTGATCCCCTGAAATATCATCCTTATTTGTATTGACTGGGTTTTTAATGCTCAGTACTATCTCAACTCCCTCACTTGCTTCTACCCTCTGATGGGATAGTTGGAGAGAGGAAGGTTAAACTGCCTTCCTTGAGGACTCAAAACTTTCCAGGTGTCATCATGTTTCTGTTCTGGATACCCTCTAATATGATCACTTTTCCAGATTCTTTTTATGTGTTGTAAACTCATTAAGGGACTGTCTTTACTTACCTTATTCATATCTTCAGCACAGTGCCTGGAACATAGTAAGTATTTAAGAAATGTTCATAGAATTGAATTGAGTAGTTGTGAGAAACAAATGTATGCAAAGCTTTTTGTAAATGTTGAAGCCCTACACCAGTGTGGCTAAGTCACATAAAGAAGAAATGTAACACAGAAATCATTAGATGTTGAGGACAAGAGGAAGAATAAAATTGTATAATTTCTACCTGTATGTATTTTGTCAATGTCCTGTCCTATATACGGTGAACATTTACTAAAGAATGATGGAGTTGAAAATGATGGGATTCAGTTTAGTCCTTGAGGGCAGAAACTGTCTTTTGTCTTTGTATCCCTGATGCCTAGTACTGAGAATATCACATTGTTGTTGTTGTTGCTGCTGCTGCTGCTGAGTTATTTCAGTTAAGTCTGACTTTTTGTGACCCTATCTGAAGTATTCTTGGCAAAGATATTGGAGTGGTTTACTATTTCCTTCTCTGGCTCATTTACACCTGAGGAAATTGAGGCAAACAGGGTTAAGTGAGACACAATAAATGTTTGTTGATTGATTAGCTGAATCAAATTAAAGAAATATCTATTAAGAAGCTACTATTTTCAGGGACTATGCTAGGTTTGGGGTCATTAAGATAGAATGAGACAGTTGCTACTCTCAAAGAGCTTACATTCTGCTGGGGGATGCAATATATACCCAAATAATCCAAGCCAAGAAGCATTTACTAAGTTTCTACTTATGAAAGTCCTTGAAAATACAAAGTTAAAAAACAAAACAAAACAAAAAAAACACTTGTCTTTATGGACCTTACATTCTATAAACTCGTGGAAACTTGAAGCAAGTCCCTCTTTTATAGAATTTTAAGGATTTTTAATTAAAAGTTAATGGAAGAATTCAAGGAGAGAAATACACTGAAAATCTGAGGCCAGACTAGCTACTCTTTATCATGCTATCAAATTGAATTTTCTATTTCAATTGCCCCAGATAGTTTATACAGTATGTGACCTCTGACTTTAACTTTTTATGCTTATAATAAAAAGTTATAGCCAACTGTTACATGGGCTTAGAAAATAAGAAATTAATTATGAACACTCCATTGAATACAGAGAGGGTAGAATGTCCACAGTTTCTTAAAAGCATCATTGAAGTAATTTCCTTACCGACGATTGAACGTTTCTATAGAATCCATCTAAATATGCTCAGTCAATGAATCCCCAGAGAGTTTCTGCTTCATTAACTGTTTACATGGTGACCTCAATAGAAAGGTTTTAGCCTGATGAAATGTTTCTTTCAGCTGCCTCAGGCTACAGTTGTAATGGGTCTCTGCGATTTTTCATGATACATTGAGAAATGAGAAATATCACATTAGCATTCTTAATCTTGCCACATTAAGCACTGAAACACTGCTTGTTGTGTTAACCTCCAAATTGTCTCTGTAATGTCATATCATATGTTAACCAAATACTCTAGCCCCCAAGTCCTCCATTTCCACTTGGCTGGAGTGAAGGATACGTTTGTGTTGATGTTTCATGCTCATATTTTAAGGCTTTGTAATTCCAGGTTTTGTGACTGGTTGGTCTAAGTGCCCCACTCTTTCTTTAATGGCACTATTATTTGCATCATGTATTACAATGTCAAGGAAACCTAAAATATTCAAAATTTACCAGGCATCTCTCCAGAAGAAGCAAATCTTCACTCAGTAAAAAACAAGAAATAACATCCTGTTTGAGTGCCTGCCTAGGGAGAGAGAAAAGGGAGTCATTCTTATGAGGATTTAGCTATAGATATAGTTGGTTACCACTGTCAGAAGGCTAAGGGTTTATCAAAGTGGAGTAGAAAGTGAAAGGCAGAAATGTCTATAACCCAGAATGTTTTATATTACTAGGACCTATTATAACTTTTCAAAGTACTTTTGCATATATTGGTTAATGGGATTCCTACTAAACACCATAGCACAATGGAAAGAATGCTAGCTAAAGAAGATATGAATGCTAATCACAACTCTACCACTTGGTACCTTTCCTGTCCTTGTACCTCGTTTTCTTCATGTGTAAGATAAGAAAAAAAGATGTGGGGTAGATTATCCCTAAGATCTCTTCTAATCCAAAAGCTACAGTTCAATGCCTGGTTCATTGCAAGAACATCTTAACTTGTTTATCAGCTTCCAATCTCTAGCCCCTCCATCTCATCTTCAATGCCACAAGATTATTTTTCTTAAAGGGCCACTTTTGACCTGTGTTTCAACACTTGATCAGTCAATCAATCATTCAATCAATTAAAAAAGATTAATGGTCTATTATGTGTAAAATACTATGTTTGGCACAAAGACAAAAATAAATAGCCTCTGATCTTCAGGAATTTGCATTCCATTGGAAATATTTCATCATTTCTTACAAGATAAAGTATTTAATCTTGTGTCTGGCATTCAAGTCCTCCAGTTTGAATGCTTCTAATAATTTAACTCCCTGTTTTATCCTTAGCTCTTACCACAATGCCTGGCACATTATAAGTACTTAATGTCTGCATAACAAGAGTTAGACAGAATGTCTGTTTAACAAGAGATATGCAGACAGTAGTTATGACAGAAGGTCAAAAAGGAGATTATGGTGGTCAGGAGTTTACAAGAAAGATTTTAGGGAAGAATTAGAATTGAACTTTGAAGATCTGGTAAGATTTTGAAAAGATGGAAAGATTGATTTTGTTGTATTTCTGTTTCTTTTTTTTCGGGGGGGGGAGGATCAATGAAGAGAAAGGACTTAGAAAGGAAAATAACAATATACTCATTGAATGGACAAGAAAGGAGCAGGGAAAAAAAGATCTTTCCTTTTCCCACCAATGCTGCTGGCTAAAATATACCTCCCTTACAATTCTACTGGACTTGTTGACTTATCAAACTCAAAAGCTCTTCTGCTCATGCCTCTTTGCAAATCTAAAGTATGCCTGCTTTTAAAAAAATTACAATCCCAAGAGGAAAACCTAATTATATTAAGACAAAGTGTTCCAAATTCTTCACTGAGCACAGAAGAGAATTTAATTATAAGATTTCAATGAGAGAATAAAGCCCCTCTACTTCTATGTTTTATGCTTCCTTGATATCCCCTGATACAGAAATGGGTACATGGTAGATACTCACTTTATAACTATTGAGCAAAATTTATCAGTTTGAGTTGAGAGCAAAGAGACTCTGGTTCTGGTCCTAGGTTTGCTAGTGATTAGCCATGCAACCTCAGTCATATTACTTCCCTCCACAAGGCCACAGGTTCCCCACCCCTGGTTCAGGCCATATCATTTATCAGATTCAATAATATGATCATCTCAATTCATTTCACTTACCTTTGCTTCATTCACCCCAATAGTCACTCAAACAAATTGGTCAAATTTAGTCTGAGATAATTAGTTGGGTAAGATATAATAATATTGTAAAGGTAGGAGGGGGATAATAAAAGCCTTTGAATGCCACATAGAGTATTTTAAATTTGATCCTGAAAGTGATAGAGGTCCATTAAAGTTTTTGTAATGAGGCAGGGGACATTGCTAGATTTTTGGGAGATCAATTTGACATCTAAGTGGTAGATGGACTAGAGCGGGGAGAGACCAGAGACAGAGAGAGACCAATCAGAAGGCTATTGTACTGGTCAAGGAATGAGATAATAAGGTCCTGCACCAAGGAGGTGGCAGCATAAGAAGAAAAAGATGCATACAATACAAATTACGAAGATAGAGTCAGAAGTATTTGGCAACATAGAGGATATATGGAGTGAAGAGATTGAGTAGCTGATGACAACAACTCAATTACCAGTCTGGAAGACCTGAGAGAATGGTGGTACTCTCCACAGTAATAGGACTTAACAAAATTCCTGTCACATAGTAGGTGCTTAATAACTGTTTATTGACTGATTGAATAAGAAAAAAAAATTAGGAAAAGGGAGTATGTGGAGGACAGAAGATAAGAATTTCAGTTTTGCATATTTTGAATTAAAAAGTCTATGACACATCCATTTCAAAATGTCTAACAGACAGTTGGAGATGTGAGTCTAGAGGTCAGAAAAGAAGATAGGGTTGGATAAATAAATTTAATAATCATCAGCATAGAGATGATAATTGAATCCATGGAAACTGATGAGATCACCAAGCAAAATGGAATGGAGGCAGAAAGGAAGGAGGCCCAGGGCAGAATATTGAGAGATACCTACTACTAGCATGTGAGAATTCCCAAATTATTTTCTAGGTGGATTTAGAGAATTTTAGGATTGGGAAGGAAAACATGTCCCCACAACATTACAGAGTGCCAGGATATTATTTTCAAAAGGCCTTTCTGAGTGGTATTTGCAAATTGTCCAAATGCATTATCTGCTTTTTTGATGCTTTAGACAAGTATAACATGTCAATCTTATTGCCTAAAGGGAAATGTAGATTTAAAATAATCAAATAAATGCGGCATCACACAATACAAGTCTGGAAAGCGAAACAACAGAACAGTTGGAAACAAATGAATTTGGCAACAATTCCAGGTATCTCTCATCACATGTCCTTCTAACACTGGATGAATTGAGGAAGTCAGGTTTTATATTACGTCCTAAAGATTAGGGAGCTTTATGACAATGAAAAGAGTCAATTCCAAAGCTGGGGAGTGAGGAAGTCTGTGGTGCCTAAAGTCTCTTAGAGGTCAGAATCAAGGCCTTCCTTGAGTCTCACTGGTTAGAGATAACGAGGATAACTATGATGAGAAAGGGCTTAATTTACATAAAACCCATATTATAAGATTTGTCCCCTGTGTAAATGTAGACACTTCAAACTGCATGATGAGCCCATAGTACAGGGATATCATTTGTTCCAACTCACTGATGCCCCAAAGAATTAGGTTTCCTTTTCCTCTTGCAACTGATACTTCTAGAAGCTTCACTAGTAACCTAATGGCAAAAGTCTTGCTGTAATATAAATTAGAGAGCATAGAAGCATGAACCAAAGCAAGGTGTAAGGGAGAGAGCTAAAGGAGATAAAAAAAAAAAAAAAACCAATACAAACCCATTGCCCAAGACAAAGAGAATAGTGACTGCCCAGCTCTAATGATGTGGAAAGTACCTTGCATTGTTTGCTGTTCTTTGACTCCTTAGGTTCAACCTAGGTGCTAAAAGAGTCAAGAATATGGGACCAATTTCTCTTTGAATAGTTATCTCCATGATATGTATACAAGGATACATCTTGAGCTTCACACAACCACCCAAAATTTATATCCTTGGAAAAATAGAAACCAAAAGAGGGAGTCATGTAGAATATGTGTGTGTGTGTGTGTGTGTGTGTGTGTATACACATATATACATATATATATATATACATATATATATATATTTCCTATCTACATATCTATGATTTGTCCTACTGCTTTCCAAGGGAGATGGGTTTTTTGCCTTTACGAGAAGCAGTGGGGCTCATTCCTTTCTTCATCAATCTCTAAGAATAATAGATAGCATAGTATCTGTCCACCATAACTCAAATGTTGGTCATAGAGGGTTACAGTACTTTGGATAAATACCACTTTGCCTGATCGTTCTTCAAGAGAAGGTAATTCTGAGCTTACTATCATTGGTTTAATTTCTTACTACCAAACACTGGTTAAATAAAACACTGATTTGGAAAGCAAACCAAAATCAGGGAAGTTGTATAGACTAGAACACAATAAACAATACACCAGAGCAAAGGAATCTTTGTTTCTGTTTTCTTTTTGGGAATGACACATTTTCATCTCAACCAAGGAGGTAATGAATGATCTCACCAAGATGAATCTACTCTTAGCAGTATGTAGACTTGGAAATTCTTGAAGTTAGTGGACATTTTGGGGGCTGACTTTTCTGATTCTGAAAACTCCTAGTGGCCATTCAAAAAATTACTCTCCACCTCTCATGGTCACTTCTCTCAAAACCCTCCAATGACTGATCTAAATAAATACATTTTTCCCTTGTGCAGATATACAGCATTATATCTTAGCAATCGCTCAAACAGTCAGACATTACACCTATTACCACATACTCAGGAAAACAACCCAACATATAGGGAAAAAGGTGTTACAGTAAGAACTATTTTGCACAATGTATCCTGAGTATACAACTAAAAGTACTGGAGAAATAAAAATGTTTGTCTCCACCAGAATCTTCTTTCCGGAATTCTATAATAACAATCTGCATTACTCTTATTATACAGATATTCTGTCATACAGATATTCTGTCTTCTACATTTTCTGGTTGCTCAGTGTGTGTAAATCTTTTGTTGTTGTTGTTGTTGTTATTGCTTTGAGGACAGATTCTATATATTTTGAATAATTCATTTCCATTCAGAATTGTGATGTAAGTAACTGACATTTACATGACCTTTATGTCTGACCCTGAGAACAGGGTGAAATAGGTACCATCTTCTTTATCATCCATACTAGATAAAAGAAGAAACTGACATTTACCAGGGTTGAATCACTTCCAAGGTCACCCAGCTAGTGAGTTTCAGAGGCAGGATTAGTTCCTAGTTCACTACTGACTCCTGAGAACTTTTCCATGACAATATGCTGCCTCTATTTTAACAAATATTTATAAAGCGCCGGCAATGTGTAGGATATAGAGCTTGGCACAAGAGAAACAACAATGGCATAATACACAAAGCTTGTCTCTTAGAATCTATAAGGATCTTATACGTCATATACACAGTTCAATATAATCACCAATCAACAAACATTTACTAAGTGCTTACTATGTGCTAGACATTGTGCTAAGTGATGGAGATATGAAGAAAGACAAAAAAAAGAGTCCCCTTTTTCAAGCTCACAATCTAATGGGGGAAACAACATGTAAACAACTATAAATAAATAAAATATAGATGGGATGAGTTGAAGATAATCAATGGAGGGAAGACAGGAGAATTAAAGGTGATTGGGAAAGGCTTCTTGCAGAAGGTAGGATTCTAGGTGCAACTTGAAGGAAGTTAGGAAAACTTACAGAGAAAAAGGGAATTCTTAGCATTGGGCAGGATGGTCAGTGAAAATCTCTGCACTTTGAGCCCCATAGTACACCCATCTAAAATTATAAAGTAATCACGAGAGTCTGGGTTTGGGGCGCATGTTTGCAAAAAATGGTAAAAGAAAGGTTGTGGTGGGAAATATATGTTAGTATCTTTATAAGGAAAAAGGAATAAGCTTGTCAACTTAGCATAAATGATTCCATTAGGTTTTAAGCCTCAGTTTTATGATTGAGATTTGTTTTTTTGAGCAATTTGTTTTTCTATAACAAGACATGTACTTTTGTAGTATAATGTAAGCTCTGTGAGGGCAGAGTCTTTCCATTTAGTCTTTGTATCCTCAGTGCCTAGTACAGTATCTAGAATATATTAGATACTTAATAAATATTTTTGATTGATTTATTGCTACCCAACAGTGTTGTCATGATGATTAAATCATATGATGTTTGTAACACATTTTATAGTCAAAATTCACTATATAAATATGAATTATTATAATAAAAGAGGTGACATTTAAAAAGAAATCATAAGAATAGGGGCACTTGCTAGTGGGGTAGGGATTTTGGATTAGCAATGTGTTCTATTTTAGGTATGTTGCGTTTGATGTATTTCCTAAGCATCTGGTTTGAAATGTCAAATAGGAATATAATAATATGGGATTGGGGCTCAGGAGACAGATTAGGTCTGCACATATCACTCTGTGAGGTAAAATGCTCCATTGCCTAAGGTCGTACAACTAGGGCTACTACTTAAGTCATCTGAATGCTTAGCGTAACCTTCTTTCTATTACACTGTGCTGCCTCTAGATGTGTTCTTCTCACCCAAACTGCTTCCTATTTAAAAACATACTAATTTCAACTCTAAACTCCCAGATGTCTTCTCTTCTTTACTGCATACACACACACACACACACACACACACACACACACACTCACACACATATATGCAGAACAGGGAGGAAAGTAGAACAGGTTAAATTATGAATCATGTGGACTTTCAGTTTTCCCTCAAAATGTAATTTCCCCCAAAGACTTCTGACAACTATTTAATTTTTAGGGGGATATTTATTATGAGAATACAGATCACATAATCAACTTTAAAATAAAAGATAAGAACAACAGGTATAATGCTATGATTTCAGTAAATAATGAACATTTATGACAATTGTTTCCATATTATAATAAAGCTTTCCTGTGTTCACTCATTGATAGCATTTTAGGATGAAAAATGCTTTCCAAAATGCTAAGTAAGATGTGAGATTGGAATAAATGGCTTAGAGAGAAAAAACTCCCAATAATACATGTTTTTTTTGGTAAGTAATTTATAATGATGCTGCTATATTCGAAGGAACTTTTCCAGATGTCAGATTATGAAGGTAGTCACTGACTCTAGTCTACTCCTTTAAAGCCAGATAGAGCTTCATTTGAATTATCTTTAATTTTTTTTCCAAAGAAGGTAATATGATTCATCCAAGACACCATGTGCCTTACTTAATTCTCCTGCTCATTCATTTGTCATTATTTGCACAGTGAAGAAGAGGTCCAAATCAACTTTCCTAGGTAGGAAAGAAATGATGAATTTTCCCTTATGATTTTAGGTTGTCTGATAGGTTGCTATCATCATCCTGTGGCAAGCAACCTAATAAAGATATTTCTCCACAAAATTAGAATTATACTGATGAGTTAGAAAAGTCAAGAATAAGAAAGTACTAATGAACAGCCTGCATGTTACTCTGATAAGTTAATGAAAGTTAAAAGGCTTGGTAGAAAAGCTTTTCTATGGTGGATATATCTTCTATGGAATATCTGTGGAAGGATATGGACAAGAATCACACAGAATTAAATGTGGTGAATGGATTATAATCTGTACCAACTGACACAGTACTCATACCAATGAAATGCCAGGCCCAGCAAAATACTGCCTTAATGGACAATTTTGCTTAGTGAGCAATTTCTGTCCAAGCTTTTAATTACTCATAGTTCTAATACAAGGGGAGCCGTTACTCATTGGAGAATACTCAGGGACTCAGGATTGCAGGGATGTCTTGCTCCTGGACGCAGGTATTGAATCAAGATAGTGGTGTAGAGATGAAAGTGTGATGATGGCTATAAAGTGGAAGCTGCACTGAACAGCCAAAGTATGAAAGAGGATGTATCAATTTTGTCAAGTTTCTGTGCTGAGACGCCAGAGTTCTCAAGATACCTTGAGGATTCCGTGCTCATATGGTTTCCATATTGAAAAGAAAGTGTCCCCTATAGAGCTGCTATAGCAAAGTAGAAAGGGGAATAAATAAATAGAGCTCGATGAATGCAATAATCTCTAGCACTTTTCCATGACTGAACAGGTATATCCCTCTCTTGCTACATTGAGAAAACTAAGGGGTTAGTTGATAGCTGAAGCCAGTGCTCCTTGGAGACATAAGGGGTGTAACTAGTGAGGAATGGGTATGGTGAGTATTCATCATATGATTCACTTCCTTGTTATTATCTTGTTATTTCCTTTTATTAAAGGCCTTTTGCATTAAACTCATGTGTCATATGATTTGATCAGGTAAAAGCAGATACATTAATCAGGGCTCAAAGTTATGCTTATTCCAATAGTGCCATAAACCTGAGTATAGCTCATGGGGGTCAGGGTGGGCCATATCCAGGAGACTTCAGGTTGCATGTGGTGACTATTAAATGATGTTCCAGCATTTAATTCTCCTCTTGAGGCCCCTCAGGTAACTTTGGAAGGATATTGATGAGATGATATATATGTGGGGGTGAGTGTTGAGAGAGGGGTTGAGGAATATGTAGGAGGGATGCAAGGAAAAGAAATATATTTTTGCTTGAAGCCTGATTGCAGTTCATGTAACTTCAGGTTATTCCACTGGTGTGGTAACTTTTTAGGATCAGAACTCACATGATAAAATTATTAAGGTTATGACATGTCAGTTTTAGTCAATCAGCAACCCATCAATGAGTGTTTATTCAGGTCCTGCTAAATCAGAAGAAAGCAGTTGGTGGCACTGTGGATAGAGTGCTGGGCCTGGAATCAGGGAGAATTGAGTTGAAATGAATTCTTAGACGCTTACTAGCTGTGTAACACTAGACAGTCAAATATCTTGTTTGCTTTGGTTTCCTCAATTATAAAGCAGGAATAGTAATAACACCTATCTCATAGTGTTGCTGTGAGGATCAAATGATTATATTTATAAAAGTGCTTAGTATAGTGGATGGCACATAGTAGGTGCTATATTCATTCCCTTCTTTTTCCCTTCCTTCTTTTTGAAAGAACTGTGTTAGGTGCTGTGGGGGAAAGGATAGAACTCTCATATTTCTCATGTTGTAAAATTAGTAGATTCAAAAAGATGATCTCAAAGGATCATTTAAGCATTCAATATTATACTCCTATGTGGGAGATTGCAGACCTGTTTCTGTGAGCAACGTACAGGAGTCAGAGAGATTGAGCAGATCCTCTCATTTTTCTCTTTAACAAAACTAGCCTACTTTGTGCTTATTGACAAGTGATTATTTAGTATTCTCAGGCCCCTCTCCCCACTGTGTCTAAGTATTCAGAGCATCTCTTTAATACAGATCACATTGCTCATGCAGGGAAAAGTGGCATTAATCTCATCAGTCTCTGTCAGTTTAGCCCTAACAAATTGTACGCACGTATAATGCTTATAACTGGTATAGAGTAGGGACTCAAAAATTTATATTCCAACAAAATGAGAGAACAAGTTTTTCTTCACTCTTTTAAAGGGTTGTTCAGCCTCAGAAAGATATGAGAAAAAGATCATAATCCCAGAGTTCAAGATTTGGAAGATATTTCAGAGATCATATAGTCTAACACCCTCATTTTAATTAATTAATTAATTTTTAGTTTTCAACATTCACTTCCAGAAGATTTTGAGTTCCAAGTTTTCTCCCCATCTTGCCCTTGCCTCCACCCCAAGATGGCATGCATTCTGAATACCCCTTCCCTCAATCTGCCCTCCCTTTTATCACCCCCCTTCTCTTATCGATTTCCCTTTCTATTTTCCTGCATGGGGGATAGGTTTCTATATCCAATTGCGTATATATTTTATTTCCCACTTCATGTAAAAACAATTTTTAACATTCATTTTTCAAACTTTGAGTTCTAAATTCTCTCCCTTTCTCCCTCCCCACCCACCCTCATTGAGAAGGCAAGCAATTCAATGTAGCTCATACATGTGTAGTTATGCAAAACACTTCGATAATAGTTATGTTGTGAAAGATTAACTATATTTCCCTCTATCCTATCCTGCCCCCTGCCCCTATTTATTCTATTCTCTCCTTTGATCCTGTTCCTCCTCCAAAGTGTTTGCTACTGATTACCCCCTCTCCCAGTCTTCCTGCCTCTCTATCATCCCCCCCCCACTCTCTTATCCCCTCCTCCCCATTTTCCTGTAGGGTAAGATAGATTTCCATACTCAATTGAGTGTGTATGGTGTTCCCTCCTTAAGCCAAATCCAATGAGAGTAAGATTCACTCATTCCCTCTCACTCCCTCTTTTCCTCTACTGTAAAATCTTTTGCTTGTCTCTTTTATATGATATAATTTACCCCATTCAACCTCTCCCTTTCTCCTTATTCTAGTACAATCCTCTCTCACCCCTCAATTTTATTTTTTTAGGTATCATCCCTTCATATTCAACTCACCCTGTGCCCTCTATTATATAGAAATAAATATATATGTATATATATGTATATATATATGTATGTATGTATTCCCTCCAACTACCCTAATACTGGAAAAAGTCTCATGCATTACAAATAATCGTCTTTCAATGTAGGAATGCAAACAGTTCAACTTTAATAAATCCCGTATGGTTTCTCTTTCCTGTTTACCTTTTCATGCTTCTCTTGAGTCTTGTATTTGAAAGTCAAATTTTCTATTCAGCTCTGGTCTTTTCACCAAGAATGCTTGAAAGTCCTCTATTTCACTGAATGTCCATTTTTCCCCCTGAAGGATTATACTCAGTTTTGCTGGGTAGGTGATTCTTGGTTGTAATCCTAGCTCCTTTACCCTCTGAAATATCATATTCCAAGCCTCCTGATTCTTTAATGTAGAAGCTGCTAAATCTTCTGTTATTCTAATTGTGTTTGCACAATATTTGAAGGTGTGGTGTGTTAGTGCTCCTCCTTGCCCTAGTACTGAGACCAGGTAATATGACCCAGATCCATATATGAGCAATGCAACAGAGTCCTGCACTCAGTGTGAACAAAGAGACCCCTGTAATCTCCATCTGCTCAGTTTTCCAAACTTTTTACCATCTGTGGGATGAGAGATCTGGAAGTTCTTTTTGTGCTGCCTATTCAGTTACCCCCAAGACTTTCTACTGGCTTACCAAGGGACAGCTTTCTGCTGTCTTGCAGGGGTTTCCCATGCACTGGACTGTATTTCATTCACACACTTATGTGACATATCTTTTTTGCTGACCTACTATGTCATCTTTGGCTAGGATAATTATTTCACTGTGTTCTGTTGCTGTGTGCTGCTCCAGAATTTGTTTTGAGGCATTATTATTATTATTATTATTTTTATGGTGAGGCAATTGGGGTTAAGTGACTTGCCCAGAGTCACACAGTTAGTGAGTATTATGTGTCTGAGACCAGATTTGAACTCAGGTCATCCTGACTCCAGGGCCAGTGCTCTATCCACTGCACTACCTAGCTGCCCCTTGAAGAATTATTTTAAAGATTTTTGGTGGAGAATTTGGGAGAGCTTAAGCAATTCCCTGTCTTTCTTCACTGTCTTGGCTCCACCACTCTATAAAACAATTTCACAAAATAAAGCCAGATTTAAACAATTAGA
>NW_020954569.1:60393344-60455651 GCF_900497805.2 Vombatus ursinus | reverse complement strand
ATTGAAAGCAATGGGAAAAAAATGCAAAAGAAGTTGACTTAGCCACTGCAGATCTCAAACTACATTAAAAAGTAGTAATCATCAAAGTATCTGTTAGTGGCTAAGATAAAGTAGTAAATCAATGGAATGGATTAGTGCAAAGTAGTAAATGACTATAGTGATCTAGTGTTTGTTAAACCCAAAGACCCAAACTTTTGGGACTACAACTCACTATTTGACAAAAACTGCTGTGGGAAAACTGGAAAGTAGCTTGGCAGAAACTGAGTATAGACCAACATTTTATACTCTATATCAAGATAAGTTCCAAAGAGTTCAAGATTTAAATTTAATGGGTGATAACATAAACAAATTAGGAAAGTATGGGATAGTTTATCTGTCAGATCTATGGATAAAGGAAGAATTTATGACCAAACAAGAGAGACCATTACAGGATATAAAATGGATAATTTTGATTTCATTAAGTTAAAAAGATTTTTCACAAAAACAAAATCGATGCAGCCAAGAATAAAAGAAAAGCAGAAAACTGGTAAAATATTCACTGTAATTTTTTCTAATAAAGGCCTCATTTCTTAAATATATAGAGAACTGAGTCAAATTTATAAGAATGCAAGTCATTCTCTGATTGATAAATGGTGAAAAAATATGAAGAGGCATTTCCAAACAAAAGTAATCACAGTGGTCACAAATATCTATATTTATATCAAAATGCTTTAAGTCAAATCATAACAACTCCAAGATTACCCCTATCAGATTAGCAAATATGACAGAGAAAAGAAATTATAAATGTTGGAGGGGATGTTGGAAAAATTTAGACACTAATGCACCATTGGTAGAGTTGTGAAATGATCCAATTGTTCTGGAGAGCAATTTGGAATTATGCCCCAAAAGGTGATAAAACCATGCATCGCCTTTAACTTGGCAATACCACAACTAGATCTACATTGAAAAGAGATAAACAAAAAGGAAAATGACCTATACAAACACATATATTTGTAACACCTCTTTTTGTGGTGGCAAAGAATTGGCAGTTGAGGGGATTCCCATCAATTGGGGAATGGATGAATAAGTTGTGGTATGTGATTGTGATAGAATACTAGTGTGCCATAAGGAATGACAAGCAGGATGCTTTCAGGAAAAAACAAAAACAAAAAAAAAAACAACTCGGCAAGACTTACATGAACTGATGCAAAGTAAAGTCATCAGATGCAGAACTTTGTACATAGTAATAGCAGTATTATATGATGACTAACTGTGAATGACCTAGCTCTTCTCAGCAATACAATGATCTAATACAATTCTGAAAGACTCATAATGAAAAATGTTATCCATCTCCAGAGTAAGAATGAATGAAGTCTAAAGGCACATTGAAACATATTTTTTAAACTTTCTTTTTCTTTTTTTTTGTCTGTGACTAATATCTGTGACAACATGACTAATATGGGAATTTGTTTTGGGACTACATGTATAACCCATATCAAATTGCTTTCCTTCTCAATGATGGGGGAGGACAGGGAAAGAGGGAGAGAACTTTGAACTCAATCATTTAAGAAACAAATGTTAAAACTTTTACATGTAATTGGAAAAAAATAAAATAGTTTTTTTTGAAGTCTCTGTTCCCCAGGACTGCAAAGGGGTCTTAACCTTACAAGTTAAATACAATGACAATAATGCCTCTTTGAGTGTTTATGTTTCTTGTATTTTTTCCCACATAAATTTTGAGTCATTCTTCTTATTTGATTTTAGTTATGGATAAAATGAACTACTATCTCATTCTATAGTATACAGTGAGTGTACAATGTCCATATTCATATCCATGTCCATGATCAATAGCCACATTGTACATCGCCTGCCTTTTCAGAGATTCCACTTTGGGGGGCGGCACTTTATACATATGAGCTTATACCAGCTTATTTTTACAAATTTCCATGGAGTTTTTCTCTAGAATAGGGGCAGAGGGAGACATTGATATCTTTGGCCAATCAGGCCAGCTAGATTGAATACAAATCTGTATAATGCAATAATCCCTTTTTTGGGGTAGGGTTCCTGGGCTATGGAGTATATGGGAATAATAATACTAGTGCTCTCTACCTTATAATATTGATAAGAAAAAAGCACTTTGGGCTTCAGGGGTCCACATAAATGTGAGGTATGTTGTTATAATAACCTGCCTTATTTTCCACCAGACCTGAGGCTGACAGAAACATGGATTCTGAAAAACTGCTTGGAAAATTCTATGGTAGATCTCCCCCAAAAGTGCTTTTGCATTGCTTTGGGGGCTTAAATATTTTGAATAGTTCAGATTGCCAAGGAAAAAAGAACATTGGCTCTTTCCTGAAACATTGGGAACATCTCAGGGCCCTGGTGTAGTGAGAAAATGTCAGTTTTGTGAAGGTTGAAATTCATCCATCCATTCCTAAAATAAAAGATTCAGTATTTCAGCATTGCCTTTAGGTTAAAATACACTTGACAGACTAGTGCTTTAGGACCTCTCTAATCTTATTCCAATGGATCTTTTTGACTGAGCTTCACCTGACTCCTTTACTCTTCTTTATACCCTCTATGTTCAAGCTAAAAAGGGTTACCAACTGCATTTGGAGCTCAATATTCCATCTCTTGTCTCCATTCACTCTAAGTCTCTCATTTCTAGAATGGACTTACTTCCCTACCTCTCTGAATTCTTTTCTTCCTTGAAAGCTCAACTCCTCTCCTATCCTTCATGGAACAATATGTGATCTCTGCCCTCAACCCAGTTGCTAATTTCCTCTTCCTTCTGAAACATCATTGTACCATTTATTTGTTGTATTCCCCAGTAGAACTGTAAGTTTTTTAAGGTCTGCTATTGTTTTCTTTTTGTCTTTATATCCTTAGTGACTACCCCAGTGCCTTGCATGTAGCAGTTGCATAATAAATAAATATTGAATTGAGTTGAATTAATTTTGTAGTATGTGACTAGTAACATAACAGGAATTATAGAGGACACATGAACAGAAGAAGTCACCCAAAGACTCTGAAGGAATTTGTAATTGGACTGAAGAGATGACAAATGCATGTGAAATGTTTAGGAAATAATAGCAAAGCATAGATTATGTTAGACATATATAGCTACCTGACAGTACCTGCAATAGTGCTTGGTTCATAGAAGGATTTAGAAATCCTTATAGATTGATAAATGGATGGACAGATGCACAGAAAGATGAATAATGTCAAACATTGGGATATTTACCAATCAAAAAGATTAAAAAGTCACAGCTCTACTCTAGGTCAGAGAAGTGGGTAGGTATTGAAGGTAAGGAGGGAGAAATGACTCCTCTTCTATTCTCCAAATTATTTAAGTCATGAGTAGCTTTCCTCCTCAGAGAGGAGGAAGATAGGGTTTAGCTTCATTATCTTGGTCTACTTGACACTGAATTCAGTGTCAAAGGACCTGGGTTCTGTTTCATCTTTGCAATTAACTTACTGTGTGACTTTGGAAAAATTACCACCCTTTTCTGAGCCTGAATTTTGTCATGTGTAAGTAGAGGATCTAAATAGCTGATCTCAAAGTTCCACCCCAAATATAGAATTTGCTGACTTCATGGTATCTTAAGAATGCAGACATTACCCTATGATTCATTTCATCCAGAATTCTGCCTTTATTGTAGGCAAAGTGGGACGTGTTGTCAGAACACTTAGGTATCCTCCATAGCACAGAAAAAGTTAGCCTCAAATCCTTGACTTTCCTTACAAATATCATTATGGGCCTGCATCCATTGAATTATATAATTCATTCTTGAACTGAACAACATTTTTAGCCACTATCATCTTTCTGGGTAATGTGTCCCATAATAAGAGCTGGAATTTATAGAATAGTCAATAGTTTGCCAAGCAAATTATAAACATTATTTCCTTGATTGTGACAAAAGACTTGTAGGGAAGATAGTAGAATTACCAACCCCATTTCTTTGATGAAGAAACTGTGGCTCAAAGAGATGAACATAGCTAATAAGCATAAGAGATGGGTTTTGAACCCTTTTCTTCTCGGATCCAAGGCCAGTATTTTTTTTTTCATATCATATTGACCTAAAGGTCCATGTCATTATTCTCTGTTAGTGCTGAGCCTAGACAAACTGTAAAGTCTGTGATGGTTGCAATGAGGGACTCCATGCTCCCTCTTCTGTTTCATTTTTTCTTAGTGTGTGTGTGTGTGTGTGTGTGTGTGTGTGCATGTGATTTTTTCCAATGAACAAAATATTGATTTTTTTCTCCCTCATACAACCCTTATGATGGAGAGGAGGGTAATACTCTTAAAAATTATAGTTGAGCAAAACAAATTCTTGTATTGGCTGTGTCCAAAAATATATTTGTCGTTCGGCACTCTGAGTCCATTACCTCTCTGGCAGGAGCAGGGTTTCATGATTCTTCATTGGATCTCTAGAATGATTGTTGGACATTGAATTGAATGAAATTCTTAAATTATTAAAATATTTTTGTTTTTATGACATTTTTATTACTGTATGAATTTTTTTTCCTATACATTTCAGTTTGCATTGGTTCAAGTCTCACCAGGTTCGACCACATCTATTCCTTTTTATCCTTTTTATGTCCCAATAGTACCTATTTTATTTATATATCTTAATTTATTTAATTAATCCCTAATTGATAGGCACCATTTTAATTTTCTTTATTTTTTTGCTGCTCCAGAAAAAGAGAAACCTGCTATAAGTATTTTTGTACATGTAGGTCATTTTCCTATTTTGTTAAATTCTGAAGGTATAAGATTAATAATAGTATTTCTGACTGGACCAATTCACAGCTATGATGTGTCTGTTGTTCTGCAGCCCTATCAACATTTGTCATTTTCTTTTCTTTTTTTTTTTAAGGTCAACTTTGCTAATCTGGTGGTTGTGAGAGAGAAACTAGGAGTAATTTTATTTGCCTTTCTTAAATTGTTAGTGATTTAAAACTGATACAGAGGAATTAGATGGGGGAGGAGGGCTGTTAATTTTGGAAGCCTGCTTTCATCAGGAATCGGTTCAAGAGGGAACAATACATATATATCTAGAAAAGTATAAACATCTTCTAAATTCAGAAAGAAATAAAGTGTCAAGGGATAAGAATGGGGAGAGGAAAAGAGGGATTTCTATAGGGGGTGGTGAGGGAATAGGTTAAAGATGAGGTATAGAAGGGTATTTAAAATTATGGGAATGGGAGGATAAGGGAGGAATCCTTAGAGAGGCGGGGTAGGTTAAGTAATAGGAGGGCTAGGTAGTGAGTAGAAACAAAGTAGAGCTATTAGGAGAGATAGGAAATAAGAGATAGGCACAAATATGAAAACAAAGATCAGAAGTAGAATTTTTTAGGGAAAGTATATGTCAGTATATGTATGTATACCTATATATGCATATACATATATATACATACACACATATATACATATACATAGATACATAGATACATATAGACATACACACACACACACACACACACACACACATATATATATATATATATACACACATATCCATGTGTAATTATAGGCTTTGGGGTGGAAGAGAAGGGGAAAAAAAGAACAAAATAAAAATTGCACAGCAGAGAACAAAAGAAAACTTACAAAGAAGCAAAGAAAAGATGGACAGCTCTCAATACAACATGTAGTATTTATTATATAGGCTTTCTTGAAATGGAAATTTATTGCTATGCATTTTGAATCCTCTCTTACATTCTGCTGTGCACATGACATGATTTTTTTCTTTTCTTATTTTGTATTTAAGTTTCAATATTTGTTTTTAATATGTTTCTTTTTCTTATTGTGTATTTAAGTTTTAGTAATAAAAAAGAAAAACTACTAGGGATTAGAGGTGGAAATTTTTCCATATATCTATAGATAGATTGGATTTTTTTTTAGTTTCTAAATGGCTATTAAATTTTGTTCAAATAAATCCATATGAAGACTTTTTTGACCCACCAGCTATTAGTGTCCCCTCCCTAATTTTTAAAATATGACATTCAATTTGCATTTTGTTTATGCTTATTTATGTACATGTTGTCTCCCTTCATTGTATGTAAGCTCTCTGAGGGCAAGACTGTTTAATTTTTGTCTTTGGATCCTCAGAACTTGGAACATTGCTTGGCACATAGTAGGCATTTACCAAATGCATACTGGTAGATTATCCTTCTTTCCCTTCCAGGTCATATTACCTCTGATCAAAATCTGTTCTGAATCCTAAATTTACGCAGAGGTAAGATGCACTCACAGCAGGTTAATATTTTACCTTTACAGGGAGATTTGTTGTTGCTGTTGTTGATTGTGCTTCATTTTCAAAGAGGACCCAATGACATCATGGGGTAATATCTTGACTCAAGCATGAATTGGATTTAAGTGAGGCAGAGTTGCACAAAGTTGTCAACCTCACTCTCTCTTCCAGAGTCATTGAAGTCCAATGGCATGACAAAAGTCAATGGCCTGGAATGCAATGGATGAACAGACATCTTTGATATCTAACCAGGCTCTAAGTGCTCCACAACACCTGTTTCAGCTGCTTTCATGGCCATTGGAACAAATTGTTCCCATTCACACATTCCCTGAGGGGAAGTCTTCATATACTTGTAGTAAAAATCCCCTTAACTCACCAATGGGTTTGAGGCCTGTTGGTTACCCTCAATCTGATTTAGCCTATCTGCTGAGACAGTTTTGCATGCCTAGGTGCATGGCACATACACATGGTACAGCTTCTTGGAACCACAGGTGAGAGTTGAGTGCCAGGTGGACACCAAAGGTATATGAGCACCCTGGAAAGGGTTGGCATTCCCTCCCACCAGAATTGCTAGTCCTCCTTGAACACCCTAAACACTCCACAAAGCAATTTTAATAAAAACCAAAGACAAATTAAAAATCAAGTTCAATGGCATGAAGCAGTGGGCAAGGGAAATAGAAACTTTTAAATGTTAATTAATTATGCATTTGTTTATTCATTTTTTTTTGAAATGTCCCTGGAAAAATTCTGAAATCACACAATAGACATGGAGTCAGTGACAGAAGGCCACTCCACCTATCTAAAAAGCAAGCCCTTCTGTAGAGGAATTTTTTAGTTCTAGAATTCTGGAATTTGTTTTATAATTAAAGTAGTCCTGGGTGGTAATTGATTGCTGAATGAGTTTAAAAAGACATGTTTCTGGCTCATAAATATTCACATGAACAAAAGGCATCACAATCCTACTCTATTTCTCTTCAGCAGGGTCATAAATTCATTCTGGGGCAAGAATCATGAAATGCATTAAATTGAATAAAATATACTTTAAATTCAAACTTGTAATTCTTTTTTTTTAAGGCAACTGGGATTAAGTGACTTGCCCAAGGTCACACAGCTAGTAAGTGTCAAGTGTTTGGTCTGAGGCCGGATTTGAACTCAGGTCCTCCTGACTTCAGGGCCAGTGCTCTATACACTACGCCACCTAGCTGCCCCTAAACTTGTAATTCTTGATATGATCTTAATTCTGGTTCACAAACATTTATTAAATGCTTATGTGCCAGATATTTTGCCACACACTGGAACTATCAATACAAACAAAAAAAGAAAGACATTTCCAGCATTCAAAGGATCTTACATTCAGCTGACAAAAGAAAATACAAAAGGGAGATGAAAAATAACTTGGCAAGGTGAAGAATGCCACTCCAAGTATGGTGTGAATTCCAGAGAGTTAGAATTGAAGTTAGGAGAGCAATGAAAGAAAACTGATGGAGACACTTCCAAGAGCCAAGATGGTAGATTAAGTAGTAAATTGCTGTAACAATCCCATATTCTCCTCCAAACAACCATAAAATAACACCTCAAAATAAATCCTGGAACAGCAAAACCAGCAATAAGACAGAGGGAAACAATCTTTGAGCCCAAGAAACTGGGAAGATCAGTAGGAAATGTCTGTGTCACTTGGGTAAAAGGGAAGCACAGTTCAGAGGAGGAACTGTCCCCATAAGCAGCAACAAACTCACCTCAGCAAACCAGTGGGAGATCATAAGCCCCAGTGTGGTGGAGCAGCAACCACCAACACCAGGACCCAGCCAGAGGAGTATGCAGACTCCAACTCAGAGAACCACCATACGCTTCAGCATAGCTCTGAGCAAACATACATCTTCCAGCAGCAAGACTGCTATATACTCCAGTGTATCCTTGGGGAAACACAGGAACACCCCACTGGCCTCAGTACATGCCAGACACCAGCCCTAGGATCCCAGCTCAGCACTAGGTAAGCTGCCAGACCCCTACCAACTCTAATAGCACCAGACACCCATACTTCAACAACTTGGCACAGCACCAGACATCAGGGTTCCTGATGGGCAACAGGGTAACATCAGTGTAACACCAGGTAAATAGCCATGGTCTACTGGCCCCCTTGCATCAAGAACCTGAGACAGTGTCCCTTCCACCCTGGGAACAAATCTCAAATTTAGAAGACAGGAAAAAGGCCAAAAAAGATGAGCAAAAAACAATAAAAAAGAATCTGACCATAAAAAGTTATTATGATGACAGGGAAGATCAAGACACAAACTCAGAAAAGGACAACAATGGCAAAAAACCTAAGGGCAAAACCTCAAAGAAAAATTGGAAGTGGTCTCAAGCCCAGAAAGAACTCATGGAAGAGCTCAAAAAGGAGCTTAAAATTCATATAAAACAGGTGGAAGAAAAATTGGGAAAAGAAATGGGAGTGATGCAAGAGAATTATGAAACAAATGGTCAACAGCTTAGAAAAAGAAAACAATTGCTTAAAAAGTAGAATTGGCCAAATGGAAAAGGAGATACAAGGATCCACTGAGGAAAACAACATTTTAAGAAGGACAACTGGCAAAATGGAAAAAAAGAAGTACATAAGGTAACTGAGGAAAACAACTCTTTAAAAATTATAATTTGGCAAGTGGAAGCTAATGACTCTAAAAGACATCGAGAATCAATCAAACAAATTCAAAAGCATGAAAAATCCAGGAAATGTAAAATACCTCATTGGAAAAAAAACTGATCTGGAAAATAGATCCAGGAAAGACAAGGTCAGAATTATTGGACTACTTGAAAGCCACAACCAAAAGGAGGACCTGGACACCATCTTTCAACAAATTATGAAGGACAACTACCCTGATATACCAGAGCCAGAGGGCAAAATAGACATTGAAAGAATCTCTTGATTACCTCAGGAAAGTATTTCCAAAATAAAAACTCCAAGCCAAGTTTCAGAACTATCAGGTCAAGGAAAAATATTATAAGTTGTCAGAAAGAAACATTTCACATATCAGGGAGCCACAATCAGTGTTACACAGGACATAATATCTACAACATTAAAGGACTGGAGATCATAGAACATGATATTCCGGAAGGCAAAGGAGCTAGGATGACAACCAAGAATCACCTACCCAGCAAAACTTAGCATAACACATCAAGGGGAAAATGGTCATTCAATGAAATAAAAGGATTTCAAGTTTTCATAAGGAGATGACCAGAATTGAACAAAATAAAAACAATCTCCTGCATCAAGACTCAAGAGAAGCCTAAAAAAAAAGTAAAAATGGAAAAGAAAACATAAAGGATTCAGTGGAGCTGAACTGTTTGCATCCCTACATGGGAAAATGATACTTGTATTTCTTAAAAATTATGTTGCTAATAATTCATGTAGAAGGAATATACATAGACAGAAAGTAGGGGTATAAGGTGAATTTGAAAGAATGACAAAATAATTAAAGGATGAGAAAGAGAAGTACATTAGATGCAGAAGGAAGGGACAGATAGAATGGGGTAAATTATTTCTCATGAAGAGAAGCAATAAACCTATTACACTGGAGGGAAAGATGGGAGGGTGGGCAAAGGACACTGCTTGAACTTTACTCTCATAAGTATTGGCTCAAAGAGGGAATAATGTGCACCATCAGTTGAATATAGAAATATATCTTACTCTACAGGAAAGCAAGAGGGGAGGAGATTAAGTGAAGTTTGGGATAGAGGGACTGACAGAAGAGAGGGCAGATTGATAGAGGTGGTAGACAGAAGCAAAACACTGTCAAGGAGGGAAAGGGTGAAAGGAGAGAGATGACAAACAAGAAGAAAAAATAGAATGGAGGGAAATACAGTTAGTAATCATAACTGAATGTGAATGAGATGAACTGTCTCTTAAAATGGAAACAGATAACAAAGTGACTCAAAAACAAGAATCCTCCAATATGTTCTTTACAAGAAACACTTCAAGCAGAGAGATACACACACCGTAAAGGAATGGGGCTGGAGCAGAAACTATTACGCATCAGCTGAAATAAAAAAAAAAAAAAAACAAACTAAACCAAACCAAACAAAACAAAACAACAATAACAACAACAAAGCAGGGATAGCAATCCTGATTGCAGACCAAGCAAAAGCAAAAAATAGACCTAATTAAAAGAGATAAGAAATGACACTACCAAAAATATAAAAAATAAAAATAAAAAATAAAAAAGAGGTAGCTAGATAGCATAGGGGATAGAGCACTAGCCCTGGATTCAGGAGGACCTGAGTTCAAATCCAGCCTCAGACACATAACACTTACTAGCTGTGTAACCCTGGGCAAGTCACTTAACTTCATTGCCTAGTGAAAAAAAAAAGAAAGAAAGAAAAGAAAAAGAAAGGACATTACCATAGACAATGAAATAATATCAATATTAAACATATATGAACCAAGTGGTATAGCATCCACATTCTTGCAGGAGAATTTAAGTGAGTTACAGGAAGAAATAGACAGCACAAGACATAGTAGTAAATGACCACAGTAACCTAGCATCTGACCCCAGCCTATGGGATAAAAATTCACTGTTTGCCAAAAACTGCTGTGAAAACTGGAAAATAATAGGGCACAAAATAGGTATAGACCAATATATCACAATATATACTAAAATATGGTCAAAATAGGTACATGATTTAGACATAAAGGTTGACACCCTAAACAAATTAGAAGAGTAAGGAATGGTCTACCTGTCAGATCTATGGAGAAGGGAATACCTCATGATCAAACAAGAGAGAGAGTATTATGAAATGTAAAATAGATAATTTTGATTATATTACATAAAAAAAGCTTTGCACAAACAAAACCAGTGCAACCAAGATTAGAGGGAAAGCAACAAGTGTCTCTGATAACAGCTTAATTTATGCTATAATCCAAGTCCTTATACTACAATTCAGGTTCTTATAATACACAATTCTAATCATTTAAATAATATTTGCTTATTGCATTTTCCCTTAGGATTCTTACACAGATATTGAAGATCACTTAATCTTAATTTTAATTTCTTAAAACTTAATTTTCATTTAGCTCTTTTGTTTTGATGTCAGTTTTAAATATATCTCCCCCCCTTCCTACCCATTTAGCCAGAATAAGAGGGGAGGAAAAGCAGGTGAGCAAAACTGACTAACATTTCAGTTGAGTCTGACAATATATTCAATGGCTAACACAAATGAATCCCTGACTTCTGCAAATGAAGGAGGGAAGATTACCTTAAAGGTAGTTGGACTAGCCAAGGGATTATATTGTGGATTCCCTCCAGGATATGTTTTCCCATCCACTTTTTTCTCCATACTAACATAAGCTTTTGCTGGAGACCTTGGAGAGGGGATCCTCCAATTATGAATTAAATGCAATTATTTTGTCTTAATTGCCTTTAGGACTGGATATCAGGAAGCTGAGCTGTTTGAGTAGTTCTGCTGAGAGATCTTTGTTTCTTTTTTTTTAATTATGTGGTAAATTTTGTTTCAACGCATGATAATCCCCATCTTGCTCCCAGTTGAATCCTCCATGATGCAAAATCCTTGAAAACATTTAAATCAAGCAACATATGAGTAATTTTGATGAGTACATACAACATTCACCTTCAACAGTTTTACATTTATTAAAAGAAAAGTTGTGTGCTTTTAAACTAGTAACAATGTTTCCCATTGTTTTTGACCTGAGATTTGTTACTGTTTAAAGTTGTCTTATTTTTAGGATTGTAGCCTGTACATTGTACTTTTAGCTGTCCTTTGTTCACTCCGTATCACTTTATGAACTCTTCCTGTATTTCTTTGAATTTTTCACATGTTTATTTTTATACCCAAATAATGTCCCATTACATCCATATAACACAATTTCTTTGGCTCTTTTCTAGTCATTAGTCATAGAATTTGTTTCCTTTTTTTTTTTTCCTGTAACAAATAATGCTTTTATTAATTTCTTTTGAAGACAGGTCTTTTCTTGTCAGTAGCCTCTGCAGCGCATAAATCGCAAAATCAGATCACTGGATCCGAGGCACTGAGCAATTTTGAAGCTTTTCTTGCATAATTCCAAATGATTTTCCAGAACAGTTGGGTTGATTCACAACTAATTTAGTGCATTAATGTACCAGTTTTCCTACATACAAAAAATAGTGACTTTTGAAATACTCCCAGTATTCTTAGAGGTCACAGACGGTTGGCTTCTCCAATAAGTGAGCCTTCATGAAGGGCTTTGAGCCTTCTAGAGCAGGCCTGAACAACCTGTGGATGTTTTCCTCTACCTTTTTATCTGGTCTCCCCAAAGTTGTGCAGGCCTGTTTTAGAGCATCCCATACTGAGAATCGTAGGCAAAGGGTCTATAGGATTTTGCTTGCCTGGTAAACAGGCATCTTCACCAATTCTCCTCTCTTTACTAGATGAGTAGCACTGGACCAATTAATTTTCTTTCTAAACCTCACTTTCTTTATCCATTGAGAAGGCAAGTAACATGACATCAATTATGCATGTGAAACCATGCAAAACATATTTCCATGTTAGCCATGTTGCAAAAACAAACAAACAAACAAAAAACAAAACAAAAGCAAGAAAAATAAAACAAGTGAAAAAAGTATACTTCTTTTTTGCACTGAATTTATGCAGTTCTCTTTCTGGAGGTGGATAGCATTTTTCTAGAGGCTCTCTTAAGGTCCTTTAACCTGCTACAATCCCAGGGCATTTGGCAATTTTATTGTTCCCTTTCTACTGGTGCATCCTTTTCTTTCTGAAAAAAAAAATCAAAATCATTCTTGATTACAGAAATGTAAATTAAAACAACTCTGAAGTACTACCTCACATGTATCCAACTGGCTAATATGACAAAAAAAGGAACATGATAAATATTGGAGAAGATATGGGAAAATGGAGACACTAATGTGCTGTTGGTGGAGTTGAGAACTGATCCAACCATTCTGGAGACCAATTTGAACTATACCCAAAGAGCAACCAAACTGTGTATCCCCTTTCACCCAGCAATACCACTACTAGGTCTGTATCCCAAAGAGATCATAAAAAGGGGAAAAGATCTACATATACAAAAATTATAGTGGCCCTTTTTGTGGTGACAAAATATTGGAAACTGAGGGATATCCATCAATTGGGGAATGGCTGAATAAACGGTGGTATGTGAATATAATGGAATACTATTATGCAATAAGAAATGATCAACAGGCAGATTTCAGAAAAATCTGGAAAGACTTGTGCAAACTGATATAAAGTGAAATGAGCAGAACAAGGAAAGCATTGTACACAGTATCAGCAACATTGTGTGATCAACTATGAATAACTCATTTCTTTTCAGCAGCACAATGATCCAAGATAAGTACAAAGGACTCATGAAGGAAAAATGGTATCCACATCCAGATAAAGAACTAATGGACCCTGAATGCAGATTGAAGCACGCTTTTTCCCACTTACTTTATTCTTTTTCATGTTTTTTTTTATTTTAATCTATTTCTTCTTCCACAACTGTGGCTAATATGGAAATATGTTTTCCAAGATAACACAGGCATAACCTATATCAAATTGCTTACCCCTTTTGGAAGAAGGGAGGGGAGAGGAGGAGGGTGAAAAATCTGTAATTCAAAATCTTGTAAAACTTAATGCTAAAAATTGTCTTCACACATAATTGGGAAAAAATATAATACTATTTAAAATGACTGGCCTGAGCATTTCCTAAAAATGGAATTTCCATGAGGATCTCACCAAAAAAAAGTTCAATAAATAATTAAGACAAATTTAGTTACTCTTTGAGCTAGTGGGAAAAATCTCAGTTTTGGAAGTGATTCTAGAAGTCCTCTGGTACACCCAATGGAACTTAGAGTCCCATACTCATTTGACTCCACCAAAAAGGCTTCTCTAAACCTCCTTCACACATAAAATTAGGGAAGGATGGTAATGATGAGATTATAATTCACCCTTACAGAGGTTAATTGGCGGAAGAGGGTGGGTAGGAAAGAGTCTCATCCACTTGGAAAGGACGGAGGGAAAGACAAGTGACAGGGTGGTTTTAGAAGGAGAAAGGAGGGAGTAGCTGTTGTCCCCATGCCTACTGGGAGCTCTATTTTCCTCCGCTGGGAGCCTCAGCTACTTGGCCAGAATCTGAGACTCTGGTCCCTTTTCCCCCCACCCTCTCCCCTCCCTCATCTCTTTCTACACTTTTGAATTCTTTTAACTTTTTTTGTATGCTCTAAATTGTCCATCCTGAGAGCAAAACCCCAGTGTCCTATTACTAGTTATGTCTCTGCTCCTCCTCCTTCTCCTTCCCAATATAAGGTATTTCATCAATGCTGGTGTGTATGTATATGTGTGTGTGTGTGTGTGTGTGTGTGTGTGTGTGTATGTGTATGTGTGTGTGTTCTTGGTTATTCAAACCTAAGAGGAGAGAAGAAAGAGATTTTTTAAAAATAAAAGTAGCCTTTCCAGGGAAGCAAAATAAATGATTTCCATAAACATAGGGCAATAAAACTCTTGGCTAGCCTCACAACCTGCTCAGTTCAGTCAGCTGGCCACCTTGAGTAATGGCATCTGTGTGAGAATGTAAATTGGATTGCAAATCTCAGGCAAAACAAACAGGCTGTTCATAGACAAACATTGCAGATGGATGTAGCCTCTGCATGAAGCTGGAGAGAGTGAGCTGTTTGTTATAGGCTGCCATGCCTTCCATCTGGAGAAGGATAGGAATCTCAGCCTGTGCTTGAAAAAACACACTGAGTCTTTGAGTTTTGATATTGGGGTGGTCATAGTCTCATAGAAGAAGAAGAGAATAATGGAGGGTGAAGGAAAGTGAGTAACAAGAGACCTATTTCATTCAGCATCCTGTTTCTAGGCAAAGCTGCACTACACTCATGGCCCTTCAGTGTACAGACACATCCTATTTCTTTTCTACCTGTATCTAATAATAAGTTTGATTTTATTGAACAGCCACTTATTTAACTCCTACTGTGTGCAGAATACTGTGCTAAATGATGGGGAGGATTACAACATTTAGACAAGCAATAAGAATTTATTAAGTGCCTGGTATGTGTTTATCCAATATGCATGAGATTTAGTGTGTCATAGAAGCCAGAAAGACCTGAGATCAAGTTTCAATTTTGACATATACAAATTGTGTAACCCTAAGAAAGTTATTTAATTTCTCAGTGCTCTAGCAAACTTTCTAAGACTGTAAGTCGCAAAAAAGGTGCTAACCTACTTACAGAGAGAGTTTTCTCATCCAGAATTTCCCTATACCAAAACAAAAAACAAAAAGCCCACAGATTCAGTACCTATCCTCTAGGCTTATTCTATTATGTGCCAGGCATTGTAATAAGTACTCGGGATACAAAAAACTAGAGAGAAACAGTACCTGCCATCAAGAAGCCTCACACTCTAATGAAGAGATAGTTTGCATATCTATGAACATTCAAGATACATATGTATATTTGAGATAATACAAATTAATCTTGGGTAGGAAAGCACTAATAGCTGTGAGGACCCGGAAAGACCTCCCAAAGTTTGTAGCATTTGGACTGAGTTTTGGAGGAACCTAGGGATGCCAGAAAGTAGAAGTGAGGAGTAAGCACATCTCAGATGTTGGGAACAGTGATATACAAAAACCCAGAGACAGCAGATCAAGCACAGTATTTGTCATCATGGAATCTTCAGTCTGGTACACTGCAACAGTAATACTACACACATTAGAAGAAAGGAAAAAGGGGGAAATTGAGGAATAATGCATATACATTCATCTTCACTGAAGTCTTAGGCAAAAACTGACCAAAGTCTAAGATACATCCAAGTTGAACAGTATCCAGAAGAAACTTCTCATCTCTTTCAATCCCCTTCTAAGGCCCACATCTTATATTAATGGATTTCAGATAGGTTTGAGTATAGTTATTGTTGTTTAGCGATTTAAGTCATGTCTGACTCCATATGACCCCATTTGGGGACTTCTTCGCCAATTTGTTATTTCCTTCTTCTTCTCCATTTACTTCTCCAGCTCATTTTACAGATGAAGAGCTGAGGCAAACAAGTTTAAGTGACTTGCCCAGGGTCACACAGCTAGTAGGTGTCTGAGGCTAGATCTGAACTCATGAAGATGAATCTTCCTATTTCCAATCCCATTGCTCTATTCACTGTGCAACCTAGTTATCTTAGAGTATAGTAGACTGCAATTTTAAAAATACAATGATAACTTCTGAAGTAAAGACGATAAAGGCATGGCCAGATAACAGCTCATGTATATGCAAATATATGTCTGTCTCTATATGCATATGTACATACATATTACATATATATGTAATATACACAAGTACATTAATCAGTAAACATTTATTAAGCAATTTCTACATGCCAGGGACTGTGTAAGCACTGGTAATGCAAAGACAGGCCATGAAAGAGCTCTAATGCCCTCAGTCTAATGGCCTCAAGGAGCTCCCAATCTAATGAAGGAAACAACAGTCAAATAACTTTGTACAAACATTCTATAATCAGGATAATTAAGAAAAAATAAACAGAAAGAAGCCATTCAAATAAGATATTGGGAAAGACTTCCTGGGAAAGGGAATTTAGATGGGATTTTAAGGAACTCAGGCAGTAGGAGATGAGGAAAGAGCATTCTGTGCATGAGGGACAGTTAATAAAAATGCCTGGCATTGGGAGATAGAGTGTCTTGTTTATCGAATAACAAGGTAGCTAATGCCCCTATATGGAAGAATATGTACTAAGAGCATAAAGTGTATAAACAATATAAATATAATAACATTTCTAAAATTTAATATTCAATAAAATAATGTTTGTAAATTACTTCACATAGTGCCCAGCACATAGTGGGCACTATATAGACTGGAGTTGTGCCAGGTGAGGCCACTTGCAGGTTATTGCTACATCCTAGGCATGATTAGGGTATACACCAGGATAATGGCAATATTAGAGGAGAGAAAAGGACATATTTGAGACATGTTGCAAAGGTAAAGTTGAAAGGCCTTGGGAACAAATTAAATTGGGGATTTGAGTGTGAGATATTAAGGAATTGAGAATGATACTTAAGTGGGAATCCTGGGAATAGTAATGATAGTGTCAATAATTTGAAAGTCTGAAAGAAATAAAGTGAGTTCAGTTTTGGACAAGCTGAGTTTAAGACGCCTAGGACATGCAGTATGAGATGTTTTGGTCATGTGAGATTGAAGGTCATTGGAGAGGTTAGGAAAAGTAGTTTTTAGAATCACCAGAACAAAGATCATAAGTGAATATACGAAAGCTGATGAGATCCTCAAGTGAAGTAGTATTGAGGGAAAAGAGAAGGGAGCTTGGAACAAAGCCTTGTTGGAACCCACAGTTGGTGGATGTGATTTGGATGCAGATCCAGCAATGGAGACTAAGAAGGAATGGTCAGATAGGTAGGAGGAAAACCAGAAGGGAGTAGTGTACCAAAAAACCTAGACAGAAGAGAGTATCAAGTAGAAAAGGGTGATTAACAACTTCAAAGGCTACAGAATGGTCAAGAACAACTAAATATTTAGAAAATACAATTAGACTTAATAATTAAGATACTTATATATCTTAATTACTAAATTATATGTATATATATACATATATAAAGAGGAAAGGAGAAAGAGAGAGAGAGAGAGAGAGAGAGAGAGAGAGAGTTTAGTACATTTCAAGCTGAAGAGTAGTCAACAGAATCGACATGGCAGCCCACAAAGCTAATAGAATCATAAACTGGATTGTAAAAGATAACCTGTCTAGGATGTGCAAGGTGATAGAATAACACTGCTCTGTCCTTGTGTGATCACACCTGGATTATTATGTTCATTCACATCTAGAAATCACATTTTAGAAAAAAATATTGAAAAAATTAAATGTTTCCAGAAGAAGACAACCAGGATAGTTAGAGGACTGGAGTGTCTACCATTATAGAATAAGCTGAAGAGAAAATTTGGTGGGAATGTGATAATTGTGTTAAATTGTTTGAACAACAGTTATATCATAGAGGAATTAGATCTGGTCTACTTGACTCCAAAGGGCAGAGCAAAGAGCAATGGAAAAAAAATAAAGAGCAGATTTAGAACTTCTTAACAATCAGTGCTGCACAAAAAATAGAATTAGCTACCTCAGAAGGTAGAAGATTTATCCTCACTGGAGTAACTAGAAAAGAAAGTCTGCTTTAGGGAACAGTTTAAATTGAAGCTATTCCTAAAATTCCCAATATACAATAAGGTATTAGATAGCAGGAAATTATAAGAGTAGAGGAAAATGGTCCCAAATGGATTCCCCAGGACAAAGCTACCATGAATAATGAGAATAATATAATAAAATATAATGTATTGTAATATAATATAATGTAATGCAATAAATAGTTATAACATAAAATGTGGAGCCTTATGGTGGAGAGTTAGCCTTAACCCAAGCTACAAGGTAGGTTTTTATAAAAGACTAGTTTCTTTGGAAGAGATATAAAAATTCCAAGGAAGATAGCAACCACTTTTAATGTAAAATAACAGAGGTAGGTGTGAATGCAGAATGAAGGTACTGAAGGGAAGTGCTCATTCCTTAGATTCTTTTCACCTAGTAGGAAGCTGTTACTTACTGAGCAGATAGATGTAAGTGGGTAACCCAGGCATGAATTAGTAAGGAATTTAAAAAAGTTAGTCCTCCATCTTTCTTCATCCTGGCCGGGCTTGTACAGTATCTTAAGTCTAGAGGATTTTGCTTTACTTCAGGTCTGAAAGTTCATTCTGCTTCCTACTTCTGATGATCCCCCTGAGCTGGCTAAGGGATACAATAGCAGAATAGCAATAATAACAATGAAAGTATGATGTCCCAGACCATTAATTTTTTTTTCCTTTTTTTAAAATTACTTCGCTTATTTTTAGTTTTCATCAATCACTTCCACAAGATTTTGAGTTCCAAATTTTCTCCCCATATCACCTCTATCCCAACCCAAATACAGCATACGTTCTGAATATCCCTTCCCATAATCTGCCCTCCTTTCTATCACTGCCACCCCCCGTATTACCTTCCCCTTCTATTTTCCTCTGGGCAGGATAGATGTCTATACCCCATTGCCTGTATATCTTATTTCCCAGTTGCATGTGAAAAAAATTTTTAACATTTGTTTTGAAAACTTTGGATTCCAAATTATCTCCTTTCCTCCCTTCCTACCCACCTTCATCGAGAAGGCAAGCAACTCAACACAGGTTATACATGTGTAGTCATGCAAAACACTTCCACAGTAGTCATGTTGTGAAAAATTAACTATATTTCCCTTCATCCTATCCTGTTCCCCATTTATTCTATTCTCTCTTTTAATTCTGTCCCTCCTCAGAAGTGTTTGCTTCTGATTATCCCCTGTTTATTCTGTTCTCTCTTTTAACCCTGTCCCTCCTCAAAAGTGCTTGCTTCTGAGTACTCCCTCCTCCAATCTGCCCTCACATCTATCATCCCCCTTCTCTCTTATCCCCTTCCCTCCTATTTTCTTGTAGGGTAAGATAGATTTCCATACTCAATTGAGTGTGCATGTCATTCCCTCTTTCAGCCAAATCTGAAGAGAATAGCATTCACCCATTCCCTCTCCCCTTCCCCACCTTGCCCTCTACTGTAAAAGTTTTTTCTTTTCTGTTTTATGTGAGATAATTTACCCCATTTTACTTCTCCCTTTCTCCTTCTCCCAGTATAATCTTCTCTCACCCCTTAATTTTATTCTCCAGATATCACCCATCCATCTTCAACTCATCCTGTGCCCTCTATCTATCAGTCTATCTATACATATAATTTTCCCCCTGCAACTACCCTAATATTGACAAAGGTCTCATGAGTTACAAATATCATCTTTCCATGCAGGAATATAAACAGTTCAACCTTAATAAGTTCCTTATGATTTCTCTTTCCTGTTCGCCTCTTTATGTTCCCCTTGAGTCTTATATTTGAAAATCAAATTTTTGATTTAGCGATGGTCTTTTCATCAAGAATGCCTGAAAGTCCTCTATTTCACTGAATGAACATTTTTCTCCCTGCAGAATTATACTCAGTTTTCCTGGATAGGTGATTCTTGGTTGTAATCCTATCTCCTTTGCCCTCCAGAATATTATATTCCATGCCCTGTGGTCCCTTAATGTAGAAGCAGCTAAATCTTGTGTTATCCTGATTGTGCTTCCACAATACTTGAATTGTTTCTTTCTGGCTGCTTGCAATATTTTCTCCTTGACCTGGGAACTCTGGAATTTGGCTACGATATTCCTAGGAGTTTTCCTTTGGGGATCTCTTTCAGGCAGTGATTGGTGGATTCTTTAAATTTCTCTTTTGCCCTCTGATTATAAAATATCAGGGCAGTTTTCCTTGATCATTTCTTGAAAGATGATGTCTAGGCTCTTTTTTTGATCTTGGCTTTCATATAGTCCAATAATTTTTAAATTCTCTCTCCTGGATCTGTTTTCCAGGTCAGTTGTTTTTCCAATGAGATATTTACATTGTTTTCTAATTTTTCATTATTTTGGATTTGTTTTACAGTGTCTTGATTTCTCATAAAGTCACTAGCTTCCAATTGCTCTATTCTAATTTTTAAGGAAGTATTTTCTTCAGTAATCTTTTGGACTTCCTTTTCCATTTGGCCAGCTTTGTTTTTTAGGGCATTCTTCTCCTCATTGGCTTTTTTGACCTCTTTTGACATTTGGGTTAGGCTGTTTTTTAAGGTGTTATATTCTTCAGTATTTTTTTGGATCTCCTTTAGCAAGCTGTTGACTTGTTTTTCATGATTTTCTTGCAAAACTCTCAGTTTTTCCTCTACTTCTCTTACTTGCTTCTCAAAATCCCTTTTGAGCTCTTCCAAGGCCTGGGACTGATTCATATTCTTCTTGGAGGCTTTGGATGTAGGAGCTTTGGCTTCATTGTCTTTTTCTGGTTATATGTTTTGATCTTCTTTGTCACCAAAGTAAGATAATATGCTCTGATTCTTTTTGTGCTGCTTACTCACGATCCTGGCCAATTACTTGAGTTTTAAACTCTTTGTTAAGGTAAAAGTCTGTTTCCAATATGGAGAATGTACTGTCCCAAGCTTTGGGGGTTTGTCCAGCTGTTTTCAGAGATACTTCTAGGGACCTGAAGGTTTTCAGTTCTTCCAAGGTGGTATGATAAGGGGCTAGGTATTTTCTCTCCACTGCCACAAGAAGCTTCACCACACCAGCATTCCTCCTCGCCCCAGGACCACCCCTCAGAACTGTGACCCAGATCCAACCACCAGTGAAGCAAGAGATTCCTGCCTCAGCACTGGCAAAGAGATCCCTGCAATCCCCGTCTGATAAGCCACTCGATTCCTCCTCAGTCTGTGGTCCTGAAGCTCAGGAAACAGCCGCGGACCCAGGGGTGGCTTAGACCTAGCTCCTTCTTTCATCGCAGTCACAGACTTTTCCCACTGACCTTCCAAGTTGTCTTTGGTGTTCGTGGGTTGAGAAGTCTGGAAACCACCACAACTGCCTGTGATTCAGTCCTCTGAGGCCTGCTTCAAAAAAATGCTGTAGAAAACCAACAATTTTGAAACTCATAAAATTTAACTTTAGAAACAATCCACTGAAAAATTTAAGATTTTTCATTACTGCAGTGACTATCTCTGATACTGGAAGACAGGTAGGACAGATGATGAATTATTCTATCCACTCAGTGTGCAGAATGAGACATATAATTAAGTAACCAAATATACACATACACACATACATATTTACACACATGTACATATAAATATACATATATGTATATATGTCCACCTAGGTATATGTGTGTATAGATAAGTGTATATATACATACACGTACATATACATACGTACATATACACACCTATATAACATGTGCCCAATGAATTTCTTTATTTTGTGACCATGCATATTAATTCCAAGGTATTTTTTTTCTTTTTTCCCCTCAATAGGATGGAAGTGGGAGTGAAAAAAAGTAATTTTTTTCACTAAAAAAATTAAATTAAAATGCATTGTGAATAAATGATAGTGAAGGAATCAATAGGAAAGCAGGGAGAGGGAAATAACCTGTGGGCATACACAGGCAGCTAAGTGGTAGAGTGGATAGAACACTGGACCTGGAATTAGGAATATTCATCATGTATTTAAATCCAGACTCAGAAGTATACCAGCTTGGTGACCCTGGGCAAGTCATTTAACTCTGTTTGTCTCAATTCCTCATTTATAAAATGAGCTGGAGAAGGACATGGCAAACCATACACTGGCACAAGAAACCTGAGACAGTGCCCATTCCACCATGGGAGCAGAGCTCAAGTTAAAAAAAAAAAAGAAAAAAGAAAAAGGCAAAAAAAAAAAAGATGAGCAAAAAGTAACAAAAATAATCTGACCATAGAAAGTGATTATGGTGACAGGAAAAATCAACACAAACTCAAAGGAGGACAATGTCAAAACACCTATGGGCAAAACCTCAAAGAAAAATTGGAAGTGGTCACAAGCCCAGGAAGAACTCATGGATGGCTCAAAAAGGAGCTTAAAAATCGTATAAAAGAGGTAGAGGAAAAATTGGGTAAAGAAGTGAGAATGAAGCAAGAGAATTACGAAAAAAGGGTCAATGAAAACAACTGCTTAAAAAGTACAATTGACTAAATAGAAAAGAAAGTACAAAAGCTAATTGAGGAAAACATCTCCTTAAAAGTTACAATTGGGCAAGTGGAAACTAATGATTTTATGAGACAACAAAAAAATCAATCAAACAAATTCAAAAGAATGAAAACAATGGAAGAAAATGTAAAATCCTCATGGGGAAAAAAAAAGCTGTCCTGGAAAATAGACCCAGGAGATGTGATATCAGAATTGTTGGACTACCTGAAAGCCATAGTCAAAAGTGGACCTAGACAGCATCCTTCAAGAAATTATGAAGGAAAGCTGTTGTGATGTCCTGGAACCACAGGGCAAAATCGACATTGAAAGAATCTGCTGATTACTTTAGGAAAGTGTTCCCAAAATAAAAAAAAGAAACAAAAAACTCCAAGACACATTATAACCAAATTTCGGAACTATCAAGTCAACAAAAAAAAATACTCCAAGTGGTCAATTCAATATTGGGGAGCCACAATCAGAATCACACAGGACCTGGCAGCTGTAACATTAAAAGCTTGGAAGTCAAGGTACATGATATTCTGAAAGACAAAGGAGCTAAAGCTACAACCAATAATCACCTACCTCTCAAAATTTAGCATAATACATCAAGGGAAAAATGATTATTTAATGAAATCAAAGGACTTCAAGCTTTCATTAAAAGGCCAGCATTTAGCCAAAATTTTGATCTCCAATATCAAGAACCAAGAGAAGCATAAACAAGTAAAAAGGAAAAAGAAAACATAAGAGATTCAATAAAGCTGAACTTTTTACATCCCTAAATTGGAAGATGATACTTCTACTTCTTAAAAATTATATTGTTAATATTACAGGTAGAAAGAATATACATAAACAGAGGCTACATGTATAAGGTTAATTCAAGGGAATGACATAAAAACAATTAAAGGATGAAAAAGATAAGTACACTGGATTCAGAAGGAAGGGAGAGGTAGAATGGAGTAAGTTATTTCACATGAAGAGGTATGAAAGACCTATTACAGCAGAGGGTGATATGAAAGGGTGGATGATAGGTATTGCTTGAACCTTACTCTCATCAGTATTGGCTCAAAGAAGGAATAATAGTAAACAATCAGTTGAATATAGAAATCTATCTTATCTGTCAGGGAAGTAGGAGGGGAGGAGATTAAGTAAAGGGGTAGGAGTGGGGACTGCCAGAAGAGAGGGCAGATCAGGAGAGGCGGCAGACAGAAGCAAAACACTGGTGATGAGGGAAGGGTGAAAGAAGCAAGAGGACAAACAGGAGGAATAACAGGATGGAAGGAAATACACAGTTAGTAATCATAACTGTGAATGTGAATGGGATAAACTCTTCCATAAAATGGAAGCAGATGGCAAAGAGGATCAAAAACCAGAATCTTACCACATGTTGTTTACAAGAAACACACTTTAAGCAGAGAGATGCACACAGAGTAAAGGTAATAGGCTGGATCAGAATCTAATATGCTTCAGCTGAAGTAAAAAAAAAATAAAATAAAATAAACAGAGGTAACAATCCTGATCTCAGACAAAATAAAAGTAAAAATATACCTAATTAAAAAAAAGACAAGGAAGGAAACTACATGTTGTTTAATGGTACAATAGACGACGAAGCAGTGTCACTACTAAACATGTATGCACCAAATGGTATAGCATGCAAATTCTTAAAGTAAGCTAAGTGAGTTACAGGAAGAAATAGACAGCAAAACTATACTTGTAGGGGACCTCAACCATCCTCTCTCAGAACTTGATAAATCCATTCCAAAAAAACAAGGAAAGAGATTAAAGAGATAAATAGAATATTAGAAAAGGTATATATGAAAGACTTTTGGTAAGAATAGAAAGGCATATACCTTTTTCTTAGCAGCATATGGCACCAATACAAAAATTGACCATATAATAGGGCATAAAATCATAAAAATCAAATGCAGAAAGGCAGAGATTTTAAATATATTATTATCAGATGATAATGCAATAAAATCATATTCAATAAAGGGCAGTGGAAAGATATCTTAAAAATTAGTTAGAAATTAAATAATTTGATCCTAAAGAATAAATGGGCTAATGAGCAAATGAAAGACATAATCTATAATTTCATTATAAAGAATGCCAACAATGAGCTAACACATCAAAATTTATGGAATGAAGTCTAAGCAGTACTTAGGAGAAAATGTATTTTTCTAAATTAACATTACATTAACAAAATGGAAAAAGAACAGATCAATGAATTGCACATGCAACTAAAAAAAAAAAGAAAAGGAACAAATTAAAAATCCCCAACTGAGCACTAAATTGGATATCCTGAACATCAAAGGTGAGATTAATAAGATTGAAAGTAAAAAAGACTATTGAACTAATAAATAAATCTAAGAGTTTTTTTTTACTGAAAAATAAGCTAGACAAGCCTCTATGTGATTTAAAAAAGAAAGAAGAAAACCAAATTTCCAGTATCAAAAATGAAATGGATGAAATCACCACCAATGAAGAATAAAATAAAGAAATCATTAGGAAATATTTGCCTAATCATATGCCAATAAATCTGATAGTCTGGATGATATCAATTAATATTTACAAAAATAAAAATTTTCTTGACATATAATTGGGGAAAAAATAAAACACCGTTAAAAATATAAAAGCCCTAAGTAATGATGCAGTGCAAAAAGAAAGGAAGGAAGGAGGGAAGGAAGGAAGAAAGGAAAGAAAGATGGAAGGATGGAAGGAAAGAATGAAGGAAGGAAGGAAGGAGAAGAATAATTGAGTCATCTTTTTTTTTCTTAATGGAAAGAAAGGAACAGAAGGAAGACCAGACAAGGACAGCTTTAAAAGTTGCAAGTTTATCTTATTATAAAGACTTGCAGTTTCATATTCAGACCTCTTTTTCTATTCTACTATGTACAGGCAAATGTCTATTTGATCTAGTTTCTGTTAAATGCAAAATTAAAACAGAAATTAATTAAAAAAACAATAAAAATAAATATTATTTCATTTCCCAATTAAATATAAAGACAATTTTTAGCATTCATTTGTAAAAGGTTTGGGGTTCCATTTTTTTTTTCTTTCCTTCCCTCCCTTTCCCTCTTCTGAAAATGGTAGGCTATTTGATATAGGCTATGCATGCTCTATCTTGTAAAACATATTTCCATATTGGTCACAGTTGTGAATGAAGAAACAATTGAAAAGAAAACAAAGCAAAAAATAATGAAGGAAGTGAAAATATGCTTCTATCTGCATTCAGGGTCCTTCAGTTCTTTATCTGGATGTGGATACCATTATCCTTCATCATTCCTTTGTACTTGTCTTGGATCATTGTGTTGCTGAAAGGAATTGAGTTATTCATAGTTGATCATCACACAATATTGCTGATACTAAGTACAAAGTTTTCCTGGTTCTGCTTATTTCACTTTGCATAAGTTTATACAAGTCTTTCCAGGTTTTTCTGAAATCTGCCTGTTCATCATTTCTTAATGTACAATAGTATTCCATTACATTCATATATCACAGCTTCTTCAGCCATTCCCCAATTAAGAGGTATCCCCTCATTTGCCAATATTTTGCAACTATGAAAAGGGCCACTATAAATATTTTCTCAAATGTAGGTCTTTTCCCATTTTTTGTGATCTTTTTGGAATACAGACCTATTAGTGGTATTGCTGGATCAAAAGGTATGGACAGTTTGGTTGCTCCTTGGGCATAGTTCTAAATCGCTCTCCAGAGTGGTTGGATCAGTTCACAACTCCACCAACAGTGAATTTAGTGTCCCCATTTTCCCACATCCTCTCCAATATTTATCATTTTCCTTTTTTGAAATATTTACCAGTTGGATATGTGTGTTCATTTGCATTTCTTTAATCAAAAGTGATTTAGAACACTTCTTCATATGCCTATGGATATCTTTGATTTCTTTCTCTGAAAACTGCCTGTTCATATCCTTTGACTATTTATTGATTGGGAAATGGCTTGTATTCTTATAAATTTGATGCAGTTTTATATATATTTGAGAACTGAGGCTTTTATCAGAGACACTTACTGTAAAGATTGTTTCCTAGTTTTCCCCTTTCTTTCTAATCTTGATTGCATTGGTTTTGTTTGTATAAAAGCTTTTTAAATTAATGTAATCAACATTATCTATTTTACCTTTTGTAATGCTCTTCATCTCTTATTTGGTCATGGATTCTTCCCTCCCCTATAAATATGACAGGATGGCTATTCCTTTCTCTTCTAATTTGTTTATGGTGTCACCCTTTATGTCTAAATCATGCACCAAATTTTGACCTTATCTTTGTATATGGTGTGAGATGTTGGTCTATAGCTAGTTTGTGTGCTATTGTTTTCCAGTTTTCCAATGGTTTTTGTGAAATAGTGAGTTCTTGTCCCAGAAGCTGGGGTCTTTAGATTTATCAAACACTAGATTACTATGGTCATTGACTATTGGGCCTTGTGTTCCTAATCTTTTCCACTGATCCACCATCTATACCTTATCCAGTACCATGTGGTTTTGAAAATTATTGCTTTATAACATAATTTGAGATCTGGTGTTGCTAGGCCACCTTCTTTTGTACATATTTTTTCATTAGTTACCATGATATTCTTGAACTTTTGTTCTTCCAAATGAATTTTGTTGTTATTTTTTCTAACTCTATCAAATAATTTTTTGGCAGTTTGATTGGTATGGCACTTAACAAGTAAATTAGTTTAAGCAGAATTGTCATTTTAATTTTATTTGCTCAGCCTACCCATGAGCAATTGATATTTTTCTAATTGTTTAGATCTGATTTTATTTGTGTGAAAGATATTTTATAATTTTGTTTATATAGTTCCTGGGTTTGTCTTGGCAGGTAGATTCTCAAGTATTTTATATTGTTTACAGTTATTCTAAATGGAATCTCTTTCTGTCTCTCACTGCTAGGCATTGTTTATCATATAAAGAAATATTGATGATTTATGTGGGTTTATTTCATATCCTACAACTTTGGTAAAGCTGTTAATTAAAGTAATTTATTAGTTAATTCTCTAGGTTCTCTAAGTATACCATCACATCATCTGCAAAGAATGATAGTTTTGTTTCCTCATTGCCTTTCTGATTCTTCAATTTCTTTTTCTTCTCTTATTGCTATTCCTAACACTTCTAGTATTGTATTGAATAATAGTGGTTATAATGGGCATCCTTCCTTCACCCCTGATTGCATTGGGCAGGCTTCCAGTTTTTCCCCATTTAAAGTAATGCTTGCTGATGGTTTAGATAGATATTACTTAGCATTTTAAGAAAAGCTCCCTTAAGTGTTTTGTAAGACTGCACATGTATAACCTGTATCAAGTTGCTTGCCTTTTCAATGAGGGTGGGTGGGGAGAGAGGAAGGGAGAAAATTTGGAACTCAAAGTTTAAAAAAAGTTGTTTTCACATGCAACTGGGAAATAAGAAATACAGGAAATGGAGTATAGAAATCTATCCTGCCCTACAGGAAAATAGAAGGGGAAGGGAATAAGAAAAGGGGGGGTGAGATAGAAGGGAGAGCAAATTAGAGGAAGGAGTATACAGAATGCATGCAATCTTGGGGTGGGGGGATGGATGAGATGGGGAGAAAATTTGGAACTCAAAATCTTGTCGAAGTGAATGTTGAAAACTAAAAATAAATTTAAAAAAGAAAAGAAAAGAAAAGAAAAGCTCCCTTTATTCCTATGCTCTCTAGTGCTTTTAATAGGAATGAGTGCTGCATTTTGTCAAAAGCTTTTTCAGCATCTATCAAAATAATCATATGATTTCTGTTGGTTTTGTTATAGATATGGTCAATTATGTTGATTGTTTTCCTAATATTGAACCAATCCTGCATTCCTAGAGTAAATTCTGGTCTATAGTGTATAATCCTTGCAATATATTGCTGTAATCACCTTGCTAGTATTTTGTTCAAAATTTTTGCATGGCTATTCATTAGGGAAATTGCTCTATACTTTTCTTTCTTTGGTTTAGCTTTACATGGTTTAGATAACAGCACCATATTTGTGTCATAAAAGGAGTCTGGTTGTAGTCCTTCACCCATTTTTCCAAATAGTTTATATAATCTTAAAATTAATTGTTCTTTGTATTTTTGTTAGAGATCGCTTGTGAATCCATATGGCACTGGGGATTTTTCTTAGAGAGGTCATTAATGGCTTTCAATTTCTTATTCTAAGATGGGGTTATTTAAACATTCTATTTTCTAATCTGTTAATCTTCATAATTTATAGTTTCATAAATATTCATTGATTTTGCTCAGATCGTCAGAATTATTGTCATATAATTAAGAAGCACTTTTCTTCAGTGAATTTTGTGACTTTTTTTTCAATTGAGCCAATTCTGATTTTAAGGTGTCATTTTCTTCAGTATTTTTATGCCTTTTTTTTTAGCAAGCTGATAATCTATTCATCTTTTTTTCTTGCATCACTATTTTTTCTTTTCCAAATGTTTTTTGACCATTCATCTCTTTCTTTAATTCTTCCAGAAATTCTTACTGGCTTTGGGTCCAATTAATATTTACCTTTGAGGTTTTGGTTGTAACTGTTTTCACACTGTTGGTTTTCTTTTGAATTTATGTCTTGGTCTTCCCTGCCACAATGTTAGTTTTTAATGGTGAAGTTCTTTTTTTTTTATTGTTGTCTGCTTATTTTTCCAGGCTATTCCTTGATTTCAGACTTTATCTTAAATTTGGCTCTGCTCCCCTTGAAATGGGAAGAAATTATCATAAGCTTTAGGCTTTTTTGTTCTACTGTTTTCAGAACTAGTGCTGGGAATTGACAAGTTTTCAGTGTTTCCAAGGCAATATGATCTGGTGAGAGGTATTGTCATTGCTCTCCTGGGCTACACACTGGTCTGAATGACAACATAATTATATCAACTTACCTGAAAAATGAGATCAAGAAGAAATTATTTAAGAATTATTGGCCTAGGACTTCCACTTCTGGTAGCCAAGATGGTGGAATAAGAAGAAAGTCACTCTTACCCTCCCTCTGGAACCCAGAAATTGACCTCTGAAAGCCCAGAATATATCACTCCAGGGCAAAAAAAACCCTGGAACAGCTGAACCAGAAGAAAGACAGGGTGTAGTAGTCCAGTATCCCAGGTAGCTTGAGGGATTAATGGGAAAGGGCCCTCTTGCCCTGGGAGAAGGGGAGCAGTATGGAACAGGAGGCTTCCCAGTGAGCTAGCAGAAAGCCCCACCTCATCATATCAGGAGGAGATCCTAAAACCCAGGTGGCGGGGCAGGCAAACACCAACACTTGGATCCTCGAGTGCCTCAGTGAGGGTAGGGGAGCCGGTGGAAAGCAGCTTGCAAAACCACCAGATGCCTTGGCATTCTATTGCAACTGGCTCTCCCAGTGCCTCAGCAAAAGTAAGGGAAGCAATGCTCCAAGGGGCCCAAGGTGGATAAACACCTTACAACATCCATCTGAAAGGAACTGAAGAAAGTGGAAGGAAAGAAAGGCCCAGGAGAGCAGAAAATCTCCAGGAACCACAGTACCCAATCCTACCCTTAGAGTTCCAGTGTTGCTAATTCCAGCCCAACACCAGGTAAGCTGCCAGAACCCCACAGCCTCCAAATGCCAGCACTGGAGGCCACAGCACACAAAGCCAGGGACCAGGCCCTAGGCTCCCAACACAAGAAACTTGGGTCAGTGGCCTCTGCTCCCCAGCAGGAGAGCTCAATCTCTTTAAAGGCCAGGAAATAAGCAAACACCATGAGCAAAAAGAAATGTTCAATAGATTCTTATTATGAGAGCAGTAAAGATCAAGGTAGAAATTTTGAAGAGGATAACATTGTTAACAAACCCACATTTGAAACCTCAAAAGGGAATATAAACTGGTCTGAAACTCAAAAAGCCTTTTTAGAAGAGCATAAGAAGGATTTTAAAAGTCAAATGAGAGAGGTAGAAGAAAAAATGGGAAAAAAAATGAGAGGTTTGTAAGAGAGAGTCAATAGCTTGGAACAAGAAGAACAAAAATTAACTGTAGAAAACAAGTCTTTAAAAATACAATTGGCGAACTGGGGAAAAAAAGTACACTATATGTACAAACATATTTATAGCAGCTCTTCTTGTAGTGGAAAAGATTTAAAAATTGAGGGGATGCTCATTAATTCAGCAATGGCAGAATGAGTTGCGACAGAAGATCTTAATATGTTCTATAAGAAATGATGAAGGCAGTGGTTTCAGAAAAACAAAACAAAACAACACAAAACAAAACAAAAACCTTGTGAGACCCAGAAGAAGTGATGCAAAGTAAAATGAGAAGAACCAAGAGATTATCATGCACAGTAACAGCAACATTGTAATAATGATCCACTATGAAAAACTTGGCTACTCTGATCAAAACAATGATCCAAGACAATTCCAAGAGATTCATGATGAAAACATAATTTTCACCCCAAGAAAGTAAACAAATGAACTCAGTGCAAATTGATGTATAATTTTCTCGTTGAAATTTTTTGCTTTTTTTTTTACATTATGACTAATATGGAAATATTTTCATAATTTCACATGTATAATTGCTCTCACAAATTTGCCTTTTTAATGGGTGGAGGAAGGCATTAAGAGAAGGAATGAATCTGCAACTCAAGATTAAAAAAATATTAAAAATAAATAATAATTTAAGAAAACAAAACAAGTTCTTTGGAGGGGAATGTTGGATGAGTTTAGCTGTGTATATTCCATTTTCTTCCTTAATCTGCTTTTTAAGGAGTTCTTTTTTTTTTTCAGTGAATTTTTCTTCCTCTTTTACCATTAGGCCAATTCTGTTTATTCAAATTGTTATTTTCTTTGTATTTTTTGTGCCTCTTTTACCAAGCTGTTAATTCTCTTTCCATAATTTTGCAAATTTTTCCTGCTTTCAAGTTAGAGTGATCCAGGTAGAGGTATGATCACTACTCTCCTGATTTCTTTCATTTGTCTTTACCCAGGAAAGGCCCCTATCACCTGCATCCCCAAGTGTTAGAGTTCCTCTTGGCCATAGAACCACGGATTAGGTTCCCTGCTCTCTTGCAGCATCAAACACTAATGTTTCTCTTTGCCTTGGAACTGTAATCATAGCACCTTTTTCCTTCTTACCAATGAGAAAAGCTCTTCTCTACCCTGGAACTGTGACCCAGAACTATGTGTGGGCAATATATTTGCCAAGCTTTGCCAGTTACAACCAGTGCAAGCAGAGGATCACAGTAATTTCTTCCTATCCAGTTCTTTGAACCCCTTACCATCTCTGTACTTAGCTCCTGTAGCAGCTGCTGCTGCTGTTGTAACTAACTTCTAGGCCTACCTCGGATACTATGCCACATAAACTCTGGGCTGGCTTTCATCCTGGTGTCACAGACCTCTGCTGACCTCTTAAGTTGTCTTAGGCTAATATACATACATACATACATACATACATACATACATACATACACACATATATATGTATGTACATGTATGTGTGTGTGTGTGTATGTATGTATCACCTTGCCCTTTTGTTGACTGCCACTCCAGAATTCAATTTGATGCTCTATTTTAAAGTTGTTTGGAGGGGAATGTTAAAAGAGTTTGGGTGAGTTGCTTTCTCTAATCTACCATCTTGGCCTAATGTTAAGTGCTTAAATGGAACTTTGTGGTTAACAGAAAGAGAAAGATTTAAAAAACTAGTAGGGGGTTTACTTAATGTCATTGGAAAAAAGAAACCCCTCACTCCTTGGATATTCCCGTAGAATGCTAAGAGAACACTGGAGCATCTTGACTCTGAGATGGTAGACCAGAGATACACTAACTGTACAGCATAAATGAATTATAAAATTAGAAGAATGAAAAGGGTCTTTGGACTTAATAAAACCTTTCGGTAAGCATCTTTCGTTCTGGGCAATATGAATCAGAGAGAGGAAAGGGAGTTGGTTACTTAGGGTTTACAGTCATTTAAGTATATACAGATTTTAAGACTAGACTATTAGCACCTGAAATGACCTTAAAGGCCAGTTAATCCATATTCCAGATGACTGACCTGAGACTCAAAGAAAATAAATCTTGCTTAAGTTCACATAGTCAGCAAGTTAGAGAATCAGTATTTGAACCCACATCTTTTGACTCTAAATTTAGCTTTTCCCCTGCTATACTATAACAGTGGAAAAAAGGATGGACTATAAAGTCAGAGGACTTGGGTTCAAATTATACATCTGAAAATTACAACGTGAGTGAAGTTCCATGAGTCAATTAACCTTTCTGGTCCTCATTTTCCTCCTCTATAAAATTAGAGGGTTGGACTAAATGACCTTGTCCCTTCTGGCTCTGAATCTATGATCCTATGATAAATTGAGGGCATAAAAAATGATTTCTCAGAATATGAAAGGAGACATTGACTATAAAGTTCACACATCAGACTGACTTTCCTTTTGTACTAGGGAAGGATAATGAGGGTAAGGACCACATAGTGCATATACTTGATAAAGTGTCTCATCTCACTAAGTGTTTATGCCACAAGTGTTATAGATAAGAGTAGAGTGTCAAGATGTGGAGATAAGCACTTTTAAACAGTACAATCAAAACAAAAGGATATGGCAACATTACATACCTACTCAAATGTCAGAAATGTTTATCAATGGTCATAATAATAATAAGTTAAATGACAGTGTGTATGTGTGTACACACATGTATACACATATATGCATGTATACATATGCAGAAGTACATATATATATGTGTGTATGTATATATATATGTATATATATATAAATTTATGGTTGTAGTAAACCAATGCTTTTCATGGACTTATTTCCTAGAAAGCACCTTTCATATCTTTTGTTTTAGGATGAAAAGAATGGTTGGTACCTTTGAACTTCATTGATAAAAATTTTGTATTATAACATTCACCACACTTTATTTATGAACGTGGAAAATCAATGGCCAAGTGTCAAAGTATGGGGAGGGGAAAGACATAATCTTTAGTATACTTGGAGATAACTATCACCACACAAAAGTCTCAGTGTATCATAAAACTGAAAAATGCATTGCAAACAGATTTGTTATAATTCAATAGTGTTTTCCCCCTCTCATGGAACAAGAGAACATAAATGTGAGCAATAACATTTTAGGATATGTAATACTTTAGTGTGTACTTTCTTTGGTATGTTGTTGAATAAAAAGAAGAAATGTGATCACAATTATTCATCTAGGCAAATGGGTCTGGATTACCAGCATATAAAAAGTGATTGTACTACCACATTATCCATGGGAAAGACATCACTATCATATCAAAGAATTATAATAACACAAGAGAATGTCTTCCTTACATTGTGGAAAGAGTATTAGTCCCAAATTTGCCACTGGTGCTTTGTGAGCTTGGGAAGTTTCTCTGAATTCTATGGTCTCAGCTTCCACATCTGTGAAATGAAAGATTTGGACTAGATAAACTCTGTCTCCTTCCAGTTCTGATATTCTCTTATTTACATTTCTTTCTCCAGCCTTTACATTTTGTAATCTATGAGTAAATAAGAAAATTCCCTTGAAAACTACACTAATTTATTGTGCTAACTCAAATACTAGATTAATATAGACTGAGAGTAAATATGTGGGGCAGTGTTTATTTTGATGTGAGATCATCATAATATTTGTTTTGTGGGAATATTACTGGGAAATATTGATAAATTGGAATAGTGATCAATTTGAGGAGTCCTTCAATCAACTTGATGAGATTATATACTGTATAAATTTGTCCATGCTTTCAAAGTGGCAGCTACATTTTTAAATAATGAGTTATTAATGAATAATGAATTCATATTGAGAGGATGTTTGTATTTGAAGTGGAGAATCTTCACGATATAAGACCGTAACCTAAGAACTTAATCCCACATGGCAACAATTAGTAGGCATTGTGGAAAACTGCTAAGATATTTTGCAGCAAGTAGGCTTTTTCCAATACCCTTCAAATCACCCTTAGCTAGGCAATTGCCAACTCTGGTTTATGGGTAAGGGTAACCAAGGTGATATACCATGGGTATTCTTTATTTGGTGAATCCAGGGGAAAATACTGAAAATAGAGTGGAAAGAGCACAGCAATGCAAATCAGTAGACCTGCATTCTATCCCTGACTATCACTTCCTAGCTTGCAGAACTTTAAGAAAATCACATAAGCTCATTAGTTTTCTTGGACTAAACTGAAGGAGTTTTTAACCTATAGTACTTGAACTTGATTTTTAGAAAATAACTTTTCATTTCATTGTAATATTTTCTGTAATTCTGTTTTATATTTTATGCCTTTTAAAACATTATTTTGAGCAAGGAGCCATAGGTTTTACCACACTGCCAATGGTTTTATGACACCAAAAATGTCAAGAAACATTAAAAGATCTCTAACCTTTCTAGTTTTTTTAAATTTTATTTTATTGATATATTTTTCTACACATTCAATTCCAGATATATCACTCCCACTTTACCTACCTAACAATACATATCTTTTAAAAAAGATTCCAAAAGAAAGAAGAAATCAGTTCAGCACAACCAACCAACATGTCCCTGGGTCTGACATTGTATGTGGTATTACTTCCAGTTCAGTTTGGGATTTGGGTGGGTTTGTTGTTTGGTTCTTTCCACTTATATTTTTGTAGTTAGTGTCTAAATTATTTACTTGATTCTGCTTAGTCTACCCTGAATTATTTTAAAGGTCTTCCCATTTTTTATGAAATCTCTGAATAAAATTATATTCATGTTGCATGATTTGTTTAGCCATTGTCAAATTGATGGATACCTATTTTGTTTCTTCCTCTTCTTCTTTTGTAGGAGCATTTTAAAAGTATGGTCACTTTTGATAAATGATTCAAAGTTATTCTCCAGAAAAGTTGGATTAATTCACATCTCTACTCACAACATATTAATGCACCTATCTTTGTGCAGTTCTTCTAATGTTGGCTCCTTTCACCCTTTGTCATCTTAGCTAGTTTGCTGAATGTGAGTGTGTTGGAACCTCAGGGTTGCTTTGATTTGCATTTTTCTTATTACTTATGAGGAACAGTTTTTTATATGGCTGTTAATAGCTTGAAATTTGTTGAGAGCTGCTTGTTCATATTCTTTGCTTATACAATGGAGAATAGTTTGTTCATATAGTTATGTTAATTCCCTATATATCTTAAAACATCAGATACTCATCCAAGATTTCAGGCAGTTCTTTTCCCTCCCCATATGGTAATTTCTCTTCTCTTCTGTCTTTAAATTGTAAGATTCTATGAAATTGGTCCCCTGCAGGCTTCTTCATAGCAATTATCAACATATACTAGCCCTGAAGTTAATGCTTTTAACTTTTAAAAAATCTGCCATCCAAATTCTGAGGCAAGAACAATGATCAGATTGGAACTAGAAAAACTTTCTTACATTCAATAATGAAAATTTTATTTTAAATTTCTTGCTTTATTAACTTAGATTGCTAAAACAAAGTTGGGGGGAAGCATGAAAAACAGTAACAAATGACCTAACAGTAACAAATGACCTAAAATAGGAAGCTGGAGAGGTGAAGAAGTTATATAACATCCAGGAAATATAGAGAGTAGGCATATTTTGACAAGATGGTGGGACAAAACGTGTGATAAAGAAGATTTGGTCCCTATATAATATATTCTCTCAGCCTCTGTTGAATTTGCAGAGGCTTGAACGTTAGCAAACTTGGTTTTTAATTTATTCTGCTATGGTTGTATTGACAGGGAACCAAAATGTATTGTGATGTCCTCGCAATAAAACAGTCAATCAATTATTCAGTTTGTTTACATTTTAACTAATTTGAATCCAACAACACTCTATGAAAGATTTACTGTGTGCCCTGCCCTATGGAACCAAAGACCTTATTTGACTCAATTGCTTTGGGCAAGATAAAACTTAATGTCACCTAAAATTTTAAGGTAGACAAAAATTGTCTTCCCCACATGTCTCCCAGTTCTACACATGCTCTACAATTTTATCTTTTCTGAGTCAGTGGTATCCCTTAACTTAACAAATGCCTACTACCTTTCTGATCTCTCTCCTTCCTTTCAAAATGTTCTGAGATTTTGTTTTCAAACTAAGATATAAAATTTTTGTTGGTTTGTAACTATCAAGAGAACAAACTTTTATTCTATCAATTATCAGCAAACTGGTGGCTAAAATGTAAAGGGTATTGCATAGGATTAGGATGACGATCTACAGGAGGTCAGAGTCATTGACTTTTGAAGAGTATGAAGAGGTATGAGAATGTTCCTCATGGAGTGGATGATGCCATTGTTAAACCTTCAGTGAATAGATACAGCAGGAGAGGGACAGCCTGAAATCAAAGGGATGATTCCACTTTCTAGCACCAGAGGTCCTTCATATCCCAGTTGGAATATTAGGCCAGTAGCAGGATTTGAAAAATACCTTAGGCTGATACCATTGCAAGTGATTACTTTGGAGTAGATGGAAGATGCTGGCCTGCTCCCTACTAGCCTTTCCCCAGGAGACATTCTACATCAACCAGGAGGTGAAAGGTCAGGTTGCTAGCTAACTATAGATCCAATTCTCTTTGCACTGCTTCCTTCTATTTGTGTATATAATGTGAGAGGAGGAGTAGGATGGGGTAAATTTAGAAAAAATACTAGATTATGGAGATCTTAAATAAAAGAACAAAAGATCACTTGTGAAAGACTAAAAGGTAAAATTACTGGATTATTGCATACCTCTATATTGTCAAACTTAGACACTCTTCCATAGGTAAGGATCCCTGTGGGCCACAGATTGGCTTAGAAAGCCACATGTTAACATTATATCTGTTCTATTGTAATTTTATTTAATTTGTCAAATATTTCCCAATTACTTTTAATCTGGTCCAGGATGCAAGTGTGTGACCTATTGGCTATGTGTTTGAGAACTCTGATCTAGATAGCGGTAATGAGATCCTGAATAAGGATAACGTATGTGAAAATAGCAAGGTCAGGGAAATATTGTGCAGGTAGAATCAATAAAACTTTATACCTGATTGGTTATAAGAAAAGTCTTATGAGTAAAAGGTTTAAACCATAGCAGATTGGGTGATTGGTGGTACCAAAGATAAACTTAGTAAAGTCAGAAGGAGGAATGGGTTTAGAAGGAAAGATGATAAATTCAGTTGGTGGAGAGAATAATGCTTGTTTATTCTCAATTACAAGAAAATGTCTTGAGTTGGAAAAAGCAAGATGGAAAACTATAAAATAGTTTAATGATGCCATGAAAATTGATTCTTAAAAAATTAGGATGAGATTAATTACTATCATTCAACCTAGTGAGAAATTTAACCTATCACTGTTCTATTCCTTCTGATATTGAAAGTGAAAATAAAGCTGAATAAAAATGGAAAAATTCAAGTCTATCAACTACATATCTTCTCAACATGATAGTAGACATTAATATATTGCCTTATCTACAAACTTCAATCACCCAGGTTCTAGATGTCTACTTTATGCTAATCATTTGGATAATACAAGCTGAAAATGCAGCAAATTATTTCAATGCTTTGATTATCCTAACACAAACATATTAAAATTCCAAAGCAAGAATATAGTCATAGCTCATGAGAAGGGGAAAAAAAAAAGATTGGTCAATGAAATCCAGTATTGAAAAATTCTCCAGGGCTTACTGAGCCTATTTTGGAATATGAGATGGAGAGGATCTGGCCAGACTAAGATCATGCTTCCAAGATTAACCATCATTGGTCAGTCATCCATTACAGTTAAAATTCTTCAATGACCCTCTTTTCTCTTTTCCTTAGGTGGGATGACATTGTAAATATATCCCTCATCCCCCTCTCCCTCTCACCCTAAATATCTATAGTCATGCAAAACCAATTTCTATAGTGGTCATATCCTAAAATGTGTGTTTTATTTTGTTCCTTGGTTTCATTCCCTCATTGTCAGAAGATGAGAAGCTGGTTTCGTCATATGACCTCCAGAATCATGGCCAGGCATTACAATAATCACTGTTCTTAATTATCTTAAAATTATTTTTGTTTATAATATTATTATTATTATGAAAGTTGTTCTACTCTTCTCACTTCACTCTGCAGTAGTTCATAAAAGAAAGATTTGTTAAGCACTTATGATTTGCAGAACACTTTGTTAAAAGCTGGAGATAAAAGTAGAAAAGACAGTCCCTGCTTTCAAGGAGCATATTCACGTTTAAATTGCAGAAACAACTTATATGGACCAAATCTGATGAAAATATCCTATGGTCCCTAGGGTATAGCAAAAATGCAGTTGGTAATATCTCTTTTAAATGTCATTTATATGATAAAATCCTATCAGTCTCTCATGTTGAGCCATTTGTTATTGAACTGGAAACATTACTTTTCCAAGCAATCTTGGCTTCAGGTTCCTGGGCTTTCTCAATCAAGGTCTGAGAGGAGATGGTGGTCAAGGTCATGGTGATGGTAGTGTTTTGACTTGCCTGGCACATGGTGCCTTCTATCTCCCTTTCAGGGTGCCTTATCTTATAGTTAATACAAGTCTTCCCAGGTTTCTGTTGGAGAGATTTAAGTTGTGGAATTGATATATAATCAATGCTAAACTGTGCAGTACAGTCAAGAAGCACAATAGGAGTTTAACAAATCAATATTTAAAATAAAGAAAAAAATTCCTATTCTCTGGAATGGCCATAAGAACAAGTGCTGTTGGGGTGAGATCATTTTATAGTTACGTTAAAAGACCCATTTACCAAAAAACAGCATTTCTACTGGCCTGTCATAGTGCGTGAAATTTCACCATAAAAATCCTATAATTTCAGGATTTCCAAGCTGCAAGGTGTTCTGTTGCCCTTAGATCCACTCTAGAGCAAGGGCAGGAATGTGAGGGGCTACAGCCATGTGGATTAGTTCTATGGCACTATGGCAGAGGAAGGAAGAGGCTCTAGCTAGGGTGTTTTCATTCAGAAAGCAATGAATCAATGGGATTGGAGTAGGAAGGGACACCAACAAGCTTTTAAACTAAAGTGACCAGAATCCATTGCAGCAAACATCATAGAAGGCAGAACAATTGGTTGGGGGGCTGCTGCAGAACTGAAAAGTGCCAACAGCTATAGCAGTAGCTTAAGCAGAAGCAGGCTTAAAGCCAGGGACAAAACAAAGTACAATGAAGTGGAAGGTATGACCTAGATGTCGAGTCAAGGTTTGGTATGTAGCAGGGAAGCAAAAATACTATAGAGCTAGACAAGAAGCAATCCAAGCATTTCCATTCTGTGTGCTTGTTTTGCTCAGGAACAGCCAAGTTTTGCCCTCTGGCTTCCCCTGTATTCCCTTCAAGTGGAGATCTCTACCATGCCACTCTAGTCCAAATTATCTTCCATAGCAACCACTCAACTCTACAATGCTGCCCATTGAAGGGACTTTAGAGATGTTTTAATCTTACCTTTAGGAGTTATTTTTGTCAGATCTTGAGAGTTAGTCCTCACAGCCCCATGTAAAATGCGAATATGATATCTTTAATTTTACCCAATCTTTTAGAGGCTTTGTCATGTTTGATTTTCACAACAACCCTCTAAGGATTTTATCATCATTCCCATTTTACAGATGAAGTTTAGAGAGTTAAAGTGACTGTCAGCCTCATGTATGACATCATCATCTCTAGAAACTCATCATTCTGCAAGAAATCAATTCAGAAACTAACACCCTCTCAAATTATTTCCCATCTTAACTGAGGGACTTCATTCTGCCCTTGAACCAGTAACTCATGTCACCCTAACTCCCATTTCAGCTTCTTTTTATGTGTTGTGCCTTCCATTACATTGTGAACTCCTTGAGGGCAGACCCTGCCATGATTTTCTTTGTATCTCCAGGGCTCAGCACAGTGCCTGGCACATGTTGTTGAATCATTTCAGTCATGCCTGACTCTTCATGACCCTATTTGGGGTTTTCTTGGCATAAATGCAGGAATGCCTTGCGGTTTCCTCTCTTGTGCATTTTACAGATGAGGAATGGAAGAAAAGAGTGTTAAATGACTTACACAGGGTCACATAGCTAGTAAGTATCTGAGACTGGATTGAATTCAGGTCCTCCTCATTCCAGGGTCGGTGTTCTATTTACTGTGCCACATAGTAGAGGTCACATGGTAGGCACTTATTAAATGTTATTGACTTTATTGACACAGCTAGCAAGTGGCCAGGGCAGGATTTGAATCTGTTTCTTCTCTGTCCTAAGTCTATGTTCCATCTACTATACCATATTGCTATCTGAGAAAAGATTGGGACGCAGAATAATTTTTTCTACCAGTGGTAGAAGTCTGTCTGCAGGAGGAATAGAGCGCTTCAGAGGAGTGGGGTGGAGTGTGTGTATATTCTTTTGGGGAGGGAGGCCCCACCAAATAAAGGTAAACTTCAATGACTTCACAGTTTTGCCAAATGCATTTCTCCTCTACTCCACTTTCAGTGTCACCCTCCCTTCCCCTCCACCCCACTTTGACCATGACTTCAAATTATTAAGCTGCATTCCAGGGTCCTCATTAAAGCCATCTGGCTCATCCTCTAGCTGGGAAGTATTTGTAATATGGCAATGCTCAGTGGGCTTCCTCTTGCAGACTTGAAGCACAAAAAACCTTGAGTATTCTCTTTTGCAATTAGGTGTAATGAATAAAATATTGCAGTCCATTCAAATTGGAGGGAGAATCCCTCCTGCTGAAGGGTTCACAATTCCTCTCCAAAAGTTGCTCCAATTTGAAGTCCTCCTGGCAGATTAAATACTCTTAGAAAGGCTTAAGATTCTTGGATAGGTTTGTGTCTATGTATTCAGACTTCAGAACCCTGAGAGAAGGAAATGAAACTTAAATTGTAGCTCTCTGAGAGCAGAATCTTATCTCTACATTCTTTGTCTCTCAACACTAGGCTTTGCCTAGTGGTTAAAATTTTATTGATGAATTGAAGTGAAACATCAATTCAATCCATGTCAAATAAATTAATTCCTTCTGTCTACATTGGCTATAACTGGGGTAATGGGATCTGTTGTTGATATTATATAGCCTGACTTGTTCAGAGGACTGGATCATAGTCACAAGCACATACCCAAGGGGGAGATTCAAGAAGTCAGGCCACTATGTAAACTATTACGTATGTAATGAAGAAGAGGGCAGGAAGGAAGAATTGTTGAGATGTTAAAATGTACACAATTCTTTCTCTGAGACAATACTACAAGGTAGATTTGATAGGATACTAAGTAGTACCCTCTCCAAAATATGAAGTCCTCTGCTTGAGAGACAATATGACATAACGGATAGAGTATCAGTCAAAAAGGGCTGAGTTCAAACCTTATCTCAAATACATACTAGCTGTGTGACCTTGCTTAACATTTCTGAGCCTCAGTTCCTCATCTGCAAAATGAGGGATTGGACTTTATGGTCTCTAACATTCCTGAAAGATCTAATTCTATGAGGCCAAGATCTTATGCTTTTGATCCCACTATTAGAACATTATTATTTTGAATTATGAAGATTGGGTGATCTTCCAAAGATCCTTATTAAAATTTAATTACCCAGGGATAGTTAGAGCCTAAATCTTTATTGGACAATATTTTAGTTAATAGGTAACCCTTAACAGGGATTTATAGGCTGGAATGTGAATAGCATCATAAAATTATCAGGGAAACAACCATAGAAAAATGGACTGGGGGATAAGGGATCTTTACAGGATTTTCAGATGTTTGGGAAAGGCAAGAAATCCTATTGTTTGAGAACTTCTAATCCTTCATCCAGGTAAAATCAGATTTTAATGAATACCAAGGTCAATATTGAAGGGGAAATCATTCATTAAACATACAGCCTATTGATTGTTGAGAATGGGGGTTGGGGAGGGGGAGGGAGATGGCCCTGATGTTGCCTCCTTATATTATATAAGCTTTAGAATTCTTAGCTCTACCCACCCCCAGCCAGGTCCTTCTCCTGGCCTTGTTGGCACTGTGCAGTTCATGCTGCCTGGTTTCCCATCTCCTTTTGATAGTGCCCTTGTATATTAGTTGCCAAGAACTACATGAGCAGCATCTGGGGCAGCAGTGTCATTGCCATGTGGAATCACTGCCTCCCTCACTATCCGGTAACTGAACACTGTATTTGTCTTGCTGGTTAATAGTTAATTCTCCTAGCAAGAAGTCCTGGAAAGAAGGGAAATGGCATTTTCAAGTGTACTGCAGCATGTTCTCATGATGAATGCAATTAGGGGAAAAAAAACAACTTCAGCATTAAATCGAATGAAGGAGGAAGGAAATGGTAAAATATCAGAATCAGTATTTATAAATAAAAAAAATTTAGATCTGCAAATTGTCCAGAGCTCTGGTATATACATTATTTCATCTAATTCTTCTAGTGTCCCAGGGAAATCATCTTTACGGGCATTACTGATGAAGAAATAGACTCAGAAAGATTATCTGATGTACTTAAGGTCAAAAAGCAAGAGGAACAGAGCTCAAAATAAAACTCTGGTCCTTTGAGAGTTCATTTCCTTCTCTACTTGCCCAGATAACAACTACGGTAGAAAGATTTCCTTAGTTTCTCACTGAGGAAAGATTGGCTGGAATACCCAACTCAGAAACAATTCTGGGCAAGTCAATATCTCTTCCCTCTTCCTTCATCTGTTCCTCTTAGTTATTCTATATTCCATCAACACTCACCTCAAATCTAACCTGGTCCAGGAAGGAAGGAAGGAAGAAATGGAGAGAGGGAGGAAGGAAGAAAGGGAGGGAGGAAATAAAAACAGTACCTGTTCACAAAGAGCTCACAGTCAAAGGGGAGAGTCCAAAAGCAACTAACTATGTACAAGAAATATGTAGTACATATGGGGAATAACCAACAGAAAAAAGGCATTAGCATTAATGAGGATCAGAAAGGCTTTCTGTAGAAGGTGGGGTTTTAGGGGGGATTTGAAGGAAGTCAGGCAATTTAGGAGGTAATGATGAGGAAAGAGAGCATTCCAGATATGGGAGAGAGACAGTGCAAAAGCTTGGAGTCAGGAAATATAGTGACTTTTGTGAGAAATAGTAATGTTCTTTGATGCCACTGAATGCATATATGTAGCAGGAAGGGAGATATAAAGGATAAAAATACTGGAAAAGTAAGGAGGGGGCATAGTTTATGAAGAACTTTCAATGCTAAACATTTTCATATTTTATCCTGTAGATATAGGTCAGAACAGTTTTTTGTTAAATTGGCAAGGGAGTGTGTGACATGACCTGTACGTTAGGAAGATCACTTTGACAGCTGAGTAGAGAATGGACTGGAGTTGGGAGAGATATGTCAGGGAGATCAAACAGCAGGCTGTTGGTATGGTCCAGGTGTGACATGATGAGGGCCTTTGCCTTAGCCATAGTGGTGGCAGTGAAGTGAGATTTATACTACAGGTGTTATTATTGCTGTTTTAGACTTGAAGAACCTGAGGCTGAGAAATATTAAATAACTTTCCATAGGTGATAAAACTAGCTAGTTTCTGAGAGGGATTAGATGTCAGCTATCCCTCACACCAAATCAAGAACATTATCCATTATGCCACACTATTCCCTTTCTAGATCAGGAGTCCTTAAACAGTGAATCAAGATATGACAAAGGATTTAGAAGTCTTACCTTACTCCACTTCTGACTCCATTTTCTGGACTTATTTTCCTCATCTACATCTGCCTTATCTCTCTGCAGAAACCCATCCCTTACTCCCCTCATTAGTGAATGTCTGCTCAGAACAAGATTTCTGAATAGGTCCAAGAATACTCCACTCCTTACTTCTCTTTCCAGACATATAGTCCTCTTCCTATCTAGCTGTCTTGCTCCTGGATTGGTACCCTTCCTTTCTCATGCTTCTTCTAGTTCCTCTTTATGTGTTATCCTTCGCATAAGAATGCAATCTTCTTGAGGGCAGGAGGAATGTCTAGTTTGTCTGTACTTATATTCCACAGCTTAGCTCAGTGTTTGATAGATACTAAGCATTTAATAAGTGTTTTACCTTTTTTCCTTTCACTTTCCCTTGATTTCTTCTTTCTTTTTCCTTCTCTATCTTCATTTCTTTCTTTTTGCTTTCTCATTCTTTCTCTGTCTCTTCCTCTCTTCCTTTCTCCTTCCTTTCTTTCCCTCCCTCCCTTCCTTCCCACCTTCTTTCCTTCCTTCTTTCTAGTTCAAAACCAGGTTTGCTGCTACTACCACATTCACTTTTCTACTATACATGGCTTTCTGAAATCTTCAAAAGGAAAGAGAGGAGTTATCAATGATACTCCCTCCCTTTTTCACTCTATCAACTTTAATATCAGAAAGCATCCAGTTTTTTTTTTGTTATTTTACTTACTGAATTATTCTTAATATTATTTCCTCTGCATGGTGATATCAGAGTTTTTGTAAATGAAAAGTAGTTCTACCTCCAATAAAAGTTGAGGGAATATTCCTTCTTACTGTCTTTTCTGGCCTTGCTCTCTTTTTCCCTTCTCTTTTTTTCTTTGTTCTCCTTTCTCTTCCCTTGTCATTCTTTATATCTTGCTACTTTTTCCTCACCTCTTATCTTTGATGCCCTAACTTTGTTGCTTTTAAATCTTCTTTTTGTTTTTTTGTCCCTTTCCTTATCTTTTCCTCCTACCACCTTAATTCCTTCTACTACCCTTCTCTTCTTTCTTCATAGTTTATCTCAAAAACAGGGGAGCTATGACTACAGATTGAATGAGATTGATATAGGAAAAATAAAAATAACATGGTCTTCCTTTCTTTGTTTCAATCACTAGAGATTAGTGATATTCTATGACTATCCAGAGAAAGTACAGTTTCTATGTCAAAGTGAGTATTATGGTGAAAGTGACCTGCATTTTTCAGCAAGAATCTAGCAAAAAGTTAGACCCTACCATTCATTTTGAGACATTAACAGAAAGTCATGCAAAGTGTCATATAAGATAGTTATTGATCCAAATGGTCCCTCAGAGGGAAAAAAATGGGCTAGATTGAAATGCCCAGTTATCTTCTCTGGTCTCTTGTCATAATGTAAAAGTTAAGTGAATCTAGATCTCAAAACTATCAGCAGCCCCTGTGCCAGAGTAGAGCTACTTGCTTATCTTTATACCTTGCTTACAAGGCTGAAAAAACACAAAACAAAACAAAAACCTTTGCAGTTGTATGCAATTTCAAATTGTTGCTTGTCCCTCAGCTTGAATCCATAAGAAGTAGCTAAGATATTGCTATCAACATTCGTTTCTTATCATCTCAAACAAAGCTCTAATTATCTTAGCAAAGGACCAACTACGCATGTGCTAACAACTGGCCAGTTTAACAAAGAACAACTGATCAATTCAAGTAAAACATATAAGGAATAGTCTTATCCATTGTTTGACAGAATTTACAAGTCACTTTCCTAGACACCATATTACTCTTAGTGCATTTTTATGAATTAAAAAAACAAGATCTCTACATTTTGATCAACCTACATAGATCAAAATTCATCGTAGACCCATCTTTGTGAATAGAACAGTAATTCACAGTCAACTTAAGGTCAAGGATAGGGACCACCTGGTGCTAGGGAATTTATTTTCTGTTTTCACCAGCCATATGGCAAGACATTTAGCTTCTTCTGGCTTATTACCAGAATCATAACTAGCATGGGGTAAATGGGATTTTGCTTCAGGTTGCTAACATCTGTAGGGAACTGTTTCATCCTAATATATTTTTCTGTACCTTGTGAGCCTCTGTTGTTCCTGAATCTTTGGAAGCAACCACTTCAACAAACCTATTCCCTCTTCTTTCCCATGTGATTCTACTCCCTAAAAGTTCTAGCAATGTTATGGCCCTCTCCAGTGCCTTTCTGCTACACCAAAACAATTATACCTGACCAGGGCAGAATACTCTCATTGCACTACTGAACATGGGGACCTGATCAATTTGGGAAGTCAAAAATCAGTGGTGGAATCAGCTGCAGTGATAGTGCAAGACCTTTGTCATATCCTTCCCCCAAATGCATAAATCAATATATTCCTGGAGCTAAATTTCCTAGTTGTGGTTCTGTTTATCACTGATACTTAACACACTTTTCTCATCTATGCTTTGAACCTCTTCAGTGATTGTTTATTTGGAGGTCAATGATCCTTTGGGTCTTTTATGCCATTTTTCTAAGGACTAATATAAGTCTATGTCAGTAACTGCCTTCTGCTCTCTGCAGTCTCATTCCTAAATCAGTCAGCTGTCTTCAGTTACAATTACATGAAAGCACTCAGGAATTTGCTCCATCTGAGCAATTAAGAGAGTTAGATATGGGACAGTAGATATCTGTAGCTACCAAGGTCCATTCAAATATAATAGTTCCCCATTTTTTTCTGGTCCAATATGTGTTGATCTCCACTTTTCTAAGTATTTTATTGCTCTATGATTTTATCCACCTGACCCCTATTTAATTTTACCTAAGTTTCTAGACTGGCAATCTATTCCTGAAACTTTGCTTATCATTGTAATACATGTATCCTCCCCACCACATATTGACCCTCTCTTTTCCTAAATATCTTAACTTCCTCTGATTCCTGTTGCCTCTCTAGTACTCTACTCTTACTACATCGTCCTTGCCCAGGAAATTTACATGAGACACATACATTCTGATACATCCATTAAAGAGAACAGAGAAAAACAAAAATGACAGCAATGACAACAAATGGCTAGGTGACATGATAAAACTTGTCCCCATGCTTTTTCAAGAAAGGTTGGAGGCACATGAAAGAGAGAGTGCATTTAATGCAGAGTTCTTTCTTTGGCTCCTTCTTTGCTCATATCTGTTTTCTAACATTCAAAGGCTCAGTGCTTAGTGTATTCCTTTGGTCTGGAATCCCTTTCTTTTCATGATCCTCTAAGCTGATATCTCTTTTGAGTATCAGGCCACTGGACTTAATTAAATACAATTGTGGGGCTTGTATTTTGGAGCATGAACTAAGAGACTTTCAGGTAAAGGAACTTTAAAAAAAATAGACAAAGGGAGAAATAACCAGGTCCAAGCAGGCAGCTGAAAAAAGTAGCTCAGGGAACCCTTCCAGAGTTTGAGGTGATAGGGAAAGTGTGTGGAAGACGATAAATAAGAAAACCACCGGGCAGAGGAGTTATTACAGAAGAAAAAACTACTTTTTACTTTTCAAAATTTAAATATAGACAATGAAAAACAAGAAGGCTTTCATCTCAATTACACAGTATACTTGGCTTTCAAAAACTGTGGTCTAGAGATATTTTAGGGCTTATTAACAGCAATATTATTAGTATAAACACTGGGAATTTTATATGTGGCAAAAGATCATTTCCTGGCATTTATAAGTCTATGACAAGCAGCATTTTTTATGCCATTTTTTTTGCGCATAAAGCCCCTGTTTGCACTCAACAGTCATGTGAAGGAATAGCTAGGACTGTGGTAGCCAGTATTTTACTACATAAGTGAAGGCATTTATTTAAAAAAAACTTTATTATTTCTCCTTCTTATTATGTTATCCCCACACCCACTATCCCCCATGTTGAACAATAAATGAAAGATAAAACCTTCATGAGATATTTACATCTCTAGCAAAAAAACAAAACAAAACACAGTCTCACACTGGCTCTGTCAAAAAAAAGTATGTCTTTTTGCATTTTAAGCCTATTAACTTTCTGGTTAGGAGGTAGGTGGCATGTGTAAACCTTAGTCTTTTGTTACTTACTGTTTTTATCAGCTCTAAAGTCTCTCAAAGTTCTTTTTATTAAAAAAGATACAATGTTATCTTGGAATATATTGTAATACAGTTTATTTATGTTTCCTAGCTTTCCTGATTTAAGTCCGCATTAATTCATAGAGATCTTTCTAGTTTCCTCTGAAACTGTCCATTTCATCTTTTTTATTGCACAATATTATTCATTACCTTCATATATCATAGTTGTGTAGCCATTTCCTAATAAGAAGTCACTCCCTAGTTTCTAGTTTGGGCTACTATCAAGAGTACACACATCCACAAGTAGGTCTTTTTATTCTTTATTCGCTTTGGGCTATAAGTATAGTAATATTAAAGTGGAATCAAAGGGTATATGCAGATTAGTAAATCTATAGGCAAAGATCCAAATTGTTTTCCACAATGAAAAATGAATTTATATTTCAATTAAAAATGTATTAGTGTACCAATTTCCCTGCATCCCCTTCAGCATTTGTTATGTTCCTTTTTTTTTGTTATTTTTCTTTTTGAACTCTAAATACATTATCTAGTAGTAATCTGAAATGTGTGTGTGTCTGTGGGGGGGGTTAATGCACCATTATTGGGGCATAAATACATGGTGGGGAGGGTAACCAGTCAAACAGGTTTTTATTAGTTCACATTATCATGAATCAGACCACCAAGGCATTTTTTTTAATATAAATTAATTTGAGCAAGAGTGAGAAGAGGAGAAAGGGAAGGGAACATACCACAAGCTCCTTTGGGATTAGAGACCCTGTGTTAGAGAAACATAGATTGCACTTATCTGGAGATTCTCTCGGAGTGGTTGCATCTGTGAGACTGAATCGCTGCAAACTGTATCATTATAATTTTCTATTATGACCATCAGGATTAGTGATGTCTATCAGTTTCTGCCTATTTGTTGCTCCCTCTACCCTGTGGCTAACAAATCCCAGCCTCCTATATCTTTAATAATTTTTTTATTTTTATTAATTAAGTTTATTAATATCCATTTTTGAGTGAATCTGGAGGCAGAACCAAGATGGTGGTTTAGGAGAAGTCACCCACTCTCTCAACATTCCCCTCCAAACAACTCAAATCAAATTTTGGAGCAGTAGAGACAAAAAAGTATTTTTCTGGTCTAAGAAAATGTAAGAAGTCAAGAGGAGAACTCTATGACATCAGGGTGGAGGCCTATCTGGATCTCACACGTGGCAGCAGAAGCTTTGAGAGTTTTCAGCCCAGAGACAGTAATGGGGTTGGATAACCAGTCAGAGATTTCAGGGAACCTTTTTTTTTTTGAGGCAATCAGGGTTAAGTGACTTGTCCAGGGTCACACAGCTAGTGTCAAATGTATTAAATCAGATTTGAACTCAGGTCCTCCTGGCTCCAGGGCTGATGCTCTATCCACTGCACCACCTAGCTGCCCTCAGTGAACCTGTTGCTGCCATTTGTTACAGCTGACACTGACTAAATCTCTATTACCTAAACACAAGTCTAGGTTGCAGTTTAAGGGCAGAGAGGAGGACTGGAAGTCTGTCACAAGGGAGCAGGGGCCATGCCCCAGGTCCAAAGCAAAGAGGAGTGCTAGCACTTGTGGCTGGAACTGTTCCTTGGTAAATGCCAGAGTACAGAACAGGAATGCAGTGACCATACATCTGATAGGATTGTACCACATTAGAAGCATCAAAAACTTTCAGATCCCCAAAACTATATCTAAAAACAGCAACATGAAAAAGCCTCTAGCTTGGAAGAGTACCTGCCTATCAAGAGGTGAGCAGAGCCCAACTTTAATATAAAGTTCAAAGTCAAGAAAATAAGCTGGAAAATGAGCAACCAACACCACACCCACAACAAAAGAATATGACTATAAAAATCTACTATTTTTGCAGAAAAGATCAAGACATAAAGTCAGAAGAAGACAGCAATGCAAAAACAGCTTTTAAAAATGTCTAAAAGAAAAATACTAATGGGACTAAAGACAAACAAGAATTCTTAGAAGAGTTAAAGACAGAGATCAGAGTCATGCAGGCAAAAATGGGAAAAATGAGTAAGGCAAAAAAAGGAAAAGAGAATTAATAGCTTGGTTAAAAAGAAGAAAAAAAAAAAAGACAGGATACTTCTGGGAGCCAAGATGGTGGAGTAAGCAGTAAGTTGCTCTCATTCTCCCTTATTGACCTCTAACAACCCAGAAAAATATCACTCCAGGAAAAATCTTGAAAGACCAGAGCCAGCAGAAAGATAGGTTGCAGTAGTCTTTTACTCTGGGAGGTTGGGGGATTAACAGGAAAGGCCCTCTCACTCTGATGGAAGGCAAGCCCCACCTCAGCAAACCAGCAGAGATTTTGAACCACAGTGTGGTGAAGCAGGCAAGCACCAACACCAGGACCCCTGTGTGCCTTTGCACAGCCAGGGGAACCAGTAGATTCCAGTTCAAGGAATCACCACATGTGTGGGTGGGCAGACATCCTCCAGTAGCTGAACCTCCCCTTGCTTCAGTGCAACCCCAGCCTGAAGATGTCCCGCAGCAGTCATATCTCTCTATGCTTCAGCACAGTCTGGGTGAGCAGGCATCTTTCAGGGGCCAGCCGCCACCCGCCTACCCTGAGAACTTCAGTGTAGCCCTGGGAAGTGCAGAAAAAACCTCTTGTGGCATCACCACCATTAGGATCCCAGCTCAGCATGGAGTAAACTGCCAGACACCTACAGCCTCTAGTTGCCAGGACCAGCACATAAAGCTAGTGAATAGGTCCCTGGCCCCCAAAACAAGAATCCTGGGGATAGTGCCCCCTGTGCTACAGCAGGAGAGCCCAAATTTAAAAGCCAAAAACTAGGCAAACAAAAAGCAGAAGTGGACAATGATCATAGATTTTTTTCTATAGGGACAGGGAAGATCAAAACACAAATTCACAAGAGGACAACATTGTCAATATACCCACATCCAAAACCTCAAAGGGGAATGTGAATTGCTCTCAAGCCCAAAAAGTCTTCCTGGAAGATGTCAAGAAGGATTTTGAAAGTCAAATAAGAAATCACTTCCAGAAGCCAAGATAACATAGTAAGAAACAAATTGCTCTCACCCTCCCCTATTAACCTCTGAAAGCCCAAAAATATCACCCCAGGAAAAATCCTAGAATAGTTGAGCAAGAAGAAAGATAGGGTACAGCAGTCTTATAGCCCAGGAAGCATGGGGGATTAATAGGAAAGGTCCCTCTAGCTCTGGGGGAAGAGGAGCAGTACAGGATGGGAAGCATCCCAGCAAGTCAGTGGCAAGACCCAACCCCGCAAACCAGGAGGAGATTCTGAGCCCCAGCGTAATGGACCAGGCAAGTGCCAACAACAGGCACTCCAGTGTGCCTAGCAGAGACAGGAGAACCTGTAGATACTAGTACAAAAAAACCCAAAACACCACATGTACTTGCATTTGCCAGCAGCCAAATCTTCCAGTGCTTCAGCAAAACTTCAGGAAGCAGAAGATAATGAATGAAAAGCAGTGACTTGCTTGAGCTCTCCCCCAAACCTCTTCAAATACCTGCAAAAATGGCTCTAAACAAATTCTACGCAGCAGAACCCACAAGAAGAGAGAGTGAAACAAATTTCCAGCCCAAGACAACATTGATGGTTGATTGAAAAGGTCTGTATCACTAAGCTGTGAGAAGAGCACAGTTCAGCATGGGCCATGTAGGCAAACACCAGGCCTCAGCAAACCTGTAGTAGACATCAGGGGACTGAATCACAGGCAGTTGTGGTGGTTTCAAGACTTCTCAACCCACAAAAGCCAAAGACAACTTAGAAAGTCAGTAGGAAAGGTCTGTTAGATGACAGTGAGAGATAAGCTTGGTCTGGTCCCAGTCCTGGCATAACCCAGAGCTCTCAGGCCCACAGACTGAGGGGGAATTGAGTGGCTGATAAGAAGGGGATTGTAGGGATGTCTTTGCTGGTGCTGTAGCAGGAATCTCTTGCTTTGCCTGTGCTTGAATATGAGTCACAGTCTTGTGTGGCAGTCCTGGGGCGAGGAGCACCACTTGCATGGTGCAGCTTGTAGTGGTGGTAGAGAAGGAATCCTTCTCACAGTTCCAAGGGAGAAAAGAGTGCTTGTGGTCATTCATAGACCAGAGCACAGGCCAGGAAAGAAGTAAACACCTCACCCCTTATCATACTACCTGGGAAAAACTGAAAACTTACAGGTCCCTAAAAGTATCTCTGAAAACAGCTGCACAAAACCCTCAAAGCTTCAGACAGTACATTCTTCACACTGGGAGCAGACCCCTACCTTAACAGAGAGTTTAAAACTCAAGTAATTGGCTGGGAACATGAGCAAACTGCCCAAAAAAAGTCAGACCATAGAATCTTTCTTTGACAACAAAGAAGATCAAAACATACAACCAGAAAAAGACAACAAAGTCAAAACTCCTATATCCAAAGCTTCCAAGAAAAATATGAATCAGTCCCAGGCCATGGAAAAACTCAAAAAGGATTTTGAGAAACAAGTAAGGGAAGTAGAGGAAAAACTGAGAAATGAGAGTGATGCAAGAAAATCATGAAAAATAAGTCAACAACTTGCTAAAGGAGATATACACACACACACAAACTGAAGAAAATAACACCTTAAAAAAAGACTAAGCCAAACGGCAGAAGAGGTCCAAAAAGTCAATGAGGAGAAGAATGCCTTAAAAAGCAGAATTGGTCAAATGGAAAAGGAGGTCCAAAAGCTCATCTAAGAAAATAAGTTCTTAAAAATCAGAATGGAGCAAATGGAAGCTAGTGACTTTATGAGAAATCAAGCCATTATAAAACAAAACCGAAAGAATGAAAAAATAGAAGACATTGTGAAATAACTCATTGGAAAAACAACTGGCCTGGAAAATAGATCCAGGAGTGATAATTTAAAAATTATTGAACTAGGGGCAGCTAGGTGGGGCAGTGGATAAAGCACCAGCCCTGGATTCAGGAGGACCTGAGTTCAAATCTGGCCTCAGACACATGATACTTATTAGCTGTGTGACCCTGGGCAAGTCACTTAACCCCATCGCCTAGCCAAAAAAAAATTATTGAACTACCTGAAAGGCCCAATCAAAAAAAGAGCCTAGATATCATTTTCAAGAAATTATCAAGGAAAGCAGCCCTGATATTTTGGAACCAGAGGGTAAAATAGAAATTGAAAGAATCTACTCATTACCTCCTAAAAGAGATCCCCAAAGGAAAACTCCTAGGAATAGTGTAGCCAAATTCCAGAGTTCCCAGGTCAAGGAGAAAATATTGCAAACAGCCAGAGGAAAAAAAAAACAAAACAATTCAAGTATTGTGAAAACACAATCAGGATAACACAGGATTTAGCAGCTTCTATCTTAGGGGACCAGAGGGCTTGGAATATGATATTCTGGAGGTCAAAGGAATGAGGATTACAACCAAGAATCACCTCCCCAGCCAAAGTGAATATAATTCTTCAGGGGAAAAAAATGGACATTCTGTGAAACGGAGGACTTTCAAGCATTCTTGATGAAAAGATGAGAGCTGAATAGAAAATCTGACTTTCAGATATAAGACTCAAGAGAAGCATGAAAAGGTAAACAGGAAAGAGAAATCATAAGGGACTTATTAAAGTTAAACTGTTTACATTCCTACATGGAAAGATGATATTTGTAACTCATGAGACCTTTCTCAATATTAGGGTAGTAGGAAGGAATATATATATATATATATACATATATATACACATATATGTATAGACAGAGGGCACAGGGTAGGTTGAAAATGAAGGGATAATATCTAAAAAAATAATAGTAAGGGTTGAGAGAGGATTGTACAGGGAGGAGAAAGGAAGAGTTAGAATGGGGCAAATTACCTCACATAAAACAGACAAGAAAAAGCTTTTTCCGTGGAGAAGAAGAGGGCAGAGGTGAAAGGGAATGAAGGAATCTTAATCTCATTTTTTTTTGTCTTAAAGAGGGAATAACATACATGCTCAATTGGGTATGGAAATTTATCTTACCCTACAGTAAAATAGGAGAGAAGAAGAAAAGAAAGGGCGGATGATAGAAGGGAAATATAGTTAGTTTTTCATAACATGGCTATTATGAAAGTGTTTTGCATGACTACATGTATATATACATACATATATATATATATATATATATATATATATATATCTTGTATGAAGTTGCTTGCATTCTCAATGAGGGTGGGTGGGCAGGAAGGAATGGAGAGAATTTGGAACCCAAAGTTTTAAAAAGAAATGTTAACAATTGTTTTTACATGCAATTGGATATATAGGCAATAGAGTATAGAAATCTTAACTGCCCTACAGGAAAATAGAAAGGAGAGGGAATATGAGAAATGGGGTGTTAGAAAGGAGGGCAGATTAGGGGAAGGGGTATCCAGAACGCATGGCATCTTGTGGTGGGGGGAGGGGGAAGATGGGGAGAAAATTTGGAAATCAAGATCTTGTGGAAGTGAATGTCGAAAAGTAAAAATAAACTAATAATAATAATAATAATAATGAACTGTAGGAAGCACAACTCCAGGATGCAAAGCTCCAGGCTGGTGGGCATTCTCCAGCAGCCAAATATTTGAGTGTCCTCCAGGGGCCAGACTCCTTACTCCCACCCTGAGACCTCCAATGTTGCTGACTGCACATCAGCATTAGGTAAGCTATCAGACCCCTACAGCCTCCAGCTTCCAGCACCTGAGGCCCCAGCACACAAAGCCAATGACCATGTCCTGGGATCCAAGCACAAGAAGCTTGGGTCAGTGACCCCTGTGTTCCAGCAGGAGAGCTCAACTTTAAAAGCCGTGAAATAGGCAAACACCATGAACAAAAAGCAAAAATGGACAATGATCATAGATTCTTACTATGGGGACAGGGAAAATCAAGGCACAAATTCAGAAGAAGACAACATTGTAAATAAACCCACATCCAAAAACTCAAAGGAGCATATGAACTGGTCTCAAGCCCAAAAAGCCTTCTTGGAATGCAGCACAATGATTTTAAAAGTTAAATAAGAGTGGTAGAAGAAAAATTGGGAAAAGAAATGACAAATATGTAAAAGAGTGTCAATATCTTGGAAAATGAAAGGAAAAAAATGACTGTTGAAAACAAGCCCTTAAAAAATCCAATTGCCCTAGTGGAAAAAAAAATACACTTAAGAAAACAACTCCTTAAAAAGTAAAATTGGCCAAATTGAAAAGGAAGCACAAAAACTCACTGAAAAGAACACCTTAAAAAGTAAAATGGGCCAAATGGAAAAGGAGGCCCAAAATCTAATAGAAGCAAACAATCCATTAAAAATTAGAAATGGACAAGCAGAATTAATGACTCTATGAGATATCAAGAATCAGTCAAACAGAAATAAAAGAATTGAAAAAAAGAAGAAAATATAAAATTCCTCATTGATAAAACAACTGACCTGGAAAATAGATCCAGAAGAGACAATTTAAAAATTATAGCTCTACCTTCAAACCATGATGAAAAAAAAAAAAAAAAAGCCTGGACAGCATCTTTCAGGAAACTGCCCTGATGTCCTAGAACCAGAAAGTGTAAGAGCCATTGAAAGAATCCACCAATCCCCTACTGAAAGATATCCCAAATTTAAAACACCAAGGAACATTGTAGCCAACTTCAAAAATTGCCAGGTCAAAGAGAAAATACTGCAAGCAGCCAGAAGGAAGCAATTTAAATATCATGCAACCACAGTCAGGATTACACAGGACCTTGCAGTTGCCACATTAAAAGATCAGAGGGCTTGGAATATGATATTCCATAAGACAAAGGAGCTTGAATTACAACCAAGGATCAATTACCCAGCAAAATTGAGCACACTCTTTCAGAGAAGGAGATGGACATTCAATGAAACAGGGAACTCCCAGACCTTCCTGATGAAAAGACCAGAGCTCAACAGACAATTTGATCTTCAAATAAAAGACTCAAGAGAAGCATAAAAAGGTAAACAGGAAAGATAAACAAACAAATATGTTATTTGATAATGGCAAATTGTTTATATCCCTATATAGGAAGATGATGCTTGTAACTCTTAAGAACTGTATTTTTATTATGACATTTAGAAAGGTTATACATAAACAGAGGGTATGTGTATAAATTGACTTTGATGTGATGATAAAAAAAATCTAAGAGGTGAAAAGGGTTTGTACTGGGAGAAGAGGAAAGGAGGAGGCAGAAAAGGGTAAATTACATCACATGAAGAGGTGTAAAATCATATTGTAGTAGAGGGAAAGAAGGGAGGAAGATAAGCATTGTCTGAACTTTACTATCATCAGATTTGGCTCAAAGAGGGAATAAGATACGTAAAGAAATCTAACTTACACTATAGCAGAAAGGATGGGAAAGGGGAAAGAAAAGGGAGGGGATGGATACAAGGGAGAGAAGAAGTAGTAGGAGAAAACATTCAGATAAAACTTAAAATACATGGAGTCAGAGTCAGGATCACACAATATTTAGCAGCTATCATTTAAAAGAAATGGAGAGCTAGCAATATATTCTGGAAGGCAAAGGAACTGGGATTACATCAAAAAATTACCTAGCAAAACTGGGCATAATCCTTTCAGAGGAAAAATGAATATTTAATGAAATAGGACTTTCAATAATTCCTGATGAAAATACCAGATTGGAATAGAAAAATTAACTTATAAACCTATGTAAACAATATCTCTATAAAGGTTAAAATGAGCAAGAAATCATATGGGACTAAAAAGTTTAAACTGTTTACATTTCTATGTGGGAAGATATGTGTGACTCCTAAGAATTTCATAATTACTACAGCAGTTTTAGAGTGAATCTACAGAGGGAATGGGCATAAATCTATTATTTTGGGATGCTATCAAAAGACAAAAGGAAGGATGAGAAAAGGGGATATACTATGAGAAAGAGAAATGGAGAGGAAGATTGGGGAAATTTTCTCACATAAATGAGGTGTTAAAGGAATATATACATATGTGTATCTATTCCACACTCACATATATATATGGAGGTGAGTAAGCAACTATTGAACTTAACTCTCATTTGAACTGTTCAAAGAGATAAAAGTATATATACACAAATAGGCATGGAAATTCATCCTACCCAACAGGGAAATAGGAGTTAAAGGAGCTTAAAAAAAGGCAGGGTGGGATAAGAGGGAGAGAAAATTAAGAGTGAGCATGGTTAGAAGCAAAGTAAACTCTTGAACAAATGACATATCAAAAAAGAAAGGGATAAATATATAAGAAGGGGAAACTAGGTGGTGTAAATGATTGAATGCTAGACCTGGAATCAAGAATACCTGAATTCAAATCAGCCTCATATACTTAGTAGCTATGTGATCCTAGGTGAGTAACTTAACCCTGTTTTTCTCAGTTTATTAATCTATTAAAATAAACTAGAGAAAAAATATAAATCACTCACATATCTTTGCACAGAAAATTTAAAATGGGGTCATGATGAGTCAGAGATAGCTGAAACAACTGAACAAGACAAATATATGAGAATAGAATGAATGGAAATACGAAGTTATTTGTAATAGCCATTAATGTAAAAGAGATAAACTTACTCATATAATAGAAGAAGATAGCAAAATGAATTAGATACCAGAATCTCACAATATGTTGTTCACAGAAGATACACTTGAAACAGAAAGACAAATACAACAGTTAAAATAAGAGGCTGGAACAAAATCCATTATGGTTCAACTAAAGTAAAAGAAAAATAAAGGAAGATGTAGTGGTCATAATCTCAGATGAAGTAAAATTTAAAAAAATAGATTTAATAAAGATAGATAAACAGGGAAACTAAATTTTGCTAAAAGGTACCAGAGAAACTGAATTAATATCAATTCTGAACCTATGCATCAAATGAAATACCATCTAAATTCTTGAAACAAAAATGAAATGAGTTGCAGGAGGAAAGAGACAATAAAACTATATTAATAGGGTGCTTCAGTTTACCCCTTTCAAATGTAAATGAATCTAATTACAAAATAAATAATAAAGAAGTTAAGGAGATGAATAGAATTTTAGAAAATTTAGATATGATAGACTTCTGGAATAACTAATGGGAATACAAAAGGTATCCTACTTATTCTTAAATGTTCAAGGCATCTTAATTCTGTAAGAACTAAACATGTATTAAGACATTAAAAAGTTCACAAACACATTAAGAATAGCAACATTTTAAAATTCATCCTTTTCTGACAATGCAATAAAATTACATTTAATAAATGGTCTTTGAAGCATAAATCAAAAAAACTTAATTGAAAACAAAACAACTTAATCCTAAAGAATGAATGGGTCAAAAAAAGTCAAAAGAACCACAGATAATTTCATTACAGAAATTTAAAACAATGAGACAACATAATGGAATTAGTGGAACATAGCCAAAACAACATTTAGGGGAAAATAAATATATTTCTAAATCCTTACATCAATAAAAGGAAAAAAAAATTAGAACTATCAATTAGGTATGCAGTTAAAATAATAACAAATTGACACTACAATTATACATGAAAAAGAAATCCTAAAGTTCGAAGTAGAGATTAAAACTAAAAAATGAAAACAAAACAAAACAAAATGTTGAAATAATAAATAAATTTTGGTACTGCTATATGAATAAATCAATAAAATAACTAAAATATAAGCTAATTTCATTTTTTAAAGAAAGAAGAGAACCAAAGGATAATATCAAAAATTAAAGGAATGAAAATGAAATAAATGAAAATAAAATTAAAACTGTTGTCAGGACATATTTTGATCAATAACATGAAAACAAAACCAACAATCTTGATAAAACAGATAAAAATAGAAAATATAAATTGTCTGTATTAAGAAGAGAGGAAGTAAAAACTTTATGTAACTTCATCTTACAAAAATAAATTGAACAAGATGAGAATAAGCTTTCTAACAAATTAAAAAATATATCCAAGGATCAGATGGATTTAAAATTAAATTCTTTAGAAATTTAAAGAAAAATTGATTTAAATAGATCGTAAACTCTTTGAAAAATTGGTAAAATAATTTTACCAAATTATGTGACCCACACAATTGGGAATAAAAACAGAGAAATAAAACTAATTTTCCTAATGAATGTTTATGCAAAATTTTAAATAAAATACAAACAAGAAAATTGTAACAATTAAAACACAGATCAAAGATCACATTTTATTATCAGGCTGGATTTATAAAAAGAAATGAGATTAGGAAAACTATATGACCATATCAATAAACAACAACAACAAAAATAACAAAATCATATGATTACTTTAATAGATGCAGAAAAAATGCTTTGACAAAATGCACAAATCATTTGTATTAAAAAAAAATACTGGAAAGCACAGGAATAAATGTAGCTTAGCCAAGATGACAGATTAGAGGTTGCAAGCCAGCTAAAATCTTCTCAACATTTTCCTCTAAACAACTTTAAAATAATGACAAATAAATTTTGAAGTGACAGAGCCAACAAAAAGTTAGGGTGAGATTTTTTGACCAAAGATAGCTTGGGAGGTATGGAAGTCTCCACTGCAGTGGAGGCCTGTTCAAAGGACTTATAGGCACAGCAGCAGCAGCTTCAGAAAATCTTAGCCCAGAGATGGTTAGCTGGTTAGACAGCTGGTCAGAAATAGAATGAAGGGGAACTGTTGCTGGCACTAGGAATGGCTGACACTGATTGGCAACTTGATTGCCCATATGCAATTCAGAGTTACAGTTTCAGGGCTGAGAGAAACATAAGTGTTTGTGACTTCAAGAAAAAAAGGGTCCCTGTGGGCAGAGCCAGGATGACTGAGTAAAAGCAGTGACTTGCTTGAACTCTCCCCCAAACTCCTCCAAATACCTGTAAAAAATGGCTCTAAACAAATTCTAAAGCAGCAGACCCCACAAAAAGACAGAGTGAAACAAATTTACAGCTCAAGATAGCATGGATGGTTGATCAGGAGTGGTATATTGTACTGGGTGGGGAGAGGAGCAAGGTTTGGCATCGGTGCACTGGCAAACCAGGCCTGAATAAACCTGGAGAAGGCTTCAGAAGATGGAATCATAAGCTTTGGTGGTTTCCACACTTGTCAACTCACAAATGCCAAAGACAACTTAGAAGGTCAGTGGTAAAGGTTTGTGACTGTGGTGAGAGATGGAAGCTTGGTTCCAGCCCCAGTCACAGTGCAGCCCTGGGGCACCTACTGCCTCCAGAGCTTCTGACCCACAGACTGAGGGGGAATCAAGTGGCTGATCAGAGAGGGATTGCAGGGATCTCTTTCCCAGTGTTGAGGCAGGAATCTCTTGCTTTGACCATGCTTGGATCTGTGTCACAGTTCTGGGTGGCAGTCCTGGGGCAAGGAGGACTTCTGGCATGGTAGAGCTTGTAGTGGTGGTGGTAGGAAATCCTCCTCACAGATCCAAGGCAGAAAAAAGTGCTTGTGATCATTCATACACTAGCGCACATGCCGGAAAAGGAGTAAACACCTTGCCCCTTATCATACCACCTTGGAACAACTGAAAACTTACAGGTCCCTAAAAGTATCTCTGAAAACAGCTGCACAAAACCCCCAAAGCTTCATACAGTACATTCTCAACACTGGAAGCAGACCCCTACCTTAACAAAGAATTTATAACTCAAGTAGTTGACTGAGATCATGAGCAAACTGTGCAAAAAAAGTCAGACCATAGAATCTTTCTTTGACAACAAAGAAAATCAAAACATACAACCAGAAGAAGACAACAAAGTCAAAGCTCCTACATCCAAAGCCTCCAAGAAAAATATGAATCAGTCCCAAGCCATGGAAGAGCTCAAAAAGGATTTTGAGAAACAAGTAAGAGAAATAGAGGAAAAATTTGGAAGAGAAATGAGAGTGATGCAAGAAAATCATGAAAAACAAGTCAACAGCTTGCTAAAGAAGACCCCAAAAATACTGAAGGAAATAACACCTTAAAAATAACCTAACCCAAATGGCAAAAGAGGTCACAAAAGCCAATGAGGAGAAGAATGCCTTAACAAGCAAAATTGGTAAAAAGGAAAAGGAAGTCCAAAAACTCACTGAAGAAAATACTTCCTTAAAAATTAGAATGGAGCAATTGGAAGCTAGTGACTTTTTGATAAATCAAGACACTGTAAAACAAAACCAAAAGAATGAAAAAATAGAAAATAATGTGAAATATCTCATTGGAAAAACAACTGACCTGGGAAATAGATCCAGCAGAGTATTTTAAAATTATTGGACTATCTGAAAGCCATGAACAAAATGAGAGCCTCAATATCATATTTCAAGAAATTATCAAGGAAATTGCCCTGATATTTTAGAACCAGAAGGCAAAATAGAAATTGAAAGAATCCTTCAATCACCTCCTCAAAGAGATCCCCAAAGGAAAACTCCTAGGAATATTGTAGCCAAATTCCAGAGTTCCCAGGTCAAGGAGAAAATATTACAAGTAGCCAGAAAGAAACAATTCAAATATTGTGAAAACACAATCAGGATAGCACAAGATATAGCAACTTCTACATTAAGGGACCACAGGGCATGGAATATATATTCTAAAAGGAAAAGGAGTTGGATTACAACCAAGAATCATCTACCCTGCAAAACTGAGCATGTTCCTTCAGGGGAAAAATGGACATTCAGTGAAATAAAGGACTTTCAAGTATTCTTGATGAAAAGACCAGAGCTGAATAGAAAATTTGACTTTTGACTCAAAGACTGAAGTGCAACATGAAGAGGTAAACAGGAAAAAGAAATCTTAAGACACATTCCTGCATGGAAAGATAATATTTGTAACTCATGAGACTTCTGCCAGTATTAGGGCAGTTGGAGGGAAAAAAAAATTATATGTATGTATGTAGATAGATGGATAGATAGATAGATAGATAGATAGATAGATAGATAGATAGATAGAT